>NC_141813.1:6074055-6393828 GCF_057944985.1 Cucurbita pepo subsp. pepo
CAATGTGGTAATGAATAAAATAGAATATAACTTGACTGCTCTTCTCAATGAGGTACAGACTTATCAGTCCCTCTTAACGAACAAGGGACAAACAGGAGAAGCAAATGTTGCTATCTCCAAGAAATTACTACGAGGATCGTCCTCCAACAATAAGTCTGGACCTTCAACTTCTAAAAGTGTTTTGATGAAGAAGAAGGGTAAAGGGAAAAATAAGATTCCTACTGACCGCAAACACAAGGTTCAAAAAGAAGATAAAGGAAAATGTTTCCATTGCAACGAAAACGGGCACTGGAAAAGAAACTGCCCAAAATACCTTGTAGAGAAGAAAGCCGAAAAGACACAACAAGGTAAATATGATTTACTCGTTGTAGACATATGTTTAGTAGAGTATGACAACTCCACTTGGATACTAGATTCAGGGGCGACTAATCATATTTGTTCTTTTACCAGAAACTAGCTCCTGGAGAATGCTTGCGGACGACGAGATAACACAACGGGTTGGAACAGGAGAGGTTGTCTCAGCAAGATCAGTAGGAAATTTAAAGTTGTTTTTTGGAGATAGATTCATATATTAGATAATGTACTTTTTGTTCCTGAAATGAAAAGAAATCTAATATCTATCTCTTGTTTGTTAGAACAATTGTATAAAGTATCTTTTGAAATCAATGAAGTGTTCATTTGCAAAAGAGGTATTCATATTTGTTCTGCAAAACTAGAAAACAACTTATATATGTTAAAACCGAGCGAAACAAAAGCTATTTTAAATACCGAGATGTTCAAAACAGCTGAAACTCAAAATAAACGACAAAAGATTTCTCCTAATACCTATCTTTGGCACTTAAGACTAGGCCACATTAATCTCAATAGGATTGAGAGATTGGTTAAAAGAGGACTTCTAAATGAGTTAGAAGACAACTCTTTACCTCCATGTGAGTCTTGTCTTGAGGGTAAAATGACTAAACGGTCATTTTCCGAAAAAGGTTATAGAACCAAAAAAACCTTAGAACTCGTGCATACAGATCTCTGTGGTCCAATGAATGTCAAAGCACGAGGAGGGTATGAATATTTCATCAGTTTTATTGATGATTATTCAAGGTATGAGACTATCTTTACCTAATGCATCACAAGTTCAAAGCTCTTGAAAAATTTAGAGAGTATAAGACTGAGGTTGAGAATCTATTAGGTAAAACTATTAAAACACTTCGATCAGATCGAGAAGGAGAGTACATGGACTTAAGATTTCAGGACTATATGATAGAACATGGAATAAGATCTCAACTCTCAGCCCCTGGTATGCCTCAACAAAATGGTGTATCAGAAAGGAGAAATAGAACTCTATTAGACATGGTTTGGTCTATGATGAGTTTCGCTCAATTATCCGATCCGTTTTGGGGATATGCAGTGGAGACTGCTACATACATTTTGAACATGGTTCCTACTAAAAGTGTTTCAGAAACACCTTATGAGTTATGGAAAGGGCGTAAAGGTAGTTTACGTCACTTCAGAATTTGGGGGTGTCCAGCACGTGTTGTTGCAAAACCCCAAGAAATTAGAACATCGTTCAAAATTATGTCTATTCGTAGGATACCCCAAAGAGACGAAAAGTGGTTTGTTTTATGACCCTCAAGAAAATAGAGTGTTTGTATCAACAAACGTTACATTCTTAGAGGAAGACCACGTAAGAAATCATCAACCTCGTAGCAAACTAGTATTAAGTGAGATTTCTAAAGAAGCTACTGATAAAAGAACGAGAGTTGTTGATCAAGCTGGTCCTTCAACTAGAGTTGTTGATGGAGCTGACACTTCTGGTCAATCACATCCTTCTCAAGAGTTGAGAATGCCTCGACGTAGTGGGAGGGTTATAACTCAACCCGATCGTTACTTGGGTTTAGCAGAAACTCAAGTCATCATACCTGATGATGGCATTGAGGATCCATTGACCTATAAACAGGCAATGAATGATGAAGATAGAGATCTGTGGATTAAAGCCATGAATCTTGAAATGGAGTCAATGTACTTCAATTCAATCTGGGAACTTGTAGATCAACCAGATGGGGTAAAACCTATTGGTTGCAAATGGATCTATAAGAGGAAATGAGACTAAACTGGTAAGGTACAGACCTTTAAAGCTCGACTAGTAGCAAAGGGTTATACCCAAAGAGAGGGGGTTGACTATGAAGAAACCTTCTCTCCCGTTGCTAGGCTTAAATCGATTAGAATACTCTTGTCTATTGCCACATTTTATGATTATGAAATTTGGCAAATGGATGTTAAGATAGCCTTTCTAAACGGAAATCTTGAAGAGAGTATCTATATGGCTCAACCAGAGGGGTTCATTGAACAGGATCACAAGCAAAGGGTTTGCAAGCTTAAAAGATCCATTTATGAGTTGAAGCAAGCATCTCGATCCTTGAATATAAAGTTTGATACTGCGATCAAATCTTATGGCTTTAAACAGAATGTTGACGAACCTCGTGTTTATAAAAGGATAGTCAACTCTACAGTAGCTTTTCTGGTGTTGTACGTTGACGATATCCTACTCATTGGAAATGATGTGGGATTTCTGACTGACATTAAGCATTGGCTAGCGACACAATTCCAAATGAAAGATTTGGGAGAGGCTCAGTTTGTTCTTGGAATCCAAATTGTTCGGAAACACAAGAACAAAACACTAGCATTGTCTCAGGCATCGTACATCTACAAAATGTTGATTCGATATAAGATGTAGGACTCCAAGAAAGAATTATTACCTTTCAGGCATGGAGTTAATTTGTCGAAGGAACAAAGTCCTAAGACACCTCAAGAAGTTGAGGATATGAGACACATTCCCTATGCATCAGCGGTCGGCAGTCTGATGTATGCCATGCTATGTACCCGACCCGACATATGCTATGCTGTGGGAATTGTCAGCAGATATCAGTCCAATCCAGGACGTGCTCATTGGACTGCCGTTAAGAATATCCTCAAGTATCTTAGGAGAACGAGGGACTATATGCTAATGTACGGTGCTAAGGATCTGATCCTTACAGGGTACACTGACTCAGATTTTCAGACCGAAGTAGATTCGAGAAAATCGACATCATGATCTGTCTTCACTCTGAACGGAGGAGCAATAATATGGAGAAGCATAAAGCAAGGTTGCATTGCTGATTCCACCATGGAGGCTAAGTATGTTGCTGCTTGTGAAGCAGCGAAAGAATCTGTATGGCTTAGGAAGTTCTTAACTGATTTGGAAGTCGTTCCAAATATGCATCTTCCCGTCACTCTTTATTGTGATAACAGTGGAGCAGTTTCAAATTCAAAAGAACCAAGAAGCCATAAGCGAGGAAAACATATTGAGCACAAATATCATCTCATAAGGGAGATTGTGCAACGAGGAGATGTGATCGTCACACAGATAGCTTCAGAGCACAGCATTGCTAATCCATTTACAAAGCCCCTCACGGCTAAAGTGTTTGAAGGGCACCTAGTGAGTCTAGGACTACGAGTTATGTAATCTAGGGCAAGTGGGAGAAATGACATGAGTATGTGATGCCCTAGTTTATTGTATTTCTCTCTACTCAACGTTATAAAACCCCACTAGAGTTTTAGTCCAAGTGGGAGTTTGTTGGGTTTTATGTCCTAAAACTCATAGTTTGTAAACAAAAAGATATTCTATTTTCAATAAAGTTATTATTGTTGTTTATTCAGTAAAGATTGTTATTGAATAAAGTGAATTTTACGATCATTAATCTAAATAGAATAAACTAAGAACACTCTGGCTATAGTGTGATTACTTGAACTATATGTAGAGACATAAGAGTGGATCAAGTTCAAGTATATAGTCAAAATGATCTATAGTATAAGGATAAGGCTGAGTACCTTATTCTGGGGACACTATGGATGCGGCCCACTTTTGTATATGATATAAACAATGTGATCACTAAATTGTACATGTGGAGACATGTGAGTGGGGGCGTCCTATGCAATGAGTATTGTATAAGATCGGACCATGAAGAAAACCACTCTCACTTTATAATGTCGTTTACTGTTGAGACTGATTTTCTTTTCATTCGATAACCTAGGTAACTCGATTTTAATCCTGAGCTAACCATGAACTCCTGTTTATTCGGAATAATCCTTAGATTTGCATGGGTGAGAGTGGCTCTAGTTCGCCAACTCAATAGGCCTCCCACTTCAGGGGTAAAACTGGGTGAATGGTTGGGGACGTGGGGTGCAAGATGGAATTCACTCCTACCCACTTTTAGGGATAGAAGAGAGGTAGTTCCCTTAAGCACTGACTCCAGGTCTTGAACAAGGGGCCCCACCCTCTCATTGGCCTTAGAGGGATTCGATTTACTGGTTGGACCACAAACCAATTGTTCATTAGAGGATCAGTGAGACATAAGGAACAAGAAGTAACTTTAGGGGTAAAACGGTAAATTGACCCAGGTCTAGTTACGAACAACCTGTGATGGATCGACTTACTAATCATGGTTATATCAAATGGACAGAAATATATCTATAGTGAAGGGAGTGCAACTACTAGGCTATAGTGGAGTGTCCTAGTAGTTAACGAATGTTGGAACTAGGTTAATGAGTTTAACCTGTTAATCTTGGATTGTTGGAGCCCATGATCTATAGGTCCATTAGGTCCCTATGCTAGCTCATATCGGACTAAACCATAGAACAGTGTGACGAGTGAGTTCGAAGTGTTCAAATTCAAATTAGGGAATATGCGCTACATATATACGATATATTTAACCGCATTTTTGTTTTATTTACGAATTAAACAAGAAGAGAGAATATGAGATATTTAAATAAGATTTAAATATCTTAATCAATTATGTGTCGGAATTGATTGAGATTGACATTTGAATTAATATTAAATATTAATTAAATAGTTTAATTAATCCTTTAATGTTACTTTAATTTGAAATTAATTATTCAAATTAATTGTTGAATTAAAATGAAGAAAGTCAAAATGTTGACTTCATTTAATAGAAAAATACATGTTAGTGGAATTTTGAGGTGTCAAAATTTGGTTTTAACCAAACTTTCTTGCTTGCCAAATAAACCCCACAAGTTTGAGTGGAATTTTGAGTGTCAAAATTTGGTGAACTCAAATTTGCATTAACATGCAAACATGACTCTTTAAATAGAGTAATCATGGTACATGGAAGGTCTTCTTCTTGGTGAAAAACCTTGAGAAAAAACCTCTCACAAACACTCTCTTCATATATACAAAATCCCTCCCAAGTTTAGTCACTCACCGGATTCCACAATCCCGTTCTAAGGCCGGAGGATAGTGGAGAAGACACTAGTGGTGGTACGAAACCGGTTCGTGAGGAAAAAGGAGTTTGAACTACAAAAGGTTAGTATCTAAACTCATTAAGTTTTAATACTTATGAAACATGCTAGTTATTTACTATAATTGATGTTCTAAAAGTGCCTAAGATCCAAATTGCTTCTGCATGTGTTATATTAACACCATCAATTTTAACGTTAATTAAATCTCGAGCTATTTGATCGGTTCAGGGTCTTAACTCATGGTTCTTTGGGTTTTTCTTTATATATCCTTAATTCATACTTGGTTTAGGGTTCATATGAAAATCTAAGCAATTTCTACAAGTATTTCTTAACAAAAAGTCCAAGGTGGCTACTTGCCTCGTCGTCGACGTTTGGGACGTCCATTCTTGAGCTTCCACTATCTGAATTACTTCAAATTTCCTCCCACGTACTCGTTATTGTGTCTAGTTTCTGAAACCATAAGATTTTCTATGAGAATCGGTCTGGAATGGGGTTAAAATTGAGAAAACCCGAGAAAATGTCAAATTTTTAGAAATGGTGGAGGATTGCTCTCGAATTTTGAAGAAATCTGAGGTTAGGAGACCCAGAATCTAAACGCATAACCTAACTATTCAATAAAAAAATTAGTCATTATTTCTTTTGAAATCTCAATGAATCAGCGAAAATATCTTTACTGATGAATTTTCATATCTAATGATTTCGGGGATAGCTTAGTTGGGAGAGCGTCAGACTGAAAATCTGAAGGTCACGTGTTCGATCCACGTTCACCGCACTTGGTTCACATTGCATAATTAACTTGCCTATTCAATCTAAAACTTGTGATTATTAATTTTTTATGTTATCTGCATTCATTGCACCTTATAGTTTAGTTGATTATTATTTCTTTTTAAAATATAATGAATTATTGGAAATAGCTTTACTTATGAATTTTTATTTTTAATGTTAGCAGGGATAGTTCAGTTGGGAGAGTGTCAAACTAAAGATTTGAAGGTCACGTGTTTAATCTCCATGTTCACCTGTAACTATTCAACTGGATTATCACATTAACAATTTGAATCAAATAAAGTGACATTAACTATTTGAATCACCTCAACCTCACTTGTTGAACTTGACCAAATGTCTATAACGTAACACTAACAAAGTCTTTTTAATCTAAAATACCATTGAACTTGACCATTATAGTGCCTCTCAAACGTAGGTAAAGTTTAAATTCGAGTCTCCTTGTCAAACTCACTCGGGTTCTCATCTCAACCATGATGGCGTTCAACAAGAGTGACCTCGAAAATAGCCGGATTATCGCATTAACCATTTGAATCACCTCAACCCCACTTTTTGAAATTGAAAAAAATATCTAAAACATAACACTAACATAGGTACGATGTTCATAAAAGTCTTTAATCTAAGATACTATTGAACTTGACCATTAAACTGCCTCTCAAAATGAGGTAAAGTTTAAATATAATTGGTGACAAAAGATGAAACTATAAAATAAAAAGAAATAAGAAAATAATATTCAATTTCAGAGAATCAAACCAGAATCTCCGAGGTGAAAGCCAAATATCCAAATCGTTGGACAACAATGAATTTTTGGTGTAGTTGTCCTAAAGTCTTTTGTCTAATCGCTCAAGAGTTTTACTATGATGTTTTTGGTAATGTCTAACTCTTCGACACGTCCTTTCATGTGTGTGATAGAGTTCTCAGAATTACCGCGACGTTTTGAGCTGTTCGATCGTGTGGCTCTTTCTTCAAAACGGTAAACATCAAACATCAAACATCAGGTCTTTGATTGGCAACCCATCCAAAGGATTGTCGATTGCATCGATTGGATCAATAGTCTTCCCATGAGTTTATGGTGCATGACCCATTTTTTATAGCATTCACCTTCGAGCGCCACCATAGTTTTGCATCGTCCATGAGATGCATTGCGACCAACGTAACTCTTAGGTCCTATGAGCAAGTAACAGTAACCTTCAAGTATTGATCTACGTAAAAAATAAAGCTTTTTAATTCCTTAGCATCTCAGTTTACATTTAAGGGGTTGGGTTCTTGGATTTTAAGTTTGTTAAGCCCACATGAACTTGGCTTGAGGTGTGGTTCTCTACAGCCCAACTTGTCAAACTCACTCGAGTTCTCATCTCAACCATGACGTCGTTCAACAAGAGAGACCTCGAAGACGACTGGATTATCGCATTAACCATTTGAATCACCTTCTCATCTCAACCATGACGTCGTTCAACAAGAGAGACCTCGAAAATGACTGGATTATCGCATTAACCATTTGAATCACCTGCTCATCTGAACCATGATGTCGTTCAACAAGAGAGACCTCGAAAACGACTGGATTATCGCATTAACCATTTGAAATTGAACAAAATATCTATAACATAACTATGACAAAGGTACGAAGTTCATAAAAAGTCTTTTTAGACTAAGATAGGAACTGTAAAATAAAATGAAATAAGAAAATAAGATTCCATTGCCGAGAATCAAACCCGGGTCTCCTGGGTGAAAACCAGATATCCTGACTGCTGGACGACAATGGATTTTTGGTGTAGATGTCCCGAAGTATTTTGTCAGATCGCTGAAGAGTTTTAGCATGATCTTTTGCTTAATGTCTAACTCTTTGACACGTCCTTCCCTATGTGTGTTAGAGTTCTTAGGGCTACCGCGACGTTTCGAGCTGTTCGATTGTGTGGCTCTTTCTTCAAAAGAGTCAATATCAAATGTTAGGTCTTTGATTGGTAGCCCAACCAAGGGAGCATCGATTGCATCGATTCCATTAACGATCTTCCCATGAGTTTATGGTGCATGACACATTTTTTATACCATTCACCTTCGAGCACTACCATAGTTATGCATCGTCCATGAGATGCATTGTGGCTAATGTAACTCTCAGGTCATATGAGAAAGTTCCTGTAGCCCTCAACTCTCAGGTCGTATAATAGAGTTCTTAGAGCTACCACGACATTTCGAGGTGTTCGATCGTGTGGCTTTTTCTTCAAAAGAGTCAACATCAAACGTCAGGTCTTTAATTGGCAACCCATCAAGGGGAGCGTCGATTGCATCGATTCCATCAACGGTCTTCCCATGAGTTTATGGTGCATGACCCATTTTTTATATCATCCACCTTCGAGCGCTACCGTCGATGAGATGCATTGTGGCCAACGTAACTCTTAGGTCCTATGAGCAAGTTCCTGTAACCTTCAAGTAGTGTTCAACGTAAAAAATAAAGTTTTTTTAATTCCTTAGCATCCTGGTTCCCATTTAAGGGTTTGTGTTTTTGGATTTTCAGTTTGTTAAGCCCAACATGAGCTTGGCTTGGGGTGTGGTTCTCTACGACCCTCCTTGTCAAACTCACTCTGGTGCTCATCTCAGTCATCTCAGCCATGATGGCGTTCAACAAAAGAGACCTTGAAAATGACCGAATTATCACATTAACCATTTGAATGACCTCAACCTCACTTGTTGAAATTGAACCAAATATCTATGACATAACACTATTAAAGGTTCAAAGTTCATAAAAGTCTTTTTAATCTAAGGTACTATTGAACTTGACCATTATAGTGCCTCTCAAATCAAATTCATAAAAGTCTTTTGAATTTAAGATACTATTGAACTCATCCATTATAGTGCTTCTCAAACCTAGGTAAAGTTTAAATATAATTGGTGACAAAAGATGAAACTATAAAATAAAAGAAATAAGAAAATAAAATTTCATTGTCGAGAATCAAACTCTGGTCTCCTCGATGAAAGCCAGATTTTCTGTGTAATGTCTTCGACACGTTTTTTTTATGTGTGTGATAGAGTTCTCAGAGATACCGCCACGTTTCTTGTTGTTCGATCACGTGACTCTTTCTTCAAAAGAGTCAACATCAAACATTAGGTCTTTGATTGGAAACCCATACAGGGGAGCGTCGATTGCTTCAATTCCATCAATGGTCTTCCCATAATTTTTTGGTGCATGACCAGTTTTTTATACAATTCACCTTCAAGCGCCACCATAGTTTTGCATCGTCCATGAGATGCATTGTGGGCCGATGTAACTCTCAGGTCCTCTGAGAAAGTTCCTATAGTCTTGAAGTATAATATCAAAACATATTAACGTATTTGATATGTTAAATATTAAAATAATTGATGTGTATCATAAACATTAAATAAAAAAATATATTTGAAATTTGAATGATATTCATATTAATTAAACATATATTATGATATTCTACCACATTTTAATATTATTTAAATAAGATATTATATCTTAATGTATTAGGTATTCAAATATATAATTTGACAAAAATAATCACAAGTTCACCGTAAATAGAACCCTAGGGTTAAGTCAAAGAGTATCAAACACTAAATACGGTGACATTTTAGGTGATATTTTGTAGAGGAAACTGATAAGGTCTCCAAAGAGTAGGTGGTCATTTCTGACATTTTAGGTTAACAACATGGTGAAAAGAAACAACATGGACATTCCCGTCATCAATAATAGTGAAAATGAAGAAATATTGCTACCCAACATGTCATGAATAAGGAAAAAGAAATAATATATTTTTAATAATAGATAGTCTTATTTCTGGAGATGCGGGGTATCGATCCCCGTACCTCTCGCATGCAAAGCAAGCGCTCTACCATCTGAGCTACATCCCCTTGATTTTTACATCATAAAACCTTAAATGTCCCATCATCAATAATAGTGAAAATAAAAAAATATCAAAATATTAACAAATAGTTTGGTTTGGTGATGCGAGGCATCGATAATTGTGAAAATGAAAAAATATAATAACAAATTAAATACTTTCTTTTGGAGATGCGGGTTATCAATCCCCGTACAACTCGCATGCAAAGCGAGCGCTCTACCATCTAAGCTACATCTCCACAATTTTTACGTCACAAAACCCTAAACTTCTCATCATGAATAATAGTGAAAATGAAAAAATATCGCTACTCATTATGTCATAAATAAGGAAATATTGAATAGAAATAAAATAGTAATAACGAATAGTTTCTTTTGGAGATGCGAGGTATCGATCCCCGTATCTCTCGCATGCTACATTCCCATGATTTTACATAAAAAAACTCTAAACTTCCCGTCATCAATGATATTGAAAATGAAAAACTATCCCTGCTCATTATGTCGTAAGTAAGGAAAAATTTAAAAGAACTAATTTATTTAGTAATCGTTTCCTTTGTTGATGCATGGTATCGATACCAGTACTTCTCACATTTGATGCAAACACTCTACCATCTAAGCTATATCCTCAAAATTCTTATGTCACAAAATCCTAAACATCTCGTCATCAATAATAAGGAAAATAAAAAAAAATAACGCTATTCATTATGTCATAAATAAGGAAAAATTGAATAGAAATAATATAGTAATAACGAATAGTTTCTTTTGGAGATATGGGGTATCAATCTCATCCCCATACCTCTCGCATGCTAAGCAAGCAATCTACCATCTAAGCTACATTCCCACAATACTTATATCAGAAAACCCTAAATGTCCCGTTATCAATTCTAGTGAAAATGAAAAAATATCTCCGCTAATTATGTCATAAATAAGGAAAGGTTGAATAGAAGTAAAATATTAATAACAAATAGTTTCTTTTGAAGATGGGGATATCCCTTTGCCTCTCACATGCTAAATCAGCTCTACCATCTAAGCTACATCCCCACAATTCTTGCATCATAAAACTCTAAATTTCCCATCATAAGCTACATCCCCACAATTCTTGCATCATAAAACCCTAAATTTCCCATCATCAATAATAGTGAATATGAAGAAAATCTAGAGATGCAGGGTATCAATCCCCATAACTCTCACATGCAAAGCGAGTGCTCTACCATCTAAGCTATATCCCCACAATTCTTATGTCACAAAGTCCTAGACATCTCGTCATCTGAAAATGAAAAACTATCCTGGCTCATTATGTCCTAAATAAGAAAAAATTGAAAAGAAATAATATATGTAGTAATCAATTCAATTGGAGATGCAAGGTATTGATCCCCGTACTTTCCACGATAATTTCAAAGCAAATAGAGAGTTATGATAAGTTAAGGTTAGATCAACTTTGAGTTCAAAGCAACAAGAACCAAAGACTGGTGCGAAAATTCTATGGACTAGTCGAAGTTATCCACAAGATAAGGAAGACATCATATAGGATCCAATTGCTCCTATGGATACAGACTAACCCTGTTGTCCACGTAAGTAACTTGAAATGTTATTATTCCGACCAAGAAAACATCAAGTAAAAGCAGGTCGTATGACGTCATGCAAAGAAGAAATTGTTTCAAGCGAAGAAAGTAGGAAAGACACCAACAGAGAAGACTTGAAGAGTTAACAAACTGTGAATTGATTTTCAATAGCTCCTAGTAGGTTGGAAAAGACTCCTCAATACTGAGATCAGCTAGAAGCGCATCGCGAGACCTAAAGTCGGCCTCATCCTACAACGTTGAGTTTATGAAGAGCCGGTTGATAGAGATATTGACAAATTGTGTAAGGGCAGATGTCGCGGTCATGATTGGCCAAGGCATGTTGCCTGTGGCTACATGTTAGATGTCTCAGCTATTCCTGTAAACGATTTGTGGTTCATGGTGGCATGCTCATTCCAAACACGTTTTACTTGCTTTCATCTTAGATAGGCCTTTACTATTATTGTTGTGCCAATACGGGGTGTATGATTAGTCCTCAAAATCATATCTACACCCATCAGGACTAAAATGTCCCAAAATGTACTATAGGAGAACGTGACCAGTTGTTGTTTCTTCACTTTTAGCTTATAACATTGCTTTATTTGAAATTGTTTTGAATGTATTTCCTCGCTCACGTTTTCTAAAATATTTCTTCTAAACGTGATTCGAGCATACACTGCTATTGTTCGTTCAGTCTAAATTTTGCATGGTTGACTTGTTCATTGGATTAGAACAAATGTCACATAATCATTGTCTCACTACTGCAAGAGTGCGATTGTGACACTTGTCTTCCGTTCAGTTGTGGGCCGCATCTTCTGACTAGTTACGTGAGTTTGGCCTGGAGCATACGTGTAGGTTGAAAAAGAAATTGTTGGATGCGGACTGCGAATAAGGGTTGGGCCACGAAAGGTTTTTTTTTTTTACCACATATGGACTTTGGGCTAGTGAGTCTTAAATTTGGGTTCGTTTGAAAAATTTTGGTTCATTTTTTAGTTCAAACGAACCCAAATTAAACCTACTAGTTCTTTCTTCCTTGCACGACTCACTCCTATTCTCTGTTCTGCCTCTTCTTGCTTTGTGAAACTTCTTTAAAGGCTAATTTTCAACGATTATTTGGGAGCATCTTCCTTAAAAGGATTGTGACCACAAATTAAAAGGATTGTGACCACAGATGACCTATGTAGAAAATTTGTACCCCCTTTCCTAAAACCTTTAGCGGACAACATACCCAAAAAAGATGCGCTGACTAGACTGCGCTACACCTTGTCTCATCCCCCCCCCCCCCCCCCCCCGGAGCATATGGATCCACCCAATCGATGAACATTCAAACCAAACTCGCCCATCCTTTTTGGCACAAGGACGCGAGAACCAATCCAAGTAATCTACAGTGGGGAGACCCCTTAAAGCAACAAGCGAGAATGGCTAGGTTGATAGTAGGGTTAAAGAAAAGGCGAGTATGAAAAGACTTATCGCATGACTGTCCCTGTAAGCAGCTTCATTCTTTCTTGACCTATGAACCGACTTTATGAAAAAAATCAGTCTTTCGGCTGAAAGTGTGACTTTTGGGTATGGATAAGCAGGACCTCTTGGTTCGGGAGAAACCGGAGATGTTGGCTAAGAAAGCTAAGCAGGCAAGTATAGGACGGACAAACTGCACATACAAATTGATTGACATGATCCCTCTCCCTCTCTCTTTGGCTAGTTGGCTAGTTGCACAATAAGCGGGAAAGCATACCAGGTAGGGAAAGAAAGGCTGCTAGATCTCCTGTAAGGCCAACCCTCAACGGCGAGCTCACCAGGCAATGCTATAAGTCCGATAGAAGTCCAAGGTTTCATCTACTACGGACCAGGAAACTCTTGGAGGAGATAACGTGAAATGAGAAATACATTCGATTACGGCAACTAATAGATAGTGATCTTTTTGGTAGAAACTGAATGATCCCATGGCTCGAGAAAGAAAAGGAAAAGGTAGTCGTACTCCTACCTTTTCCGTCGGACGATAGGAAAGTTTGAGCTGAAAGATTGAATCACACCTGATAAGAAAGGCAGGCTTAGCAGGTTTCTCCAAACGTATAAACAAAAAGAGGAAGCAACCGGTTCTAAAGAGGATACCGATACGCATACATTCTCGCATGGAAGAACATAGCTAAACCGGATCAGGGTCCTAACCTAGTCCGACTAACCTTCTTTGGCTGGCCCCCGCCCCTTGTAACAAGGTCAACGCGTACGTGCTTTTTTCTTTCATTTAGCGAGATAGCTTACCAGCTCTTTCGGCTCATAGCAGCAGTATGAAAAGCAGAATCCTCATCATGAGTCGAGTCCGCATTGCCATACGAATCGCATCGGCCAAACCAAGAGCTCCTATTTTTTCTTTAACGAAAGCGGATCTAACAGTTTTGATAAAACCAACATCTTTTAAAGATGGAGTCGCTCTGCCTTGATCACAGTGGACATATGCAGCTCCCGCTTTACCTTTGTCTACCGTGAAAAGGAAAGTTCCCTCACGATAGGCCCTCCCAGCTCCCGAACGTCTTTCTATCAATCGAGAGAGGTATAGAATAGTACAACAAACCAACAAGACAAGAATGGACTCATAAGATGGGCGGTCAGGGAAGCGATTTCATTTGTGTTATCCGCCAAGGAAATGATCAAGGAATTCTCTATACACGGCTGAGAGATGACCGTATTGTTGCACATCCTGAATAAAGTACCGCAGGCAAGCGAAGCTTTTGAAAATGAAAGCGTGTAGAACTCAGATCCACTTTTTCTTCGATTCGTAAACTTCGGATCTGATCTTCCTTTCGTCTCCGGGTGACTGAGAGAGAATTTAGGCCTGGCGTGCATCCGATTCGGTCAACAATAAGGTACAAAGCGGATTGATTAAATGGGCTTGAAGTTCCATTATCGTTAGGTCGAAGATCTCTACTAGGTTTAGTGCACTTTGGTAATTGCGAATGTTGCCGTAATCGAATGTCTTTTTCATTCGACATTCTCTCTTACCAAGCACTCATACTTGCCAGGGTTGAGGAGACAGTCCTTGAGCTAATTGGGTTTCGAGATTGCATATACGCGAAAAGAGCTCGCTTTCGACTTTCTCCTCGGCATTTTGTGCCCGGTTCTAGTTTAGGAAAGGGTCTGATCTCTTTCATTGGAGCACATTGATGCCGAAGGAGTCTTCGTTATCGGTGGAGAGGCTATGATAGAACAATTTGAGTTCCTAGAAAGAATACAATAATAGAACAAGACCTATTTGACTGAAAAGTTCCGAGAAAGAATACAATAATAGAACAATTTGTGTAATGCTCTTCTCAAAGAACAATTTGTGTAATGCTCTTTTCGAAGTCCGGCTCGAGACGATCTTCTTGGTTCAATGTTTAAAAACCACATTTTAAATCATATTATCTTGCATAATTCATTTTGATATAATATTGTTGGGGGCATTTTGAGAATCGAACTTTGAGACCTCTCACACCCAAAAGGATAATCATACCACTTAGACCACATGCCTTTATAGCAAATCTATAATTCTTAATTGCTAGTCTATATATTTTCTGTGCCTCAATATATGAAATTTATATAAAGTTGAAGTTGTGTCATTGCCACGAATTCCTCTAGGTTAGCCCCCATTGATGACCAAACTATTTTTATTTCATTTTGTTTTTTTTTTTTACTTTCAAAATTGTCATTTTTATCTTTTGAAGGGGCATTCCGAGAATCGAACTCGAGACCTCTTGCACCCAAAGCAAGAATCATACCACTAGACCAAATGCCCTTATTATGGACTATAGACATATATCGTGGAGTACACAAGTAAATGATATTAATAAGAGCATTATCTTTCTCTAAGGCTCATCTTTTGAGAAATGAACATAGGGGCATTCCGAGAATTGAACTCGAGACCTCTCGCACCCTAAGCGAGAATCATACCACTAGACCAAATGCCCTTTCTAAAATAGATGCAACATTTTTAACTCCTACTCAATATATTTTTTTCTCTCAAGTTTGAAATCTATTTTCTTGAGCGGTTGTTGGACTATAAAACAAAAAGTTGATGGTCTAGTATTTTACTTGTAAGTAAGGCATGTAATGTTGAATTGTTCTAATATGCAAGTGTTATCGAATAAACTACAATCCAACAAATGAATCAAACTAATCAGTTTGGGTTGGGTTGGATTTATTCGGCTCAGTTTGTCAGTTTGTTTGATTTAATTCTTCTATTTTGCTTCGTATGACAAGAAAATGAAGTTGTATTGAATGTACCATAGTTTGATTTATGACAAACTCATATGAAATATAATTGCATTAATAGTACTAAGAGTTGGAGTCTATAAATATTTCATGAACTTAAGTGCAACTCATGCTTCATTAAAGACGAGATAAACTTTAGTTAAGTAACTGGAACTTTAAATTACTTCATGTGGAGCTTCAATTACTCTATGTTAGCTACTATCTTTAGGGTTTACTAATTAGACACGAGTTCTTTGATTTAGGGGATTGTTTTATGTAATTTTCAACTACAACTTATGTTTTCAAATTTTTAAGTCATAATTTAGGTAGTGGTTGTATATTATGGATGAACACTAGAGTTTCTATCCCGTTCACCACAACTACTCTAGTTTTTGTTTGAAGGCTATAATTGTCATCTATGTTGTATGGCAATAAAATTTGTTTAGATGAAATTTTAGTTAAAGTTGCATATTTTACTTCTTGCGAGTAAAAAATTTGTTTCTTAACATAATATGAATTTACTTGCAGAGTTATTAGGAATAAGATGGAGAAAGAAATTTTCTTTAAAATAATAAACAGACCAAAGTTCATCTTTGTTGTTGTCTAATTGTGATTTTGCAAAAAGCTTAACTAATATGAAATATCAAGGTAAATCAAGAATATATATTCACACGTCATTCAAGATGACAATAAAATGGAGTTAAATTGAACGCAGTTGTAGTTTCATGTCTAGCATAATTGTATTAATGATATTAAAGAGAACTTCGTGTTTTATTAGAAGAGACCAACTTCCTTTAAGGTACTAGGAGTTTAAACTACTTCCATTGTAATTTCAATCACTCCACAATGATTACAAATTTAGGGTTGGCTAATTGGACATCAATTATCAACTTTATGTTATAATTTAGGTAGTAGCCATTATAATATTAATGAGCATAAGAGTTACAATTCTTTCATGGACCATATGTGTTATAGTTAAATGAATATATATATATTATGTATGTCGAGGTTTGGGTAAAGCACAAAGTAGTAAGGAACACCATTGTCAACTCTATTGCCACCCACAACTCATGATGGAGACAGATGCAAAATATTTTAACATCCTTTGGCATCAAGATACAGGAAAGATGAACGCCGTCAAATTGGAAGCTTTACCTGTCTTAGGAGTCACAATGAGAACTCTAATCAAGCTGGAGCCTTGGACTAGGCAAATTGTTTAGTGATAGTTGAAATGGATGACTTCGACGACGTGTCAGGAATGAATGTCCTGCTGAAACACAAAGTCATTTACATGCCCCTAGCAAAATGTCTAGTAGTAATGGAGTCTAACCCGATGATCATCAGAAAAACATCCATCAACCAAGAGGGTTGAAAATGATGTCGATACTACAGTTGAGAAAGAATCATAGCCATGATGAATCTACGCTTGCTGCTACTGTTGTAATTAAAAAGGGGAGCTCGAGTGAGCCAACCTCAATAGAAACCTTGTTGCCACTACATGAACACCACGACGCAAAACAAGGTCAGATAATGGATTTATCCCCACCAGAAGAGACAAAAACAAGGTTAGATACTGAAGAAGGGAGACAGAAACAAACCACTGAAGCAACACCTGTTCACACAGAAATATCATCTACACGGATGAAGAGAAGGGTCAGTCGGAAGCGTCAACCACAATAATTTCAAGAAAAATAAAGAGTTCATATAAGTTAAGTTCAGATAAACTTTGAGTTCAAAGCAACAAGAACCAAAAACTGGTGTGAAAATACTATGGACTAGTTAAAGTTATCCATAAGATTATGAAGACATCATATAGAATCCAATTGCTCTTATGGATGTGGACTAACCTTGTTGTCCACGTTAGTAACTTGAAACGTTATTATTTCGACCCAAAAGACATCAAGCAGAAGCAGGTGGTATGACGTCATACAAATAAGAAAAAAGTTTCAAGCGAAGAAAGTAGGAAAGACACGAACAGAGAAGACATGAAGACTCAACAAACAGAGAAGTGATTTCAACAGCACCTAGTAGGTTGGAAAAGACTCCTGATTATGAGATTAGCTGGAAGTCAGCCTCATCCAATAAATTGTGTGGGGGCAGATGTCATAGTCATGATTGCCCAAGGCGTGTTGCCTGTGGTTGCATGTTGCATGTCTCAGCCATTCTTGTAAACGATTTGTTGTCCAAGGCGGTTATTTGTGCAATGTTATTGTTTACCGATTATTTGGGCGACACGCCTTGAGCAATCATGACCGTCACAATTGGCTAAGACATTTGTTGTCCATATGTTATTGTTGTCCAAGAGACTCCTCATTATGAGGTCATGATTGGCTAAGACATTTAAAGAAGTTTTACCTATGGCAACTTCTATCACAATCCTCTTCTCGCTCTCTGAAACTTCTTTAAATATTATTGTTCACTGGTTATTTGGGCGCATCTTTCTTAAAAGGGTTGTGACGATAGATGACCTAGGTAAAACTTCTATTGGGAGATCAGTGCAATAGAGAATCTGTGTCCCTTTCCTGAAACCTTCAACGGACAACATAACAAAGAGTTCCTAGAAAAAATATCATAGAACAATTTGTGTAATGCCTTTGAAGTTAGGCTCGAGGCTCTATCTTATCTCCCAAGAATATGGTTCATTCTCTATTCACATAGAAATTCTGCAATAGAAAGTGGTACCCTCATCTTCTTTTACAAAACTTTCTCAAGTCCTCATGGAATGATTTGAAAGTGGTAGCCTCATCTTCTTTTATAAGACTACCTCGGCCTTCATGGATGATTATGCTATGTTGATTTAGGAGAAGGGAGTAGGAGTTAGAGTAGATGACTGTTTATGGTCCAAGTCCCAAAAAAGTAAGTCTTTATTTCAAGAAAGGATTGGAATCCTCATAGTTTCCAAGATTTGAAGAGAATCATACATTTTTAGTTGCTGGTCCATATCTTTTATGCGCCACAATATTTGAAATTTATCCACATGTTTTTGTTTCAATTCTAGAAATAGAAATGATATCCATAGAAATACATAATTTTACAATGCAAATAAGAAAAATTCGTGATCAAGTTTTAGATAAAAGTAGCAAACATGTTGATAGATATAAAAATAAATTCAAGTTCTTTCTCTGGCCTAATTATCAATTGGAAGATTTAGCTGATATGAATTGTTATTGGTTTGATACCAATAATAACAGTCATTTTAGTATGCTAAGGATCCAAATGTGTCCATGAAAATTAGTTAATGCTATATTTTCTTATATTGGCCATAATATCTCTCAACCAAATGCATTAGTTGAAAATGTATTTAATATTTTTCTTTTGTCCTTTTCTTTTTTCGAATGGTCTTATTCTCCATTCCATTTGAAAATTGATATTTTGTTTGGTAATTTTAAACTCATTATTTTTGTTTGTTCATTCCACCTAATTTGTAAAAAAAAAAATCATTTCACTAGACCAAATGCCCTTATAGTGTATATGTTTTCCGCACCTCAATATATGAAATTTATCCACATATTTTTGTGCTTTAGAACCTACGATTATTGTCATGTTAACTTCACATGGGATTAACTTCCTTTAAGTTTATGTAGTTTCTTTTTATTACTATGTTTACTTCTGTCTCATGTTACTCCATTTGTATTTACTTCGTTTTATACAAAAGTTCACCGTAATTAATAAATCCATGTGCTTAATACATTCCCTACAAGAATAAACTTGTTTGTATCACGATAAATTACAATGAATACGGAGAAAAGAAATCCCAAAAATAAGTAGAAGGTTGAGAATTTCACTCAACCACACAATGTCAAAGCGTGACTGCATGGCTCACACGCGATGCTCGAATTTCGAAGGGGAACTTCTCAACTTGAGAGATCAATTTCATTCCTCATAAATCTGATTTTTACATAATAATTTGTGGGTATTTATAGTCTCCCACAAAAGAAGTTAGTGGCTGAGATTTAATCTCGATCCCCTTAAGTCATTTTATATGCATTGTTATTAATTCTTTCAAGGACTTGATAAGGGTCATCCCCTCTTGGATGTAACTTTGTCTTCCTTTGAGATTGGAATCACTCCTTGCGAAAATGTATCCAAACCCAGTTACTAGTTCGAAAAATGATTTCATTCCGTCCTTTGTTAATTCTTGTAGCAACATTGAAATCTCAATTGTCTCCTTCCCCTCTTTATGCAATGTTTTGATCCCATTTGCCTTACTTGTGGCTGCTTTACTCACAAAAATATTAGAATGAATAGAAAGCAAATCAAGACGCGTAAGTGGATTAAATCCGTAAGCAACTTCAAAAAGAGAACAATGAGTGGCAAACATTCGTCCCAAGACTTAATATTCTTACAAATAATAGCCCTAAGCAATGCTCCTAGTGTTCTATTAACCACCTCAGTTTGCTCATTAATCGCTCATTAATCTGAAGATGACATGTAGTTGAAAACAATAATTTGTTACCCAATTTATGACTTAATATTCTTATAAATAATAGCCCTAAGCAATGCTGCTGATATTTTATTAACTACCTCAGTTTGCTCATGAGTCTGAGGATGACATGAAGTTGAGAACAATAATTTGGTACCCAATTTATCCACCATACTCTCTAAAACTGACTTAAAAATTTAACATCCCTATCGTTTTTGTGTGCAGCAAACATTGGCAACATTGACTACAGAACTTATAAACATCGTGCTTCATGGCAAAGGTCATATGGATCGTGATGAGCATTTTCTCCCATATCTTGGTTTCGCTAACTAAAATTTTCCAATTACTCCCAAACATCGTTACCTTATATAACCTCTTGGGATAAGAATTCATATAACATTTCATAAAATAAGATCTACTGATGAATTTCATAGCATTTGAAGGTCATCTAGGTCATGAACCGAAGGTAAATTACCTTAGGGGCATTATAGTCATTTTGCACCGTTTCTTGGTTTACCTACTTATCCTTATCCAATGACTACCAAATTTCATATCTAACCTCAACATAATATAATATGCTCAGTATTAAAATTTGATATGCAGCGGAGCTCATATAGTGGGTTATTTTAACGTTACTTAAATCTCGAGCTATTTGATCGGTTCAGGGTCTTAACTCACGGTTCTTTGAATTTTTCTTTCATATATCCTTAATTCATACTTGGTTTAGGGTTCATATGAAAATCCAAGCAATTTCTACTTATTTCTTAACAAAAAGTCCAAGGTGGCTACTTGCCTCGTCGTCGACGTTTGGGACGTCCATTCTTGAGCTTCTAGTATCTGACTTACTTCAAATTTCCTTCCACATACTCCTTATTGTTTCTAGTTTCTGAAACCATAAGATTTTCTATGAGAATCGGTCTAGAATAGGGTTAAAATTGAGAAAACCCGAGAAAAGGTCAAATTTTAAGTTGACTTGGACAGTTAAGTTGAACTGGCCATATCATCGTTTTCTTCCTCTCAACAGGAAGAAGATGCGCATTTTTCGCATCGCTGCCATCTAAAAACTCGGCCTGTCCAGCCACATTTACAGCATTTCTCTCCTCGATTTCTTCGTGAAACTTAAAGATGGGTATTACAAGGAAGGGCTAGGGATTTGATTTGATACCTTCTCGTGGATAGTAGCCTAAGATATTCGGTTCCAAAGTTCATCCAAAATCTGATTTATCGCTGGAGATAAAACAAAGGATTTCTTATTGGGTAGCCGATTCTAGGGGTTTCAAGGCCCTATTTCTTCATTGAACCTCTTCCATATCCTTTCTTCAGGGTAAAGGAATTGGTTTGGAGGAACGTCTTTGAGTGTAAGACCTTAATTTCCAAAAATCGTTCTCGGTATGCAACTCACTCAAAATGCCAAATTTTCGATCTCTTGGGTAGCTTGTTCTACGATGTTTCATCTCTCGATTCCTTCCTCAAGTTTACTCAACTTCTTCCTCTGAAGTTAGAGGAATCCTTAATTTGAAGGAAAAGAGATCGTAGATAGGAATTCGACTCTTATCCCCAATTTAATTTTGAAACCTATTTCCTTCAATTCGACACGCTCTCGAGGTTATTTTTCTTCGTGGTCTTCTATGGAAGCATTCCTTGTAGGTGCGGAAACTGATTAGAATCATTCTTGCTCGACGAATCATCATGTATCCTCGGATTGGATTTTCAAGTTTTTCTTGAAGTTCTTCAATGGCTGATTGAATTGGGGGAATGGTTTCTAGGCACTTTCAGCACTCTATTCCTTCATAGAACTTGTGGGTAATCTTGTTGAGAAACGGTAGGAATAAGTTTAAAGAGAAATGGTGGAGGATTGCTCTCGAATTTGGAAGAAATCTGAGAGTAGGAGACCCATAATCTAAACGTTTATTGTCTTCGATTGGGGGATCGACCTTTCTCGATTCTTATTCCGTATTGTTGCTCCTACTTAGACTTTATAGGAGGAGCTTAAACCGACAGTGAGAGCTCCAGATTCTTCGTTATGTAGAAGTTTGAAGAGAAATGGTGGAGGATTGCTCTCGAATTTGGAAGAAACCTGAGAGTAGGAGACCCACAATCTAAACGCTTATTGCCTTCGATTGGGGGATCGACCTTTCTCGATTCTTATTCCGTATTGTTGCTCCTACTTAAGACTTTATAGGAGTAGCTTAAACCGACATTGAGAGCTCCAGAATCTTTGTTATTTAGAGATCAAACTTTCTGGATAATTATTCGGAGATATCAACTCCGATCATATCCTTACCGACCATGGCTTTGAATACTAGTCGTTGGATGTGATGATCCGTGCGTGTTCGTTCTAGATCATAGCAAAGTTTGGAGGAGATCCGACGGTTGAAATTTGAGTTCGAAGGATTTTGCTCGGATGGTCACGGTAGATGCTCTGATTCTAATTATAGTGGCATTTCTGTAATTATCCATTCTTCTAGGGGTATTTTGGTAATTTGCCACTTTCCAAATATTTTATTATTATTTTTCTCGAAAAATTATAATTTTTCTACAAATTGCTCATCCCTTTTTGATCATTTTTAGCTTTTTTTTAATCTTGAGATTCCTTCTAGATAAGGAATTACAAATCCGGAAAGATTCTTGATAATTGATAAAATGACTTTTTTGCCCTTTTGATTTACTTTTTCCTTTCCCATCCTTTTCAAAAGGGTGGTACACGAGTGACTTAACTAAGTCCTTTGTTCTTGCTTAATCCTTTAATTTTTTTCCTTTCTATCCTTTGGGTCTTTCATGAGTGGCTTATTCTTATGGGAGCTAATTTTCTTCATTTTTTGGGTGTTACATATACATATTCGTTACAAACACAAAATAAGAAGCAGACTCAAAAGAAGAAGAAAAAATACTAGATACAAAATGAGTGGCTTATTCTTATGGGAGCCTTCCTTTTTTAAACACCTTGTAATTCTTATTCTATAAAAAAATTAATGATTCGGGAAGTTTATAAAAATTAGAAAAAGTACCATTTTCTTAATGTTTTTTCAATTTTACTTGTTCTTTGCTTCTAGATACAACCTAGTACGGATTATACACTGTCTCTTATTGGAGACCTTGAGTGTTGCAAATTCTCCTCTCCTTTGAAAACTTTCGGTCATCGAAAGTGCTTATTCTAAAATAGGTCAGGGTACAAGGTTCTTATTTGCCTTTTGTTTCCCAAGTGGCTTCTTCTACTCTATGATTCTTCCATAGGACCTTAACGAGAGAGATTTTCTTGTTTCTCAATCATTTGACTTTCTTGTCTATTATTTGAATCGGGTCTTCTTTATTCGTTAGGTCATCTCTCAAGAAGAGAGTTTCATGAGCCAGTACATGCGAACGATCTAGGGTATACTTCCGTAGTATGGATACATGAAAGATATTATGTACTGCAGACATGTTTGGGCATTGCCCGATTCTATAGGCCACAGATCCAATCCTTTCTAATATCTCAAAGGGAGGGATAAACCTAGGGCTTAGCTTCCCCTTTTTACCCTACCTGAGCACCCCTATCATGGGGTGCTACCTTTAGGAGTATATGATCCCCTACCTACAATTCCATGTCCTTGCGCCTTAGGTCTGCATTGCTTTTCTCTCAGCTTTGTGCGGTTTGTATCCTAGCTTTAATCTTCTGGACTGCGGCGTTGGTAATTTGCACCAGCTCTAGCCCAATAGTTGTCGTTTGCCCCCCTTCTTCCGAAAAGATAGGGGATCGAAATCTTCGTCCATAAAGAACCTCGTATGTGACCATTTGTGATGGTGGCTTGGCAAGTATTATTATAAGCGAATTTCATAAGGGGTAGGTACTTATCCGAGCTTCCTACAAAATCCATCACATATACCCTCAACATGTCTTTCAATATTTGCTTGAGCATTTCTGTTTGACCATCTGTTTATGGGTGGAATGTCATACTATAACTGCGTACCCAATTCGTTTTGTTTAATTTTCCAGAAACGAGATTTAAATCTGGCATCTCAGTCTAATACTATTGCCTTTTGTTGAATATCCAGAAGTGTACCCAATACCTTTACTGATGAATATTCATTTTTAATGTTAGCAAGAGTAGCTATGTTGGGAGATTGTTAGACTGAAGATTTGAAGGTCACAGGTGTTGTATCCACATTCAACGCACCTAATACAAGTTTATTACGTGACTATACAATCTAAAAACATAACTTGCTTATTCAATCTAAAATTAGTGATTATTTCTTTCTTAAACATAATGAATTAGCGAAAATACCTTATGAATTTTCATTTTTAATATTAGCGGGGATAGCTCTGTTGGGAGAGCGTCAGACTGAAGACTTGAAGGTCACGTGTTTAATCTCCACGTTCACCGCACCTGATTCTAATTGCATAACCCGACTATTCAATCTAAAATTAGTCATTGTTCCTTTATGAAATCTCAATGAATTATCGAAAATACCTAACGTGTTCTAGTTCACCGCACCTTATACAAGTTGGATAACTTGAATATCTTATTAAAAATTAGTGATTATTTCTATTTAAAATTTCAATGAAGTAGCGAAAATACCTTTACTGATGAATTTTCATTTTTTACGTTAGTGTGGATAGTTCAGTTGAGAGTGCGTTAGATTGAAGATTTGAAGGTCTCGTGTTCGATCCACATTCACCACACATGGTTCACGCAATTTGACTATTCAATCTAAAATTAGTGATCATTTCTTTCTAAAATTTCAATTAATTAGCGGAAATACCTTTACTTAAAAACTTTCATTTTTAATGTTAGCGGGGATAACTTAGTTTGGAGAGCGTCAGATTTAAGATTTGAATGTCCCGTGTTCGATCTCTACGTTCACCGCACTTGTTTCTATTTGCATAACCTGACTATTCAATAAAAAATTAGTCATTATTTCTTTTTAAAATCTCAATGAATCAGCAAAAATATCTTTACTCATGAATTTTTATTTCTAATGATTGCGGATTTAGCTCAGTTGGGAGAGCGTCAGATTGAAGATCTGAAGGTCACGTGTTTGATCCAACCATTATTCATTTTTTATGTTATCTGGGATGACTTAGTTGGGAGAGCATTAGATTGAATATTGGAAGGTCTTGTGTTTGTTAGCAGGGATAGGGAGAGTGTCAAACTAAAGATTTGAAGGTCACTATTTAATCTAAAATTAGTGATTAGTGACTATTTCTTTTTAAAATTAGTGATTATTTCTTTTTAGAATTTCAGAATTTTCATTTTAAATTAGTGACTATTTCTTTTTAAAATCTCAATAAACAGTGAAATCTAAATTTAGTGATTATTTCAAGGTCACTATTTAATCTAAAATTAGTGATTAGTGACTATTTCTTTTTAAAATTAGTGATTATTTCTTTTTAGAATTTCAGAATTTTCATTTTAAATTAGTGACTATTTCTTTTTAAAATCTCAATAAACAGTGAAATCTAAATTTAGTGATTATTTCTTTTTAGAATTTCAGAATTTTCATTTTAAATTAGTGACTATTTCTTTTTAAAAGTTCAATAAACAGTGAAATCTTAGTGATTATTTCTTTTTAGAATTTCAGAATTTTCATTTTAAGGTTAGGGTAGCTGAATTGGGAGTGGGAGTGGGTTTATAGTTTTCATGTGTTACAAGCTGATTCGTTTGATCTCTCAAATTGAGACGATCCCCCTCATAGAAATCTGAGCATATCTTTGTCATTTCTAAGTTTCATGCAATTCTTGTGGTAGATTGCATCTTAGTCATTCAATCAAGCCTTGATCAAGTTCGATTGAGAAATGACTCAATTTATAATAAAGTTCCAAATCTTGTTTCTCAATCTTCGATCTCATTATCTAATTTTAGCTTTGACTCAATTTAGAACAAGGGTTCTTGCTTCTACAAAAGCTTGGCTCATTGGGCTGAAGATTACGATTGGTCTATCATCCTTCAACGGGATCTTCTATCCCCATGACTTGCTCTGATGCGGTCGTTCTTCTAACGCCGATGACACGTCCAGTTGTTGAGATTGGTAATGTGAGTTTGTAACCCATCCATTGAGGTTCTTGGAATGATTCTATAGCTTATCATTTCCATGTTGGGAGTTGGATCATGGGTCTTGGGCGAAGGAATCCTTGATTTACTGCCCTTCTAGTTGAAGGAAGTGTCATAAGGCTAGTTTTTTTTTTCAATTTTTTTCAATTTTATCGATTTTTTTTAGTGATTTTATTTGATTTTATTTCCATTTTGTCAAACTCAATCAGGTGCTCATCTCAATCATTTCAACCCTGTTGGCGTTCAATAAGAGAGACCTTGGAAATAACCTGTAACTATTCAACTGGATTATCACATAAACAATTTGAATCAAATAAAGTGATATTAACCATTTGAATCACCTCAACCCCACTTGTTGAACTTGTCCAAATGTCTATAACATAACACTAACAAAGGTACAAAGTAACACAAACAAAGGTACAAAGTAACACTGACAAAGGTACAAAGTTCATAAAAGTCTTTTTAATCTAAAATACCATTGAACTTGACCATTATAGTGCCTCTCAAACTAGGTAAAGTTTAAATTTGAGTCTCCTTGTCAAACTCACTCGGGTGCTCATCTCAACCATGATGGAGTTCAACAAGAGAGACCTCGAAACTAGCCGGATTATCGCATTAACCATTTGAATCACCTCAACCCCACTTGTTGAAATTGAAACAAATATCTATAACATAACACTAACATAGGTACGATGTTCATAAAAGTCTTTAATCTACGATACTATTGAACTTGACCATTAAAGTGCCTCTCAAAATGAGGTAAAGTTTAAATATAATTGGTGACAAAAGATGAAGCTATAAAATAAAAAGAAATAAGAAAATAATATTCAATTTCAGAGAATCAAACCAGAATCTCCTAGGTGAAAGCCAAATATCCAAACCGTTGGACAACAATGAATTTTTTGGGTAGTTGTCCTAAAGTCTTTTGTCTATTCGCTCAAGAGTTTTACTATGATGTTTTGGGTAATGTCTAACTCTTCGACACGTCCTTTCATGTGTGTGATAGAGTTCTCAGAATTACCGCGACGTTTCGAGTTGTTCGATCGTGGGGCTCTTTCTTCAAAAGGGTCAACATCAAACTTCGATCGTGTGGCTCTTTCTTCAAAAGGGTCAACATCAAACATCAGGTCTTTGATTGGCAACCCATCTAGAGGAGCGTCGATTGCATCGATTCCATTCACCTTCGAGCGCCATGAGTTTATGGTGCATGACCCATTTTTTAAACCATTCACCTTCGAGCGCCACCATAGTTTTGCATCGTCCATGAGATGCATTGCGACCAACGTAATTCTTAGGTCCTATAAGCAAGTTCCTGTAACCTTCAAGCATTGTTCTACGTCAAAAATAAAGCTTTTTAATTCCTTAGCATCCCGAATTCCATTTAAGGGGTTATGTTCTTGGATTTCAAGTTTGTTAAGCCCACATGAACTTGGCTTGAGGTGTGGTTCTCTACAGCCCAACTTGTCAAACTCACTCGAGTGCTCATCTCAACCATGATGTCATTCAACAAGAGAGACCTCGAAAACGACTGGATTATCGCATTAACCATTTGAATTGAACAAAATATCTATAACATAACTCTATTCCATTGCCCAGAATAAAACTTGAATCTCCTGGGTGAAAGCCAGATATCCTGACCGCTAGACGACAATGGATTTTGGTGTAGATGTCCTGAAGTCTTTTGTCATATCGCTAAAGAGTTTTAGCACGATCTTTTGCTTATTGAGTAACTCTTCGACACGTCCTTCCCTGTGTGTGTTAGAGTTCTCAAGGCTACCGCGACGTTTCGAGCTGTTCGATTGTGTGGCTCTTTGTTCAAAAGAGTCAATATCAAATGTTAGGTCTTTGATTGACAACCCATCCAGGGGAGCGTCGATTGCATCAATTCCATCAACGATCTTCCCATGAGTTTATGGTGCATGACCCATTTTTTATACCATTCACCTTCGAGCACTACCATAGTTTTGCATCGTCCATGAGATGCATTGTGGCTAACGTAACTCTCAGGTCGTATGAGAAAGTTCCTGTAGCACTCAACTCTCAGGTCGTATGATAGAGTTCTTAGAGCTGCCACGACATTTCGAGGTGTTCGATCGTGTGGCTTTTTCTTCAAAAGAGTCAACATCAAACGTCAGGTCTTTAATTGGCAACCCATCAAGGAGAGCGTCGATTGCATCGATTCCATCAACGGTCTTCCCATGAGTTTATGGTGCATGACCCATTTTTTATATCATCCACCTTCGAGCGCCACCGTCCATGAGCTGCATTGTGGCCAACGTAACTCTTAGGTCCTATGAGCAAGTTCCTGTAACCTTCAAGTATTGTTCAACGTCAAAAATAAAGTTTTTTTAATTCCTTACCATCCTGGTTCCCATTTAAGGGTTTGTGTTTTTGGATTTTCAGTTTGTTAAGCCCAACATGAGCTTGGCTTGGGGTGTGGTTCTCTACGACTTTCCTTGTCAAACTCACTCTGGTGCTCATCTCAGCCATGATGGCGTTCAACAAAAGAGACCTTGAAAATGACCTTGTCACATTAACCATTTGAATGACCTAAACCTCACTTGTTGAAATCGAACCAAATATCTATAACATAACACTATTAAAGGTTCAAAGTTCATAAAAGTCTTTTTAATCTAAGATACTATTGAACTTGACCATTATACTGCCTCTCAAACCAACTTCATAAAAGTCTTTTGAATTTAAGATATTATTGAACTCATCCATTATAGTGCTTCTCTAGGTAAAGTTTAAATATAATTGGTGACAAAAGATGAAACTATAAAATAAAAGAAATAAGAAAATAAAATTTCATTGCCGAGAATCAAACTCGGGTCTCCTCGATGAAAGCCAGATCTTCTGTGTAATGTTTAACTCTTGGACACGTTTTTTTTATGTGTGTGATAGAGTTCTCAGAGATACCGCCACGTTTCTTGTTGTTCAATAAGTGGCTCTTTCTTCAAAAGAGTCAACATTAAACATTAGGTCTTTGATTGGAAATCCATACAGGGGAGCGTCGAGTGCTTCAATTCCATCAATGGTCTTCCCATAATCTTTTGGTGCATGACCAGTTTTTTATACAATTCACCTTCAAGCGCCACCATAGTTTTGCATCGTCCATGAGATGCATCGTCCATGAAACTAGTTTTACATAGTAACGTTGCTTTTTGCTCCTATTGGTGGAAGAATAATAGGTCGATTATACCTATAGGGTAGTTTTAAGCGTGACAACGAGACTAATTTTGTTTTTTAGTTAAAAATTTGAATTATAACAATCTGCCTAAAACCCTCGGACTAATTTTGCTTCATTTCTAAATGCAGGCAGACAAAGTAGAAAAATGAAAACATGTAAATTGTAAGCTACATCCTCAAGATTCTTATGTCACAAAATCCTAAACATCTCGTCATCAATAATAGTGAAAATAAAAAAATAAAGCTAATCATTATGTCATAAATAAGGAAAACTAATTTTGCTTCATTTCTAAATTCTGGCAGACAAAGTAGAAAAATGAAAACATGTAAATTGTAAGCTACATCCTTAAGATTCTTATGTCACAAAATCCTAAACATCTCGTCATCAATAATAGTGAAAATAAAAAATTAAAGCTATTCATTATGTCATAAATAAGGAAAAATTGAATAGAAATAAAATAGTAATAACGAATAGTTTCTTTTGGAGATATGGGGTATCGATCCAATCCCGGTACCTCTCGCATGCTAAGTAAGCAATCTACCATCTAAGCTACATTCCCACAATACTTATATCAGAAACCCTAAATGTCCCGTCATCAATTCTACTGGAAATGAAAAAATATCTCCGCTAATTATGTCATAAATAAGTAAAGGTTGAATAAAAGTAAAATATTAATAACAAATAGTTGAAAATGAAAAAATATCTCCGTTAATTATGTCATAAATAAGGAAAGGTTGAATAAAAGTAAAATATTAATAAAAATAGTTTCTTTTGGAGATGGGGATATCCCTTTGCCTCTCATGCTAAATGAGCTCTACCATCTAAGCTACATCTCCACAATTCTTGCATCATACAACCCTAAATTTCTCATCATCAATAATAGTGAAAATGAAGAAAATCCTAAATTTCCCATCATCAATAATAGTGAAAATGAAGAAAATCTAGAGATGCAAGGTATCGATCCTCGTACCTCTCGTATGCTAAGTCGTACCTCTCGCATGCTAAGCGAAGCTACATCCCCACAATTGTTGCATCACAAAACCCTAAATTTTCCATCATCAATAATAGTGAAAATGAAGAAATATCACTACTCAACCTGTCACGAATAAGGAAAAATTGAAAAGAAATAATTTTCAATAATACATTTAACAATAGATAGTTTTATTTTGGAGATGCGTGGTATTTATCCCCGTAACTCTCGCATGCAAAGCAAGCGGTCTACCATTTGAGCTACATCCCCACGATTCTTATGTCACAAAATCCTAAACGTCTCGTCATCAATAATAGTGACATGAAAAACTATCCATGCTCATTATGTCGTAAATAAGAAAAAAATTGAAAAGAAATAATATATTTAGTGATCGATTCATTTGGAGATGCAAGGCATCAACCCCATACTTTCCACATCAGAAGTGAGCGCTCTACTGTCTGAACTACATCCCCACGATTCTTACATCAGAAAACCCTAAACCACCCGTCACAATAATTGTAAAAATGAAAAAATATCTACGCTTATTATTTCGTAAATAAGGAAAGATGGAACCTCCCGTCATCAGTAATTGTGAAAATGAAAAATATCTCCGCTCATTATTTCATAAATAAGGAAAGATATAATACAAATAAAATATTAATAACATAGTTTACATATGTGTCACTTGTGTTATTTTAATGTATTTATTTACTTGGTAAATGTCTTTCACACTACAATCTTGAAGGGGCATTTTGAGAATCAAACTTTCATACAACTAGACCAAATGCACTTGTTATACCACTTGAAATGTATGTATGAAGCCTTAGGCCTTAGGTATTCAGGTCGTATTTTGTCGTGAAGTCCTCGGATGTATAATTTGTCTTGGAGAATAAAGCCTTGGGATGGGATGTTAAGAAAGACTATGAGTATTAAGAGCATGATGATAAGAAAAGACTTAGACATCGGGGCATTTCAAGAATTGAACTCAAAACCTCTTGCACCCCAAGTGAGAATCATACCACTAAACCAAATGACTTTTCGTGAACACCTAATATTTTTAGCTTCTACTCAAATATATTTTCCTCTTAGTAGTTGGAGGGCTATAAAACGAAAAGTTGAATTGTTATAATATACAAGGGTTATCAAATAAACCAACAACCCAACAAAAGAAACAAACTAATCAATTTTGGTTGGATTGAATTCGGTTCAGTTCATCAGTTTGTTTGATTTAATTTTTCTATTTTGGCTCGTATGACAAGAAAATAAAGTTGTATTGAATGCACCTTAGTTTCATTTATGACAAACTCATATGAAACATAATTGCATTAATAGTACTCAGAGTTGGAGTCTATAAGAATTTCATGAACTTCAGTGATATTCATGCTTCATTAAAGATGAGATAAACTTTAGTTAGGTAAGGGGAACTTTAAATTACTTCATGTGGAGCTTCATTTACTATATGCTAGTTACAATCTTTAGGATTGACTAATTGGACACGAATTCATTGATTTACGGAAATTTTTGTGTAATTATCAACTACAACTTATGTTTTCAAATCTTTAGGACATATTTAGGTAGTTGTTTTTATGAGTCGAAACTTGTTTCTTTGCATAATATGGATTTAGTTGAACTATTATTATCGATAAGATGGATAAAGAAATTGTCTTTGAATTGACTAATAGACCTGGGTTCATCGTTGTTGTCTTTTAACTTGTGATTTTGCAAAAAGCTTAACTAATATGAAATGTCATGTAATAAGAACTTTAAGGTAAATCAAGAATATACCCTACAAATCATTCAAGATGGCAATAAAATGGAGTTAAATTGAACGCACTTTAGTTTCATGTTTGGCGTGTTCAAGATAAAACATAATTGTATTAATGATATTGAGCCTGGAGTCTATAAGAATTTAATGATCTTAAGAGAAATTCCTGTTTTATTAGAGGATACCAACTTTATATATGGTACTAGGAGTTCTAGAATTTGGATTTGAATCTGGTTAAGGAATGGTAGGATTTGAAAGTTTTGAATTTTAGACAAAATTTATACCTAATTATTTCTTTTTATGACTAATTATAAATTAAGAGAAAAATATTTCTGTAAAGATAGATTTATGACGAAACCAGTGACGAAACCATGTTTAGACTAGCAGTTTAAAGTCAGGAGATGCGGTCACAGGTGTGATTATTTTGGATGGGTTCGTAATAGAACTTACCGTTGAGATGAGGGAGCCTTCAAAGGTTGTGCACTCACAGATGGGGTTGTTAGGTAGCGTTAGTCTGTCTTTGCGTTTGAGTTTTTTTGTACTTTTTTTTTTTTTTTTGTAATTGTATCCGAAACACTTTTTTTTTTTTTTTTTGTTTGGATAAATTTGAACAACACCGTCTTATAATTTAATTTAATTTTATATTTAATGTTGTGTTGTTTTCTCAATCTCATTTTAATTTTACAACATTTTCTTATTTTATATTAATTTACTTTTATTTTTATTTGTTTTCACTCTCAATTTTAGTTTCTATTTGAGTTTTGAACCCTTGAAATTTGGGTTGTGACAGATTGGTATCAGAGCAGCTAGATTTTAAATTATATAGATTTTTTCTTAGGATAAAGAGTCGCATATCTCTATGACTCAGCTCGATGACACGTCTCTCCGTGACCAAGTAAGCAATCTAACCCTATTTTGTAGTATATGATATATTGTAAAACTTGTATGAATTTATGGTATGTTTTGATTTTTGTGGTAGTTATAAAATGTCCTTGGACGTTAAAGAGTGAACGTTAACTATATAAGACAATACTGGATCAACGTTATAGTGTCTAGATATGGTGAGGAGGAAAAGAGTGGTCATGAGATATCTGACTAGCCTTAGGAAAACAGAGAGTTGTCGTTGCACAGTGCGAGACCTCTAATCCATGAAATTTTGGTACCAGAAATGAAGATACTGGAGATGGTCCCTAAACGTCTGTATGGACCATTTCCAATCGCACTTTCTTTGGTTCCCTGGCAGCGTCAACCAGATTAACCCTACGGCGTGACAATCCTTGAGCTTCCACTCCTCCGTGGTCATGGTATCCAGCTTCACCCCCAAAATGGGTTCCTGAATATCTTTCTCGTATAGATAATCTTCAATCTGCGTCTTCTAGAAACTGATATCGAATCCATCAAACTTTTCAACTCCAGTCTTTGAACTTTTCATCTTCACAGATCGTGGTGAATCTCTCCTCGCTCTGATACCAGTTATTAGAATAACACAACAACGCACACACTTGATCTAAATGAACACAAAAAACATGATAGAGAATATGTAAGAAGAAATATTGACTAATGGTTTTGTATTAATGACTTCAGGTATGCAAAGAGAGGATATGGAGAATGAGAAATGTACATTTAGGAAGCACTGACAATGGGTATACATATGATTTCAGTTTATTATATATAACTTCACTATATGTAACCACCTACTATATATAATTATTTAGTATATATATCTCTATCAGATTTTTACTATAAATAGTCAGCCTTCATATCCAACATTCTAGAGCCCAAATAGTCAGGGATTGACATCCTGCTAGAACACAAAGTCATTTACATGCCCCTAGAAAAATGCATAGTAGTAACGGAGTCTAACCCAATGATCATTTAGACAAACATCCATCAACTAAGAGGGGTGAAAATGATGATGATAGTACAATTGAGAAAGAATCTTAGGCATGATGAATCTACACTTGCTGCCATTGTTGTATTTGAAAAGGGGGAGCTCAAGTGTGCCAACCTCAACAAAAACTTTTTTGCCACTACATGAATACCACGACCCAAAACAAGAAGGATAAATCACAAGATTGGTTTTATGTCGCGTACCACAAATAGATGTCATGCGGCTCAGCCTGAGCTAGTTGAATTCTACAAATAGAAAAATGGCATGTTCACAGTCGGGTTTATTTGACCTCCAAAGGCTCTTGTCACTAATCACTCAAATGCTTGGCAAAGACATTAAGCCAACACCTCTACTGAAGAAGGGAGACAAAAACAAACCACTAAAGCAACACATGTTCACGCAAAAATACCATCCAGACGAATGAAGAGAAGGGTCGACCACGATAATTTCAAAGCAAATAGAGAGTTATGATAAGTTAAGGTTAGATCAACTTTGAGTTCAAAGCAACAAGAACCAAAGACTGGTGCGAAAATTCTATGGACTAGTCAAAGTTATCCACAAGATTAGGAAGACATCATATAGGATCCAATTGCTCCTATGGATACAGACTAACCCTGTTGTCCACGTCAGTAACTTGAAATGTTATTATTCTGACCAAGAAAACATAAAGTAAAAGCAGGTGGTATGATGTCATGCATAGAAGAAATTGTTTCAAGCGAAAAAAGTAGGAATGACACCAACAGAGAAGACTTGAAGAGTTAACAAACCGAGAAGTGATTTTCAATAGCTCCTAGTAGGTTGGAAAAGACTCCTCAATACTGAGATCAACTAGAAGCGCGTCGCGAGACCTAAAGTCAGCCTCATCCTACAACGTTGAGTTTATGAAGAGCCCGTTGATAGAGATATTCACAAATTGTGTAAGGGCAGATGTCGCAGTCATGATTGGCCGAGGCATGTTGCCTGTGGCTGCATGTTAGATGTCTCAGCTATTCCTGTAAACGATTTGTGGTTCATGGTGGCATGCTCATTCCAAACACGTTTTACTTGCTTTCATCTTAGATAGGCCTTTACTATTATTGTTGTGCCAATACGGGGTGTATGACTAGTCCTCAAAATCATATCTACACCCATCAGGACTAAATGTCCCAAAATGTACTATAGGAGAACGTGACCAGTTGTTGTTTCTTCACTTTTAGTTTATAACATTGCTTTATTTGAAATTGTTTTTAATGTATTTCCTCGCTCAAGTTTTCTAAAATATTTCTTCTAAACGTTATTCGAGCATACACTGGTATTGTAAGTTTAGTCTAAATTTTGCATGGTTTACTTGTTCATTGGATTAGAACAAATGTCACATAATCATTGTCTCACTACTACAAGAGTGCGATTGTGACACTTGTCTTCCGTTTAGTTGTGGGCCGCATCTTCTGACTAGTTACGTGAGTTTGACCTGGAGCATACGTGTAGGTTGAAAAAGAAATGGTTGGATGCAGACTGCGAATAAGGGTTGGGCAACGGAAGGTTTTTTTTTTTTTTTTTACCACATATGGACTTTAGGCTAGTGAGTCTTAAATTTGAGTTCGTTTGAAAAACTTTTAGTCGTTTTTTAGTTCAAACGAACCCCCTACTAGTTCCTTCTTCCTTGCACGACTCACTCCTATTCTCTTTTCTGCCTCTTCTTGCTCTCTGAAACTTCTTTAAAGGCTATTATTCACCATTATTTGGGAGCATCTTCCTTAAAATGATTGTGACCACAGATGACCTATGTAGAAAATTTGTACCCCCTTTCCTAAAACCTTTAGCGGACAACATACCCAAAACAGATGCGCTGACTAGACTGCGCTACACCTCGTCTCACCCCCCCCCCCCCCCCCCCGGAGCATATGGATCCACCCAATCGATGAACATTCAAACCAAACTTGCCCATCCTTTTTGGCACAGGGACGCGAGAACCAATCCGAGTAATCTATAGTGGGGAGACTCCTTAAAGCAACAAGCGATAATGGCTAGGTTGATAGTAGGGTTAAAGAAAAGGCGAGTATGAAAAGATGTATCGCGTAACCGTCCTTGTAAGCAGCTTCATTCTTTCTTGATCTATGAACCGACTTTATGAAAAAAATCAGTCTTTCGGCTGAAAGTGTGACTTCTGGGTATGGATAAGCAGGACCTCTTGGTTCGGGAGAAACCGGTTGGCTAAAAAAGCTAAGTAGGAAAGTACAGGACGGACAAAATGCACATACAAATTGATTGACATGATCCCTCTCCCTCTCTCTTTGGCTAGTTGGCTAGTTGCACAATAAGCGGGAAAGCATACCAAGTAGGGAAAGAAAGGTTGCTCGATCTCCTGTAAGGCCAACCCTCAACGGCGAGCTCACCAGGCAATGCTATAAGTCCGATAGAAGTCCAAGGTTTCGTCTACTACGGACCAGGAAACTCTTGGAGGAGCTAACGTGAAATGAGAAATACATTCGATTACGGTAACTAATAGATAGTGAACTTTTTGGTAGAAACTGAATGATCCCTTGGCTCGGGAAAGAAAAGGAAAAGGTAGTCGTACTCCTACCTTTTCCGTCGGACGATAGGAAAGTTTGAGCTGAAAGATTGAATCACACCTGATAAGAAAGGCGGGCTTAGCAGGTTTCTCCAAACGTATAAACAAAAAGAGGAAGCAACCAGTCCTAAAGAGGATACCGATACGCATACATTCTTGCATGGAAGAACCTAGCTGAACCAGATCAAGGGTCCTAACCTAGTTCGACTGACCTTCTTTTGCTGGCCCCCGCCCCTTGTAACAAGGTCAACGCGTACGTGCTTTTTCCTTTTGTTTAGCGAGATAGCTTACCAGCTCTTTTGGCTCATAGTAGCAGTATGAAAAGCGAAATCCTCATCCTGAGTCGAGTCCACATTGCCATACGAATCGACATCGGCCAAACCAAGAGCTCCTATTTTTTCTTTAACGAAAGCTGATCTAACAGTTTCGATAAAACAAACATCTTTTAAAGAAGGAGTCGCTCTGCCTTGATCACCGTGGACATATGCAGCTCCCGCTTTACCTTTGCCTACCGTAAAAAGGAAAGTTCCCTCACGATAGGCCCTCCCAGCTCCCAAACGTATTTCTATCAATCGAGAGAGGTATAGAATAGTACAACAAACCAACAAGACAAGAATGGACTCATATGAATGGCGGTCAGGGAAGCGATTTCATTTGTGCTATCCGCCAAGGAAATGATCAAGGAATTCTCTACACACGGCTGAGAGATGACCGTATTGTTGCACATCCTGAATAAAGTACCGTAGCCAAGTGAAGCTTTTTAAAATGAAAGCATGTAGAACTCAGATCCACTTTCTCTTCGATTCGTAAACTTCGGATTTGATCTTCCTTTCGTCTCAGGGTGACTGAGAGAGAATTTAGGCCTGGCGTGCATCCGATTCGGTCAACAATAAGGTACAAAGCGGATTGATTAAATGGGCTTGAAGTTCCATTATCGTTAGGTCGAAGATCTCTACTAGGTTTAATGCACTTTGGTAGTTGCGAATGTTGTCGTAATCGAATGTCTCTCTCATTCGACATTCTCTCTTACCAAGCACTCATACTCGCCAGGGTTGAGGAGACAGTCCCTGAGCTAATTGGGTTTCGAGATTGCGTATACGCGAAAAGAGCTCGCTTTCGACTTTCTCCAAGGCGTTTTATGTCCGGTTCTAGTTCAGGAAAGGGTCTGATCTCTTTCATTGGAGCACATTGATGCTGAAGGAGTCTTTGGAATCGGTGGAGAGGCTATGATGACTTCAGGCCATTCAAATAGCATGACCGATACCACAAAGAAAGGGTATCTAAGTCACACTAGTTGAATAGCTTTTTCATAATAATTATCTTGATATATGATACCAAAAACCTGCCTGATGACTGATAAGGTAAGGGGTTTCAAAAGACAAATGAATGACAATTCTACGTGTGTTAGAAAAGGAGATCTTCTTTTTTTCTTTTCAGTGTGCGCGGTTTGCCTGCCTTCCTGACCACGGATAGGCTATGGGGCTTTGCACTTCGGCCACTGAGAATACCACATCAAGGTGACATGATTCGAACCTATGGCTCTCTAAAACTTCTTGCCTTCCTGACCAAGGATAGGCTATGGGGCTTTGCACTTCGGCCCCTGAGAATACCACGTCAGAGTGACAGGATTCGAACCTATGGCTCTCTGAAACTTCTTCATCGGTTATTTGGGCGCATCTTTCTCAAAAGAATTGTGACGACAGATGACCTATTTGACGACAGTGGACAACATGCCTGCCTTTGTTGGGTTATATGTCCTAAAACTCATAGTATGTAAACAAAAACATGTTCTATTTTCAATGAAGTTATTATTGTTGTTTATTCAGTAAAGATTGTTATTGAATAAATTGAACTTTACGATCATTAATCTAAATCCAATAAAATAAGAACACTCTGGCTATAGTATGATTACTTAAAACTATATGTAGAGATATAAGAGTGGATCAAGTTCAAGTATATATAGTCAAAATGATCTATAGTATAAGGATAAGGCTGAATACCTTATTCTTGGGACACTATGGATGCGGCCCACTTTTGTATATGATATAAACAATGTGATCCGTAAATTGTACATGTGGAGACATGTGAGTGGGGGCGTCCTATGCAATGAGTATTGCATAAGATCGGACCATGAAGAAAACCACTCTCACTTTATAATGTCGTTTACTGTTGAGACTGATTTTCTTTTCATTCAATAACCTAGGTACTCGGTTTTAATCCTAAGCTAACCATGAACTCCTGTTTATTTAGAATTATCCTTAGATTTGCATGGGTGAGAGTGGCTCTAGTTCGCCGACTCAATAGGCCTCCCATTTCAGGGGTAAGACTGGGTGAATAGCTGGGGACGTGGGGTGCAAGATGGAATTCACTCCTACCCACTTTTAGGGATAGAAGAGAGGTAGTTCCCTTAAGCACTGACTCCAGGTCTTGAACAAGGGGCCCCACCCTCTCGTTGGCCTGAGAGGGATTCGGTTTACTGGTTGGACCACAAACCAATTGTTCATTAGAGAATCAGTGAGACATAAGGAACAAGAAGTAACTTTAGGGGTAGAACGGTAAATTGACCCAGCTCTAGTTACGAACAACCTGTGAAGGATCGACTTACTAATCATGGTTATATCAAATGGACAGAAATATATCTATAGTGAGAGAAGTGCAACTACTAGGCTATAGTGGAGTGTCCTAGTAGTTAACGAATGTTGGTTAACAAGGTTAATGAGTTTAACCGGTTAATCTTAGATCATTGGAGCCCATGATCTATAGGTCCATTAGGTCCCTATGCTAGCTCATATCGGACTAAACCATATAACAGTGTGACGAGTGAGTTCGAAGTGTTCGAATTCAAATTAGGGAATTGCGCTACTATATATGATATATTTAACCGCATTTTTGTTTTATTTATGAATTAAACAAAAAAAGAGAATCTGAGATATTTAAATAAGATTTAAATATCTTAATCAATTATGTGTCGAAATTGATTGGGATTGACATTTGAATTAATATTAAATATTAATTAAATAGTTTAATTAATCATTTAATGTTACTTTCATTTTGTTGAATTAAAATGAAGAAAGTCAAAATGTTGACTTCATTTAATGGAAAAATCCATGTTAGTGAAATTTTAAGGTGTCAAAATTGTGTTTAACCAAACTTGCATGAGTTTGAGTAGAATTTTGAGTGTCAAAATTTTGTTAACTCAAACATGCATGCTTGCCACATGATCCCAAACATTTGAGTGGAATTTTAAATGTCAAAATTTGGTGATCTCAAATTTGCATGAACATGGAAACATAACTCTTTAAATAAAGTGATCATGGTACATGGAAGGGCTTCTTCTTCACAAACACTCTCTTCACATATACAAAATCCTTCCCAAGTTTAGTCACTCACCGGATTCCACAATCCCGTTCTAAGGCCGGAGGATAGTGTTGAAATCACTAGTGGTGGTTCGAAACCGGTTCGTGAGGAAAAAGAAGTTTGAACTACAAAAAGTTAGTATCTAAACTCATTAAGTTTTAATACTTATGAACATGCTAGTTATTTACTATAATTGATGTTCTAAAAGTGCCTAAAGTCCAAATTGCTTCCGCATGTGTTATATTAATAACACATCAACAGATTCGAACCTATGGCTCTCTGAAACTACGGATAGACTACGGGGCTTTGCACTTGGGCCCCTGAGAATAACACATCAAGGTGACAGGATTCGAACCTATGGCTCTCTGAAACTTCTTCATCGGTTATTTCGGCGCATCTTCCTTAAAAGAATTGTGACAACAGATGACCTATTTGACTGAAAAGTTCCTAGAAAGAATACAATAGAACAATTTGTGTAATGCTCTTTTTGAAGAGCGGCTCGAGACGATCTTTATTCTTCCTAGAATATGTTTCATTCTCTATTCTCATATTCTTGGTTCAATGTTTAAAAACCACATTTTAAATCATATTATCTGGCATAATTATGAGTGTCAAAATTTGGTGAACTCAAATTTGCATTAACATGCAAACATGACTCTTTAAATAGAGTGATCATGGTACATGGAAGGTCTTCTTCTTCTTGTTGAAAAACCTTGAGAAAAAACCTCTCACAAACACTCTCTTCATATATACAAAATCCCTTCCAAGTTTAGTCACTCACCGGATTCCACAATCCCGTTCTAAGGCCGGAGGATAGTGGAGAAGACACTAGTGGTGGTTTGAAACCGGTTCGTGAGGAAAAAGGAGTTTGAACTACAAAAGGTTAGTATCTAAACTCATTAAGTTTTAATACTTATGAACATGCTAGTTATTTACTATAATTGATGTTCTAAAAGTGCCTAAGATCCAAATTGCTTCCGCATGTGTTATATTAACACCATCAATTGGTATCAGAGCAAGTTTTAGGCACTTTATTTACATTAATTTGATCATGGTGGGTACATTTCATGAATGAAATTTGTGGTTGCTAAAGTGGATGGTTTTGGTTTTGGTTTTGGCATTTTTTTTATGCTTCCATTTGATACAATTATTGTAATAAGCCTAATGTGTATGGGCTTTAATGAATGAAGAAAGGTCTGTAATTTTTATGGAGTCATTAGAGTCCATTTTAGGTTGTAATTGATCAAAAACGGAAGAGATAGCAAGCTGAACCGAAGAAGATGGAAGAGGCGGTTCGGGTGTTTTTTCTGCCGTTGGGGTCCGATTCAACGTTTTTAAGGGTTGGTTTGCCCAGTTCGTGATCCTCGGGAGTGGCTCAAGTTATTTTTAATTATTAATGAAATAATTTAGTTAATTGCTTGCTTTAAAGTGCCAAAACCAACCCACTTTAATGTGTTTAATTAATTATGCATTATGAATGTATGTTTTAATTAAATAGAAAATTTATATGCATAAAGTATGTCATATAGATTTAAAATCCCACCATAGGATAAGCATGTTTCATGCATTCCAAGTATGTTATAAGTGTTATAATGTATAGTATGCATGTTTAGGGTTCGATGAGTGATAGATATAAATTGTTATATTATTGCATGGAATGGATGATTATATAATTGTTATATAAAGCATGTTAGATGCATGTTATAGGTTATTTTCAACGTCATAAAATGAGATAGACATTAAAATCTATAATAAAGATAAGTGCATGCTCACTTAGGGTTAAGAACCGAGCACGATCAATTTTAATAGTTAAAATAGGTCGATGTCTTACAAAATTGCTGTTACGAGAAAGCTCACCTTGCACGATCTTGTCTAAGGCTGGAGGTACTTAAGTTGACGGTTTACGGAACACCTACTACCTGGAGATCGGACCAGTACTTGAGCTTAGTTAGCCCAGTTTTATGAGCATGCTTAAGTGATGTAAAATTTAGAAAAATCACCTAGACTTAAGTTATATTTAATTAGCCAGAATATACTTAAGTAATGAGTATACCCAACCATCTAAAATACTTAGTGGGAGGAAAAAGGTGTATAAGATACATCGTTTTCTTTTTACGCTCTCTGTAAAATTCACACAGTGAGATTCATGCTCGGCCTCGTGTCGCCCTGGGAGCGTCCTCCATTCCGAAGGTATTTGCATGAGTCAATAACAAGGTGAATAGAGAAAGTATTTATAGTAAGTGGGAGAAGGAAGTATATCAAATACGTCCTATGGTCTCCACCACTAGGTTGCACCGTGAGATTCCCATGTTCCATCTGCATGTTGCCCTAGAGCAACTACCCAATCGGAGGGTCGTAACATGGGAGTCGAAACAACGCAAACTCCAGAAATGGATAGGATTTCTTAGGTCCGTTCCCAACTTTGGCTTTTTCATTCGGTAGCATTGTTGGGACCGATCTATGAGGTCTGAAAATGGCGGGTCACACTTACGAAGAAATACTAAGAGTTGGTATATTCTTGACCAAAACAGCGATAACTAAGAACGCTATAGGAACAAGAGTTATTCTGGGATTAGTGTTTAAGTCAAGAATGTCTTGGTTTAATGAATGAGTGATTGACTGCCCCTCGGTAGCAGCTCTAACTCACTAAAGTATCGTTGCAAATTAATAATGATTTGGGTACATTATTACATTTGCTAAAACTAATTGGATTAAACAGGATTAAGTCAAATCACTAATAGAATTTTCTTTATATCACAGCATGACAAACTCAATAGTATGATTACTCGCTTCTGAGAAATTAAACGGCGACAATTACACAACTTGATGATTTAAAGTTTGATTAAACTGAGGAGTGTCCTCCAAACCCCAGCTCAAATGCAAACCGAACAGTTCGGGATGCATATGGCAGATGGATATAGGCAAATGACAAAAGCCCGAGTGTACATTCTAGCCAGCATATCTGATGTTTTGGCTAAGAAACACGATGTTATGGGTACTGCTAAAGAGATTATGAAATCTCTAAAAGGGATGTTTGGACAACCGTCCTTCTCCCTTAGACATGAAGCCATAAAATACATTTACAACTGTCGTACGAAAGAAGGGACCTCTTCCAAAGAGCTTCTTCCAGTTCCGCACCAATGTGGTAATGAATAAAATAGAATATAACTTGACTGCTCTTCTCAATGAGCTACAGACTTATCAGTCCCTCTTAACGAACAAGGGACAAACAGGAGAAGCAAATGTTGCTATCTCCAAGAAATTACTACGAGGATCGTCCCCCAAAAATAAGTCTAGACCTTCAACTTCTAAAAGTGTTTTGATGAAGAAGAAGGGTAAAGGGAAAAATAAGATTTCTACTGACCGCAAACACAAGGTTCAAAAAGCAGATAAAGGAAAATGTTTCCATTGCAACGAAAACGGGCACTGGAAAAGAAACTGCCCAAAATACCTTGCAGAGAAGAAAGCCAAAAAGACACAACAAGGTAAATATGATTTACTCGTTGTAGACATATGTTTAGTAGAGTATGACAACTCAACCTGGATACTAGATTCAGGGGCGACTAATCATATTTGTTCTTTTTACCAGGAAACTAGCTCCTGGAGAATGCTTGCGGACGGCGAGATAACACTCCGGGTTGGAACAGGAGAGGTTGTCTCAGCAAGATCAGTAGGAAATTTAAAGTTGTTTTTTGTGGATAGATTCATTATATTAGATAATGTACTTTTTGTTCCTGAAATGAAAAGAAATCTAATATCTATCTCTTGTTTATTAGAACAATTGTATAAAGTATCTTTTGAAATCAATGAATTGTTCATTTGCAACAGAGGTATTCATATTTGTTCTGCAAAACTAGAAAACAACTTATATATGTTAAAACCGAGCGAAACAAAAGCTATTTTCAATACCGAGATGTTTAAAACAGCTGAAACTCAAAATAAACGACAAAAGATTTCTCATAATACCTATCTTTGGCACTTAAGACTAGGCCACATTAATCTCAATAGGAGTGAGAGATTGGTTAAAAGAGGACTTCTAAATGAGTTAGAAGACAACTCTTTACCTCCATGTGAGTCTTGTCTTGAGGGTAAAATGACTAAACGATCATTTTCCGAAAAAGGTTATAGAGCCAAAAAAACATTAGAACTCGTGCATACAGATCTCTGTGGTCCAATGAATGTCAAAGCACGAGGAGGGTATGAATATTTCATCAGTTTTATTGATGATTATTCAAGGTATGAGACTATCTTTACCTAATGCATCACAAGTTTGAAACTCTTGAAAAATTTAGAGAGTATAAGACTGAGGTTGAGAATCTATTAGGTAAAACTATTAAAACACTTCGATCAGATCGAGAAGGAGAGTACATGGACTTAAGATTTCAGGACTATATGATAGAACATGGAATAAGATCTCAATTCTCAGCCCCTGGTATGCCTCAACAAAATGGTGTATCAGAAAGGAGAAATAGAACTCTATTAGACATGGTTCGGTCTATGATGAGTTTCGCTCAATTACCCGATCCGTTTTGGGTATATGCAGTGGAGACTGCTACATACATTTTGAACATGGTTCCTACTAAGAGTTTTTCAGAAACACCTTATGAGTTATGGAAAGGGCGTAAAGGTAGTTTACTTCACCTCAGAATTTAGGGATGTCCAGCACATGTGTTGTTGCAAAACCCCAAGAAATTAGAACATCGTTCAAAATTATGTCTATTCGTAGGATACCCCAAAGAGACGAAAAGTGGTTTGTTTTATGACCCTCAAGAAAATAGAGTGTTTGTATCAACAAACGCTACATTCTTAGAGGAAGACCACGTAAGAAATCATCAACCTCGTAGCAAACTAGTATTAAGTGAGATTTCTAAAGAAGCTACTGATAAAAGAACAAGAGTTGTTGATCAAGCTGATCCTTCAACTAGAGTTGTTGATGGAGCTGACACTTCTGGTCAATCACATCCTTCTCAAGAGTTGAGAATGCCTCGACGTAGTGGGAGGGTTATAACTCAACCCGATCGTTACTTGGGTTTAGCAGAAACTCAAGTCATCATACCTGATGATGGCGTTGAGGATCCATTGACCTATAAACAGGCAATGAATGATGAAGATAGAGATCAGTGGATTAAAGCCATGAATCTTGAAATGGAGTCAATGTACTTCAATTCAGTCTGGGAACTTGTAGATCAACCAGATGGGGTAAAACCTATTGGTTGCAAATGGATCTATAAGAGGAAACGAGACCAAACCGGTAAGGTACAGACCTTTAAAGCTCGACTAGTAGCAAAGGGTTATACCCAAAGAGAGGGGGTGGACTATGAAGAAAGCTTCTCTCCTGTTGCTAGGCTTAAATCGATTAGAATACTCTTGTCTATTGCCACATTTTATGATTATGAAATTTGACAAATGGATGTTAAGACAGCCTTTCTAAACGGAAATCTTGAAGAGAGTATCTATATGGCTCAACTAGAGGGGTTCATTGAACAGGATCACAAGCAAAGAGTTTGCAAGCTTAAAAGATCCATTTATGAGTTGAAGCAAGCATCTCGATCCTTGAATATAAAGTTTGATACTACGATCAAATCTTATGGCTTTAAACAGAATGTTGACGAACCTCGTGTTTATAAAAGGATAGTCAACTCTACAGTAGCTTTCCTGGTGTTGTACGTTGACGATATCCTACTCATTGGAAATGATGTGAGATTTCTGACTGACATTAAGCATTGGCTAGCGACACAATTCCAAATGAAAGATTTGGGAGAGGCTCAGTTTGTTCTTGGAATCCAAATTGTTCGGAATCGCAAGTTTGTTCTTAGAATACTCTTGTCTATTGCCACATTTTATGATTATGAAATTTGGCAAATGGATGTTAAGACAGCCTTTCTAAACGGAAATCTTGAAGAGAGTATCTATATGGCTCAACCAGAGGGGTTCATTGAACAGGATCACAAGCAAAGATTTTGCAAGCTTAAAAGATCCATTTATGAGTGGTTAGAAAAATTTATTTATTATTTTAATTTCATAAAGTTTGTAATGCTCAAATTGACTTCATTTTTATGTGGAGATTTTAAGGGATCGAGATTAAATCACGAACACTAACTTCTTTGTTGGGAGACTATAAATACCCACAAATTATTATGTAAAAGCATATTTGTGATCAATGAAATTGATCTCTCAAGTTGAGACGATCCCCCTCATAGAAATCTGAGCATATCTTTGTCATTTCTAAGTTTCATGCAATTCTTGTGGTAGATTGCATCTTAGTCATTCAATCAAGCCTTGATCAAGTTCGATTGTGAAATGACTCAATTTAGAATAAAGTTCCAAATCTTGTTTCTCAATCTTCGATCTCATGATCTAATTTTAGCTTTGACTCAATTTAGAACAAGGGTTCTTGCTCCTACAAAAGCTTGGCTCGTTGGGCTGAAGATTACGATTGGTCTATCATCCTGGGATCTTCTATCCCCATGACTTGCTCTGATGCGGTCGTTCTTCTAACGCCGATGACACGTCCAGTTGTCGAGATTGGTAATGTGAGTTTGTAACCCATCCATTGAGGTTCTTGGAATGATTCTATAGCTTATCATTTCCATGTTGGGAGTTGGATCATGGGTCTTGGGCGAAGGAATCCTTGATTTACCGCCCTTCTAGTTGAAGGAAGTGTCATAAGGCTAGTTTTTTTTCAATTTTTTTCAATTTTATCGATTTTTTTTAGTGATTTTATTTGATTTTCTTTCAATTTTGTCAAACTCAATCAGGTGCTCATCTCAATCATTTCAACCCTGTTGGCGTTCAATAAGAGAGACCTTGGAAATAACCTGTAACTATTCAACTGGATTATCACATTAACAATTTGAATCAAATAAAGTGACATTAACCATTTGAATCACCTCAACCCCACTTGTTGAACTTGACCAAATGTCTATAACATAACACTAACAAAGGTACAAAGTAACACAAACAAAGGTACAAAGTAACATTAACAAAGGTACAAAGTTCATAAAAGTCTTTTTAATCTAAAATACCATTGAACTTGACAATTATAGTGCCTCTCAAACGTAGGTAAAGTTTAAATTCGAGTCTCCTTGTCAAACTCACTCGGGTGCTCATCTCAACCATGATGGCGTTCAACAAGAGAGACCTCGAAAATAGCCGGATTATGGCATTAACCATTTGAATCACCTCAACCCACTTGTTGAAATTGAAACAAATATCTATAACATAACACTAACATAGGTACGATGTTCATAAAAGTCTTTAATCTACGATACTATTGAACTTGACCATTAAAGTGCCTCTCAAAATGAGGTAAACATCAAACATCAAACATCAGGTCTTTGATTGGCAACCCATCCAAAGGATTGTCGATTGCATCGATTGGATCAATAGTCTTCCCATGAGTTTATGGTGCATGACCCATTTTTTAAACCATTCACCTTCGAGCGCCACCATAGTTTTGCATCGTCCATGAGATGCATTGCGACCAACGTAACTCTTAGGTCCTATGAGCAAGTAACAGTAACCTTCAAGTATTGATCTACGTAAAAAATAAAGCTTTTTAATTCCTTAGCATCTTGGTTTACATTTAAGGGGTTGGGTTCTTGGATTTTAAGTTTGTTAAGCCCACATGAACTTGGCTTGAGGTGTGGTTCTCTACAGCCCAACTTGTCAAACTCACTCGAGTGCTCATCTCAACCATGACGTCGTTCAACAAGAGAGACCTCGAAGACGACTGGATTATCGCATTAACCATTTGAATCACCTTCTCATCTCAACCATGACGTCGTTCAACAAGAGAGACCTCGAAAACGACTGGATTCTCGCATTAACCATTTGAATCACCTGCTCATCTCAACCATGATGTAGTTCAACAAGAGAGACCTCGAAAACGACTGGATTATCGCATTAACCATTTGAAATTGAACAAAATATCTATAACATAACTATGACAAAGGTACGAAGTTCATAAAAAGTCTTTTTAGACTAAGATAGAAACTGTAAAATAAAATGAAATAAGAAAATAAGATTCCATTGCCGAGAATCAAACCCGGGTCTCCTGGGTGAAAACCAGATATCCTGACTGCTGGACGACAATGGATTTTTGGTGTAGATGTCCCGAAGTATTTTGTCAGATCGCTGAAGAGTTTTAGCATGATCTTTTGCTTAATGTCTAACTCTTTGACACGTCCTTCCCTATGTGTGTTAGAGTTCTCAGGGCTACCGCGACGTTTCGAGCTGTTCGATTGTGTGGCTCTTTCTTCAAAAGAGTCAATATCAAATGTTAGGTCTTTGATTGGCAGCCCATCCAAGGGAGCATCGATTGCATCGATTCCATTAATGATCTTCCCATGAGTTTATGGTGTTGAGTTATGGAGTCTGCTCCCTGTATTTATAGCTTGGTCAATGGCTATATCCGGTAAAGCTATATTTGGTAAAGCCATATATGGTGAAGCTATATCCGGTAAAGCTATATATGGTACATAGCTATATATAGTAGATGGTTAAATCTGGTAAAGCTATATTTAGTAGACTGAACCATATATATATCCCGTCCAGTAAAGCTTTTAAATGTACTTTTCTATTCTCTGTACTTTCTTGTTGTACATGCCTGAAGTCATCAATAAAAAATTCTTTTAGCCAGAGTTCTCCTTGCAATTCTCTCTATCCTTCTCTTTGTGATCATCTAGATCGAGCGTGTGCGTTGTTGTGCGATCCTAACAACTGGTATCAGAGCTAGGCAAAATTCACCACTATCTGTGAAGATGGAAAGTTCAAAGATTGGAATTGAGAAGTTCGATGGATCCGATTTTGGTTTCTGGAAGATGCAGATTGAAGATTATCTGTACCAGAAAGATCTTCACGAACCTCTGTTGGGGGTGAAGCTGGATACCATGACCACGGAACAGTGGAAGCTCAAGGATCGACAAGCCTTAGGGATGATCCGGTTGACGCTATCCAGAAACGTGGCGTTTAACATCATCAAGGAGAAGACAACGTCAGATCTGATGAAGGCGCTGTCAAATATGTATGAAAAACCGTCGGCTATGAACAAGGTGTATTTGATGCGTAGATTGTTCAATCTACAGATGTCTGAAGGTGGACGTGTTGCGGATGATATAAATGAATTCAATATGATCATAAGTCAACTGGGTTCGGTGGAAATTAATTTCGAAGATGAAATTAAAGCGTTGATTTTGAAGTCATCCTTACCCGAGTCATGGGATACTGTTGTTGCCGCAATCAGCAGTTCCCGAGGATCTGATAAACTGAAGTTTGATGAAATTCGAGATGTAGTTCTCAGCGAAAGTATTCGCAAACGGGAAACTGGAGATTCATCAGGCAATGCTCTCAGTGTTGATCGAAGGGGAAGAAGCAAATCAAAGAGCTCAAACAAACATGGGTGTTCAAAATCAAAGAACCGGGGAAAATCTCCAAACAAACCCAACGTAACGTGTTGGAGCTGTGGGGGAAAAGGACACTTTCGGACAGATTGTACAAAGCTAAAGAAGAAGCAGAATCATAAATCTGAAGATGATGATGATTCTATATACACAACAGAAGATGCTGAGGACGTTTTAATCCTTAGTGTGGATAGCCCAGCTGAATCCTGGATTTTGGATTCAGGTGCATCGTTCCATTCGTCTCCAAGTAAGGAATTGTTTCGAAATTTCAAATCAGGAAATTTCGGGAAGGTGTATCTTGCCGACAATAAAACCTTGGAGATTGAAGGAAAGGGAGATGTCTCCATACAAACTCCAGCAGGAAATCAATGGACATTACAAGATGTCAGATACATTCCTGGTCTCAAGAAGAACCTGATCTCTATTGGTCAGTTGGATAGCACAGGCTATGCAGCAGAGTTTGGAAAGAGTTCCTGGAAGATTGTGAAGGGCGCCATGGTTGTTGCGCGTGGCACAAAATCTGGAACCTTATACACTACTGCAGAGTGTATAAACATGACTGCTGCTGCTGAGAGTGCTTCCAATTCAAGTCTATGGCACAATAGACTTGGACATATTAGCGTCAAAGGAATGAAGATGCTCACTGCGAAAGGAGCTTTAGAAGGCTTAAAATCTGTTGATATGGGTCTTTGTGAGAGCTGCGTTATGGGCAAACAGAAACGAGTTAGTTTCACAAAGGCTGCCAGAGAACCGAAGAAAGTGCGGTTGGAAATGGTCCATACAGACGTCTGGGGACCATCTCCAGTTTCATCACTTGGTGGATCAAGGTACTACGTCACCTTCATCGATGACTTCAGCAGGAAGGTATGGGTTTACTTTCTGAAACACAAGTCAGATGTGTTTACCACCTTCAAGAAGTGGAAAGCTGAAGTTGAAAATCAGACCGGCTTGAAGATCAAATGCCTGAGGTCTGACAATGGAGGAGAGTACAACAAATCAGAGTTTATAACATTTTGTGCAGCTGAGGGAATTAGATTAATAAGAACAATTCCCGGTAAGGCAAGACAAAATGGTATTTCAGAAAGGATGAACAGAACCTTGAATGAGCGAGCAAGAAGCATGAGGATTCATTCTGGATTGCCAAAGACATTCTGGGCTGATGCTGTGAACACAGCAGCATATTTGATTAATAGAGGGCCGTCAGTACCCTTGAAGTTCAAATTGCCCGAAGAAGTATGGACAGGAAAAGAACTCAAGTACTCTCACTTGAGAACCTTTGGCTGTACTGCATATGTTCATGTTGATCCAGAGAAGAGAGATAAGCTTGATGCTAAGGCTGTGAAATGCTACTTCATAGGCTATGGCTCTGACATGTTCAGGTATAGGTTTTGGGATGAGAAAAATATGAAGATCCTAAGACACTGTGATGTGACCTTTGATGAAAATGTCATGTACAAGGACAGAGAGAAGATAAACTCTGAGACTACGAAGCAAGTGGGAGTTGAATTTGAGTGGCAAGAAAATTCACACAGTGATGGTACAACAGAAGCTCAAGAAACTCCTGATCCTATTGCTGAAGAACCAGACGTGGCTGATCCTATTGCTGAAGAACCAGACGTGGAGCAAGTTGCACCTGAACAGGTGTTGAGAAGATCATCCAGAACTACCAGAGCACCAGACAGATATTCAACCTCATTACACTATCTGTTGCTGACTGACGAAGGAGAACCAGAGTCCTTTGATGAGGCCCTACAAGTGGAAGATTCAACTAAGTGGGAGCAAGCCATGGATGATGAGATGAGCTCACTTGAAAGGAATAATACATGGGTGCTGACTGAGTTGCCTACAGGAAAGAGAGCTCTGTTGAACAAATGGGTGTTCAAAATCAAGGTTGAACCAGATGGCAGAAGGAGGTTTAAGGCTCGGTTAGTAGTTAAAGGATATTCACAAAGAAAAGGCATTGATTATGCTGAGATCTTTTCTCCAGTTGTGAAATTAACTACTATCCGAATTCTACTGAGTATTGTTGCATCGGAGAATTTGCACCTTGAGCAAATGGATGTAAAAACGACATTTTTACATGGAGATCTAGATGAGGAGATCTATATGCAACAACCCGAAGGATTTGCAGCTCCAAGCAAGGAGCACATGGTGTGTAAGCTCAATAAGAGCTTGTATGGACTGAAACAAGCACCGAGACAATGGTACAAGAAGTTTGACTCCTTCATGAGCAAGAGTGGTTTCCACAGAAGTGAAAAGGATCAGTGTTGCTACCTCAAGAAATACACTGATTCTTATGTGTTTCTACTCCTGTATGTGGATGATATACTACTTGTTGGATCAAGTATGAGGGAGATAAACCACCTGAAGGCAAGCTTGTCTTCAGTATTTGAGATGAAAGATTTAGGTGCAGCGAAGCAGATCCTTGGGATGAGGATTTCTCGAGATAGATCTGCTGGCACATTAAATCTATCCCAAGAGCAGTACATTGAGAAGGTGTTGTCCAAATTCAAGATGAATAACGCTAAACCCAGGACTACCCCCTTGGCAAATCATATTAAATTGTCAAAGGGGCAATCTCCCAAGACAGTTGAGGAACGTGAGCACATGGCATCAGTTCCGTACGCCTCTGCAGTTGGGAGTTTGATGTATGCTATGGTCTGTACTAGACCTGACATAACACATGCAGTGGGAGTTGTTAGCAAGTACATGGCAAATCCAGGGAAGGAATATTGGGAAGCTGTGAAGTGGCTTCTGAGATATCTGAGAGGTACATCCAATACTACACTTTGTTATGGCAATGGCAAAGTAGTTCTGCAAGGTTTTGTGGATGCTGATCTGAGTGGAGATGTAGACTCCAGCAAGAGCACATCTGGGTATATCTACACTATAGATGGAACAGCAGTGAGTTGGATGTCTAAGCTTCAGAAATGCGTTGCTCTTTCATCTACTGAAGCTGAGTACGTGGCCATAGCTGAAGCTGGAAAGGAGATGATATGGATGACAGACTATCTAGAAGAATTAGGCCGGAAGCAGTGCAAGAAGATCCTTTATACAGATAGTCAGAGTGCCATACAGTTGGTGAAAAACCCAGTCTATCATTCAAGGACAAAACACATTAGAAGACGGTACCATTTCACTCGCAGGTTAGTGGAAGAAGGCGATATGTGTTTGGAGAAGATAGAGGGTGCAAAGAATCCAGCAGACATGTTGACAAAATGTGTTGATGTTGGAAAATTAAAGCTATGCAAAGCCCTAATTGGTATGGTGTAGGATCAGTCTCCAAGTGGGAGAATTGTTGAGTTATGGAGTCTGCTCCCTGTATTTATAGCTTGGTCAATGGCTATATCCGGTAAAGCTATATTTGGTAAAGCCATATATGATGAAGCTATATCCGGTAAAGCTATATATGGTACATAGCTATATATAGTAGATGGTTAAATCTGGTAAAGCTATATTTAGTAGACTGAACCATATATATATCCCGTCCAGTAAAGCTTTTAAATGTACTTTTCTATTCTCTGTACTTTCTTGTTGTACATGCCTGAAGTCATCAATAAAAAATTCTTTTAGCCAGAGTTCTCCTTGCAATTCTCTCTATCCTTCTCTTTGTGATCATCTAGATCGAGCGTGTGCGTTGTTGTGCGATCCTAACAGTATAACAGGACTATTCAATCTAAAATTAGTGACTATTTCTTTTTAAAATCTCAATAAATAGTGAAATCTAAATTTAGTGATTATTTCTTTTTAGAATTTCAGAATTTTCATTTTAATGTTAGCCTGAATAGCTGAATTGGGAGTGAAATCTAAATAGGCTAGGTTCAACCATCATTTCATGTGTTACAAGCTGATTCGTTTGAGTCAAGACCATTTGGAGATTCAAAAGTAAATATTTGCACGGTTGAAGTAGTGGATGAAGTTGCAATCATCATTTCATGAGTGGTTAGAAAACTTTATTTATTATTTTAATTTCATAAAGTTTGTAATGCTCAAATTGACTTCGTTTTCTGTGGAGATTTAAAGGGATCGAGATTAAATCACGAACACTAACTTCTTTGTTGGGAGACTATAAATACCCACAAATTATTATGTAAAAGCATATTTGTGATCAATGAAATTGATCTCTCAAGTTGAGACGATCCCCCTCGGAGCATATCTTTGTCATTTCTAAGTTTCATGTAATTCTTGTGGTAGATTGCATTTTAGTCATTCAATCAAGTCTTAATCAAGTTCGATTGTGAAATGACTCATTTTTTATACCATTCACTTTCGTGCGCCACAATAGTTTTGCATCGTCCATGAGATGCATTGCGACCAACGTAACTCTTAGGTCCTATGAGCAAGTTCCTGTAACCTTGAAGCATTGTTCTACGTCAAAAATAAAGCTTTTTAATTCCTTAGCATCCCGAATTCCATTTAAGCAGTTGTGTTCTGTTAAGCCCACATGAACTTGGCTTGAGGTGTGGTTCTCTACAGCCCAACTTGTCAAACTCACTCGAGTGCTCATCTCAACCATGACGTTGTTCAACAAGAGAGACCTCGAAAACGACTGGATTATCGCATTAACCATTTGAATTGAACAAAATATCTATAACATAACTCTATTCCATTGCCCAGAATCGAACTTGAGTCTCCTGGGTGTAAGCCAGATATCCTGACCGCTAGACGACAATGGATTTTTGGTGTAGATGTCCTGAAGTCTTTTGTTAGATCACTGAAGAGTTTTAGCACGATCTTTTGCTTATTGAGTAACTCTTCGACACGTCCTTCCCTGTGTGTGTTAGAGTTCTCAGGGCTACCCCGACATTTCGAGCTGTTCGATTGTGTGGCTCTTTCTTCAAAAGAGTCAATATCAAATGTTAGGTCTTTGATTGGCAACCCATCCAGGGGAGCGTCAATTGCATCAATTCCATCAACGATCTTCCCATGAGTTTATGGTGCATGACCCATTTTTTATACCATTCACCTTCGAGCACTACCATAGTTTTGCATCGTCCATGAGATGCATTGCGGCTAACGTAACTCTTAGGTCGTATGAGAAAGTTCCTGTAGCACTCAACTCTCGGGTCGTATGATAGAGTTCTTAGAGCTGCCACGACATTTCGAGGTGTTCGATCGTGTGACTTTTTCTTCAAAAGAGTCAACATCAAACGTCAGGTCTTTAAGTGGCAACCCATCAAGGGGAGAGTCGATTTCATCGATTCCATCAACGGTCTTCCCATGAGTTTATGTTGCATGACCCATTTTTTATATCATCCACCTTCGAGCGCCACCGTCCATGAGATGCATTGTGGCCAACGTAACTCTTAGGTCCTATGAGCAAGTTCCTGTAACCTTCAAGTATTGTTCAACGTCAAAAATAAAGTTTTTTTAATTCCTTACCATCCTGGTTCCCATTTAAGGGTTTGTGTTTTTGGATTTTCAGTTTGTTAAGCCCAACATGAGCTTGGCTTGGGGTGTGGTTCTCTACGACTCTCCTTGTCAAACTCACTCTGGTGCTCATCTCAGTCATCTCAGCCATGATGGCGTTCAACAAAAGAGACCTTGAAAATGACCTTGTCACATTAACCATTTGAATGACCTCAACCTCACTTGTTGAAATCGAACCAAATATCTATGTCATAACACTATTAAAGGTTCAAAGTTCATAAAAGTCTTTTTAACTAAGATACTATTGAACTTGACCATTATACTGTCTCTCAAACCAACTTCATAAAAGTCTTTTGAATTTAAGATATTATTGAACTCATCCATTATAGTGCTTCTCTAGATAAAGTTTAAATATAATTGGTGACAAAAGATGAAACTATAAAATAAAAGAAATAAGAAAATAAAATTTCATTGTCGAGAATCAAACTCGGGTCTCCTCGATGAAAGCCAGATCTTCTGTGTAATGTCTAACTCTTGGACACGTTTTTTTTATGTGTGTGATAGAGTTCTCAGAGATATCGCCACGTTTCTTGTTGTTCGATAAGTGGCTCTTTCTTCAAAAGAGTCAACATCAAACATTAGGTCTTTGATTGGAAACCCATACAGGGGAGCGTCGAGTGCTTCAATTCCATCGATGGTCTTCCCATAATCTTTTGGTGCATGACCAGTTTTTTATACAATTCACCTTCAAGCGCCACCATAGTTTTGCATCGTCCATGAGATGCATCGTCCATGAAACTAGTTTTACATAGTAACGTTGCTTTTTGCTCCTATTGGTGGAAGAATAATAGGTCGATTATACCTATAGGGTAGTTTTAAGCGTGACAACGAGACTAATTTTGTTTTTTAGTTAAAAATTTGAATTATAACAATCTGCCTAAAACCGTCGGACTAATTTTGCTTCATTTCTAAATGCAGGCAGACAAAGTAGAAAAATGAAAACATGTAAATTGTAAGCTACATCCTCAAGATTCTTATGTCACAAAATCCTAAACATCTCGTCATCAATAATAGTGAAAATAAAAAAATAAAGCTATTCATTATGTCATAAATAAGGAAAAATTGAATTGAAATAAAATAGTAATAACAAATAGTTTCTTTTGGAGATATGGGTATCGATTCGATCCCCGTACCTCTCGCATGCTAAGTAAGCAATCTACCATCTAAGCTACATTCCCACAATACTTATATCAGAAACCCTAAATGTCCCATCATCAATTCTAGTGAAAATGAAAAAATATCTCCGCTAATTATGTCATAAATAAGGAAAGGTTGAATAAAAGTAAAATATTAATAATAAATAGTTGAAAATGAAAAAATATCTCCGCTAATTATGTCATAAATAAGGAAAGGTTGAATAAAAGTAAAATATTAATAAAAATAGTTTCTTTTCGAGATGGGGATATCCCTTTGCCTCTCATGCTAAATGAGAGGCATCCCCACAATTCTTGCATCAACCCTAAATTTCCCATCATAAGCTACATCCCCACAATTCTTGCATCATAAAACCCTCAAAACCCTCAAATTCCCATCATCAATAATAGTGAAAATGAACCCCATCATAAGCTACATCCCCACAATTCTTGTATGAAAATCTAGAGATGCAGGGTATCGATCCCCATACCTCTCACATTCAAAGCGAGTGCTCTACCATCTAAGCTATATCCCCACAATTCTTATGTCACAAAGTCTTAAACATCTCGTCATCAGTAATAGTAAAAATGAAAAACTATCCCGCCTCATTATGTCCTAAATAAGAAAAAATTGAAAAGAAATAATATATTTAGTAATCGATTCAATTGGAGATGCAAGGTATTGATCCCCGTACTTTTCACATGGGAAATGAACGCTCTACCATTTGAACTACATCCCCACGATTCTTATGTCACAAAATCCTAAACGTCTCGTCATCAATAATAGTGACATGAAAAACTATCCATGCTCATTATGTCTTAAATAAGAAAAAATTGAAAAGAAATAATATATGTAGTGATCGATTCATTTGGAGATGCAAGGTATCAACCCCATACTTTCCACATCAGAAGTGAGCGCTCTACTGTCTGAACTACATCCCCACGATTCTTACATCAGAAAACCCTAAACCTCCCGTCACAATAATTGTAAAAATGAAAAAATATCTACGCTCATTATTTCGTAAATAAGGAAAGATGGAATAATATATTTAGTGATAATGAAAAAATATCTCCGCTCATTATTTCATAACTTTAGTGATCGATTCATTTGGAGATGCAAGGTATCGATCTCCGTACTTTCCACATCGGAAGCGAGCGCTCTACCATCTGAGCTACATCCCACGATTCTTACATTAAAAAATCCTAAACCTCCCATCATCAGTAATTGTGAAAATGAAAAATATCTCGGCTCATTATTTCATAAATAAGGAAAGATGTAATAGAAATAAAATATTAATAACATAGTTTACATATGTGTCACTTGTGTTATTTTAATGTATTTATTTACTTGGTAAATGTCTTTCACACTACAATCTTGAAGGGGCATTTTGAGAATCAAACTTTCATACCCCACTAGACCTATTTTGTCGTGAAGTCCTCGGATGTAGAATTTGTCTTGGAGAATAAAGCCTTGGGATGGGATGTTAAGAAAGACTATGAGTATTAAGAGCATGATGATAAGAAAAGACTTAGACATCGGGGCATTTCAAGAATTGAACTCAAAACCTCTTGCACCCCAAGTGAGAATCATACCACTAAACCAAATGACTTTTCGTGAACACCTAATATTTTTAGCTTCTACTCAAATATATTTTCCTCTTAGTAGTTGGAGGGCTATAAAACGAAAAGTTGAATTGTTATAATATACAAGGGTTATCAAATAAACCAACAACCCAACAAAAGAAACAAACTAATCAATTTTGGTTGGATTGAATTCGGTTCAGTTCATCAGTTTGTTTGATTTAATTTTTCTATTTTGGCTCGTATGACAAGAAAATAAAGTTGTATTGAATGCACCTTAGTTTCATTTATGACAAACTCATATGAAACATAATTGCATTAATAGTACTCAGAGTTGGAGTCTATAAGCATTTCATGAACTTCAGTGCAATTCATGCTTCATTAAAGATGAGATAAACTTTAGTTAGGTAAGGGGAACTTTAAATTACTTCATGTGGAGCTTCATTTACTATATGCTACTTACAATCTTTAGGATTGACTAATTGGACACGAATTCATGGATTTACGGAAATTTTTGTGTAATTATCAACTACAACTTAAGTTTTCAAATTTTTAGGACATATTTAGGTAGTTGTTTTTATGAGTCGTAAACTTGTTTTTTTGCATAATATGGATTTAGTTGAACTATTATTATCGATAAGATGGAGAAAGAAATTGTCTTTGAATTGACTAATAGACCTAGGTTCATCGTTGTTGTCTTTTAACTTGTGATTTTGAAAAACGCTTAACTAATATGAACTGTCATGTAACAAGAACTTTAAGGTAAATCAAGAATATACCCTACACATCATTCAAGATGGCAATAAAATGGAGTTAAATTGAACGCACTTTAGTTTCATGTTTGGCGTGTTCAAGATAAAACATAATTGTATTAATGATATTGAGCCTGGAGTCTATAAGAATTTAATGATCTTAAGAGAAATTCCTTTTTTATTAGAGGATACCAACTTTATATACGGTACTAGGAGTTCTAGAATCTGGATTTGAATCTGGTTAAGGAACGGTAGGATTTGAAAGTTTTGAATTCTAGACAAAATTTATACCTAATTATTTCTTTTTATGACTAATTATAAATTAAGAGAAAAATATTTTTGTAAAGATAGATTTATCTCTAAAGCTTTCGTGACGAAACCATGTTTAAACTAGCAGTTTAAAGTCAGGAGATGCGGTCACAGGTGTGATTATTTTGGATGGGTTCGTAATAGAACTTACCGTTGAGATGAGGGAGCCTTCAAAGGTTGTGCACTCACAGATGGGGTTGTTATGTACCGTTAGTCTGTCTTTGCGTTTGAGTTTTTTTGTACTTCAATTTATTATATATAACTTCACTATATGTAACCACCTACTATATATAATTATTTAGTATATATATCTCTATCAGATTTTTACTATAAATAGTCAGCCTTCATATCCAACATTCTAGAGCCCAAATAGTCAGGGATTGACATCCTGCTAGAACACAAAGTCATTTACATGCCCCTAGCAAAATGCATAGTAGTAACGGAGTCTAACCCAACGATCATTCAGACAAACATCCATCAACCAAGAGGGGTGAAAATGATGACGATAGTACAATTGAGAAAGAATCTTAGGCATGATGAATCTACACTTGCTGCCATTGTTGTATTTGAAAAGGGGGAGCTCAAGTGTGCCAACCTCAACAAAAACTTTTTTGCCATTACATGAATACCATGACCCAAAACAAGAAGGTCAGATATTGGGCTTAACCCCACCAAGAGAGATAAATCACAAGATTAGTTTTATGTCGCGTACCACAAATAGATGTCATGCGGCTCAGCCTGAGCTAGTTGAATTCTACAAACAGAAAAATGGCATGTTCACAGTCGGGTTTATTTGACCTCCAAAGGCTCTTGTCACTGATCACTCAAATGCTTGGCAAAGACACCAAGCCAACACCTCTACTGAAGAAGGGAGACAAAAACAAACCACTAAAGCAACACATGTTCACGGAAAAATACCATCCAAACGGATGAAGAGAAGGGTCGACCACGATAATTTCAAAGCAAATAGAGAGTTATGATAAGTTAAGGTTAGATCAACTTTGAGTTCAAAGCAACAAGAACCAAAGACTGGTGCGAAAATTCTATGGACTAGTCGAAGTTATCCACAAGATTAGGAAGACATCATATAGGATCCAATTGCTCCTATGGATACAGACTAACCCTATTGTCCACGTCAGTAACTTGAAATGTTATTATTCCGACCAAGAAAACATCAAGTAAAAGCAAGTGGTATGACGTCATGCAAAGAAGAAATTGTTACAAGCGAAAAAAGTAGGAAAGACACCAACAGAGAAGACTTGAAGAGTTAACAAACCGAGAAGTGATTTTCAATAGCTCCTAGTAGGTTGGAAAAGACTCCTCAATACTGAGATCAACTAGAAGCGCGTCGCGAGACCTAAAGTCAGCCTCATCCTACAACGTTGAGTTTATGAAGAGCCCGTTGATAGAGATATTCACAAATTGTGTAAGGGCAGATGTCGCGGTCATGATTGGCCGAGGCATGTTGCCTGTGGCTGCATGTTAGATGTCTCATCTATTCTTGTAAACGATTTGTGGTTCATGGTGGCATGCTCATTCCAAAAACGTTTTACTTGCTTTCATCTTAGATAGGCCTTTACTATTATTGTTGTGCCAATACGGGGTGTATGATTAGTCCTCAAAATCATATCTACACCCATCAGGACTAAAATGTCCCAAAATGTACTATAGGAGAACGTGACCAGTTGTTGTTTCTTCACTTTTAGTTTATAACATTGCTTTATTTGAAATTGTTTTTAATGTATTTCCTCGCTCAAGTTTTCTAAAATATTTCTTCTAAACGTGATTCGAGCATACACTGCTATTGTTCGTTTAGTCTAAATTTTGCATGGTTGACTTGTTCATTGGATTAGAACAAATGTCACATAATCATTGTCTCACTACTGCAAGAGTGCGATTGTAACACTTATCTTCCGTTTAGTTGTGGGCCGCATGTTCTGACTAGTTACGTGAGTTTAGCCTGGAGCATACGTGTAGGTTGAAAAAGAAATGGTTGGATGCAGACTGCGAATAAGGGTTAGGCAACGGAAGGTTTTTTTTTTTTTTTTTTACCACATATGGACTTTAGGCTAGTGAGTCTTAAATTTGAGTTCGTTTGAAAAACTTTTGTTCGTTTTTTAGTTCAAACGAACCCAAATTTAACCTGCTAGTTCCTTCTTCCTTGCACGACTCACTCCTATTCTCTTTTCTGCCTCTTCTTGCTCTCTGAAACTTCTTTAAAGGCTATTGTTCATCGATTATTTGGGAGCATCTTCCTTAAAAGGATTGTGACCACAGATGACCTATGTAGAAAATTTGTACCCCCTTTCCTAAAACCTTTAGCGGACAACATACCCAAAACAGATGCGCTGACTAGACTGCGCTACACCTCGTCTAACCACCCCCCCCCCCCCCGGAGCATATGGATCCACCCAATCGATGAACACTCAATCCAAACTTGCCCATCCTTTTTGGCACAGGGACGCGAGAACCAATCCGAGTAATCTACAGTGGGGAGACCCCTTAAAGCAACAAGCGAGAATGGCTAGGTTGATAGTAGGGTTAAAGAAAAGGCGAGTATGAAAAGACGTATCGCGTAACCATCCCTGTAAGCAGCTTCATTCTTTCTTGATCTATGAACCGACTTTATCAAAAAAATCAATCTTTCGGCTGAAAGTGTGACTTTTGGGTATGGATAAGTAGGACCTCTTGGTTCGGGAGAAATCGGAGATGTTGGCTAAGAAAGCTAAGCAGGCAAGTACAGGACAGACAAAATGCACATACAAATTGATTGACATGATCCCTCTCCCTCTCTCTTTGGCTAGTTGGCTAGTTGCACAATAAGCGGGAAAGCATACCAGGTAGGGAAAGAAAGGTTGCTCGATCTCCTGTAAGGCCAACCCTCAACGGCGAGCTCACCAGGCAATGCTATAAGTCCGATAGAAGTCCAAGGTTTCTTCTACTACGGACCAGGAAACTCTTGGAGGAGCTAACGTGAAATGAGAAATACATTCGATTACGACAAATAATAGATAGTGAACTTTTTGGTAGAAACTGAATGATCCCTTGGCTCGGGAAAGAAAAGGAAAAGGTAGTCGTACTCCTACCTTTTCCATCGGACGATAGAAAAGTTTGAGCTGAAAGATTGAATCACACCTAATAAGAAAGGCGGGCTTAGTAGGTTTCTCCAAACGTATAAACAAAAAGAGGAAGCAACTAGTCCTAAAGAGGATACCGATATGCATACATTCTTGCATGGAAGAACCCAGCTGAACCGGATCAAGGGTCCTAACCTAGTCCGACTGACCTTCTTTGGCTGGCCCCTGCCCCTTGTAACAAGGTCAACGTGTACTTTCTTTTTCCTTTTGTTTAGCGAGATAGCTTACCAGCTCTTTCGGCTCATAGTAGCAGTATGAAAAGCGAAATCCTCATCCTGAGTCGAGTCCACATTGCTATACGAATCGACATCGGCCAAACCAAGAGCTCCTATTTTTTCTTTAACGAAAGCTGATCTAACAGTTTCGATAAAACCAACATCTTTTAAAGAAGGAGTCGCTCTGCCTTGATCACCGTGGACATATGCAGCTCCCGCTTTACCTTTGCCTACCGTAAAAAGGAAAGTTCCCTCACGATAGGCCCTCCCAGCTCCCGAACGTATTTCTATCAATCGAGAGAGGTATAGAATAGTACAACAAACCAACAAGACAAGAATGGACTCATATGAATGGCGGTCAGGGAAGCGATTTCATTTGTGCTATCCGCCAAGGAAATGATCAAGGAATTCTCTACACACGGCTGAGAGATGACCGTATTGTTGCACATCCTGAATAAAGTACCGTAGGCAAGCGAAGCTTTTTAAAATGAAAGCATGTAGAACTCAGATCCACTTTCTCTTCGATTCGTAAACTTCGGATTTGATCTTTCTTTCGTCTCCGGTTGACTGATAGAGAATTTAAGCCTGGCGTGCATCCGATTCGGTCAACAATAAGGTACAAAGCGGATTGATTAAATGGGCTTGAAGTTCCATTATCGTTAGGTCGAAGATCTCTACTAGGTTTAGTGCACTTTGGTAGTTGCGAAGGTTGCCGTAATCGAATGTCTCTATCATTCGACATTCTCTCTTACCAAGCACTCATACTCGCCAGGGTTGAGGAGACAGTCCCTGAGCTAATTGGGTTTCGAGATTGCGTATACGCGAAAGAGCTCTCTTTCGACTTTCTCCTCGGCGTTTTGTGCCCAGTTCTATTTCAGGAAAGGGTCTGATCTCTTTCATTGGAGCACATTGATGCCGAAGGAGTCTTTGGAACTGGTGGAGAGGCTATGATGACTTCAGGCTATTCAAATAGCATGACCGATACCACAAAGAAAGGGTATCTAAGTCACACTAGTGGAATAGCTTTTTCATAATAATTATCTTGATATATGATACCAAAAACCTGCCTGATGACTGATAAGGTAAGGGGTTTCAAAAGAAAAAAGAATGACAACTCTACGTGTTTTAGAAAAGGAGATCTTCTTTTTTTTTTTTCAGTGTGCGCGTTTTTCCTGCCTTCCTGACCATGGATAGGCTATGGGGCTTTGCACTTCGGCCACTGAGAATACCACATCAAGGTGACAGGATTCGAACCTATGGTTCTCTGAATCTTCTTGCCTTCCTGACCAAGGATAGGCTATGGGGCATTGCACTTCGGCCCCTGAGAATACCACGTCAAAGTGACAGGATTCGAACCTATGGCTCTCTGAAACTTCTTCATCGGTTATTTGGGCGCATCTTTCTTAAAAGAATTGTGACGACAGATGACCTATTTGACGACAGTGGACAACATGCCTGCCTTTGTTGGGTTATATGTCCTAAAACTCATAGTTTGTAAACAAAAACATGTTCTATTTTCAATGAAGTTATTATTGTTGTTTATTCAGTAAAGATTGCTATTGAATAAAGTGAACTTTACGATCATTAATCTAAATCCAATAAAATAAGAACACTCTGGCTATAGTATGATTACTTGAACTATATGTAGAGACATAAGAGTGGATCAAGTTCAAGAATATATAGTCAAAATGATCTATAGTATAAGGATAAGGCTGAGTACTTTATTCTGGGGACACTATGGATGCGGCCCACTTTTGTATATGATATAAACAATGTGATCACTAAATAGTACATGTGGAGACATGTGAGTGGGGGCGTCCTATGCAATGAGTATTGCATAAGATCGGACCATGAAGAAAACCACTCTCACTTTATAATGTCGTTTACTGTTGAGACTGATTTTCTTTTCATTCGAAATTATCCTTAGATTTGCATGGGTGAGAGTGGCTCTAATTCGCCGACTCAATAGGCCTCCCATTTCAGGGGTAAGACTGGGTGAATGGCTGGGGACGTGGGGTGCAAGATGGAATTCACTCCTACCCACTTTTAGGGATAGAAGAGAGGTAGTTCCCTTAAGCACGGACTCCAGGTCTTGAACAAGGGGCCCCACCCTCTCATTGGCCTGAGAGGGATTCGGTTTACTGGTTGGACCACAAACCAATTGTTCATTAGAGAATCAGTGAGACATAAGGAACAAGAAGTAACTTTAGGGGTAGAACGGTAAATTGACCCAGCTCTAGTTACGAACAACCTGTGAAGGATCGACTTACTAATCATGGTTATATCAAATGGATAGAAATATATCTATAGTGAGAGGAGTGCAACTACTAGGCTATAGTGGAGTGGCCTAGTAGTTAACGAATGTTGGTTAACAAGGTTTATGAGTTTAACCGGTTAATCATAGATCATTGGAGCCCATGATCTATAGGTTCATTATGTCCCTATGCTAGCTCATATCGGACTAAACCATAGAACAGTGTGACGAGTGAGTTCGAAGTGTTCGAATTCAAATTAAGGAATTGCGCTACATATATATGATATATTTAACCGCATTGTTGTGTTATTTACGAAATAAACAAAAAAAGAGAATCTGAGATATTTAAATAAGATTTAAATATCTTAAACAATTATGTGTGGAATTGATTGGGATTGAGATTTGAATTAATATTAAATATTAATTAAATAGTTTAATTAATCATTTAATGTTACTTTCATTTGAAATTCATTATTCAAATGAATTGTTGAATTAAAATGAAGAAAGTCAAAATGTTGACTTCATTTAATGGAAAAATCCATGTTAGTGGAATTTTGAGGTGTCAAAATTTTGTTTAACCAAACTTGCATGCGTAAGGTCCAAATTGCTTCCGCATGTGTTATATTAACACCATCAGCCTTCCTGACCACGGATAGACTACAGGGCTTTACACTTCGGCCCCTGAGAATAACACATCAAGGTGACAGGATTCGAACCTATGGCTCTCTAAAACTTCTTCATCGGTTATTTCGGCGCATCTTCCTTAAAAGGATTGTGAAAACAGATGACCTATTTGACTGAAAAGTTCCTAGAAAGAATACAATAGAACAATTTGTGTAATGCTCTTTTTGAAGAGCGGCTCGAGACGATCTTTATTATTCCTAGTATATGTTTCATTCTCTATTCTCATATTCTTGGTTCAATGTTTAAAAACCACATTTTAAATCATATTATCTGACATAATTTATTTTGATATAATATTGTTGGGGGCATTTTGAGAATCGAACTTGAGACGTCTCACACCCAAAACGATAATCATACCACTTAGACATGCATGCTTGCCACATAATCCCAAACATTTGAGTGGAATTATGAATGTCAAAATTTGGTGAACTCAAATTTGCATTAACATGCAAACATGACTCTTTAAATAGAGTGATCATGGTACATGGAAGGTCTTCTTCTTCTTGGTGAAAAACCTTGAGAAAAAACCTCTCACAAAGACTCTCTTCATATATACAAAATCCCTTCCAAGTTTAGTGGTGGTTCGAAACCGGTTCGTGAGGAAAAAGGAGTTTGAACTACAAAAGGTTAGTATCTAAACTCATTAAGTTATAATACTTATGAACATGCTAGTTATTTACTATAATTGATGTTCTAAAAGTGCCTAAGATCCAAATTGCTTCCGCATGTGTTATATTAACACCATCAATTGGTATCAGAGCAAGTTTTAGGCACTTTATTTACATTAATTTGATCATGGTGGGTACCATTTCATGAATGAAATTTAGGGTTGCTAAAGTGGATGGTTTTGGTTTTGGCATGTTTTTTATGCTTCCATTTGATACAATTATTGTAATAAGCCTAATGTGTATGGGCTTTAATGAATGAAGAAAGGTCTGTAATTTTTATGGAGTCATTAGAGTCCATTTCAGGTTGTAATTGATAAAAAATGGAAGAGATAACAAGCTGAACCGAAGAAGATGGAAGAGGAAGTTCGGGTGTTTTTTCTGCCGTTGGGGTCCGATTCAACATTTTTAAGGGTTGGTTCGCCCAGTTCGTGATCCTCGAGAGTGGCTCAAGTTATTTTTAATTATTAATGAAATAATTTAGTTAATTGCTTGCTTAAAATGCCAAAACCAACCCACTTTAGTGTGTTTAATTAATTATGCATTATGAATGTATGTTTTAATTAAATAGAAAATTTATATGCATAAAGTATGTCATATAGATTTAAAATCCCACCATAGGCTAAGCATGTTTCATGCATTCCAAGTATGTTATAAGTGTTATAATGTATAGTATGCATGTTTAGGGTTCCATGAGTGATAGATATAAATTGTTATATTATTACATGGAATGGATGATTATATAATTGTTATATAAAGCATGTTAGATGCATGTTATAGGTTATTTTCAACGTCATAAAACGAGATAGACATTAAAATCTATAATAAAGATAAGTGCATGCTCACTTAGGGTTAAGAACCGAGCACGATCAATTTTAATAGTTAAAATAGGTCGATGTCTTACAAAATTGCGGTTACGAGAAAGCTCACCTAGCACGATCTTGTCTAAGGCTGGAGGTACTTAAGTTGACGGTTTACGGAACACCTACTACCTGGAGATCGGACCAGTACTTGAGCTTAGTTAGCCCAGTTTTATGAGCATGCTTAAGTGATGTAAAATTTAGAAAAATCACCTAGACTTAAGTTATATTTAATTAGCCAGAATATACTTAAGTAATGAGTATACCCAACCATCTAAAATACTTAGTGGGAGGAAAAAGGTGTATAAGATACATCGTTTTCTTTTTACGCTCTCTGTAAAATTCACACAGTGAGATTCATGCTTGGCCTCGTGTCGCCCTGGGAGCGTCCTCCATTCGGATGGTAGGGATTATACACTGTCTCTTATTGGAGACCTTAAGTGTATCAAATACGTCCTATGGTCTCCACCACTAGGTTGCATCGTGAGATTTCCATGTTCCACCTGCATGTTGCCCTAGAGCAACTATCCATTCCGAGGGTCGTAACATGGGAGTCGAAACAACGCAAACTCCAGAAATGGATAGGATTTCTTAGGTTCGTTCCCAACTTTGGCTTTTTCATTCGATAGCATTGTTGGGACCGATCTATGAGGTCTGAAAATGACGGGTCACACTTACGAAGAAATACTAAGAGTTGGTATATTCTTGACAAAAACAGCGATAACTAAGAACGCTATAGGAACAAGAGTTATTCTGGGATTAGTGTTTAAGTCAAGAATGTCTTGGTTTAATGAATGAGTGATTGACTGCCCCTCGGTAGCAGTTGCTCTAACTCACTAAAGTATCGTTGCAAATTAATAATGATTTGGGTACATTATTACATTTGCTAAAACTAATTGGATTAAATAGGATTAAGTAAAATCACTAATAGAATATTCTTTATATCACAGCATGACAAACTCAATAGTATGATTACTCGCTTCTGAGAAATTAAACGGCGACAATTACACAACTTGGAAATCAAACCTAAACACAATAGTGGTCATTGATGATTTAAAGTTTGTTTTAACTGAGGAGTGTCTTCCAAACCCCAGCTCAAATGCAAACCGAACAGTTTGGGATGCATATGGCAGATGGATATAGGCAAATGACAAAAGCCCGAGTGTACATTCTTGCCAGCATATCTGATGTTTTTGCTAAGAAACACGATGTTATGGGTACTGCTAAAGAGATTATGGAATCTCTAAAAGGGATGTTTGGACAACCGTCCTTCTCCCTTAGACATGAAGCCATAAAATACATTTACAACTGTCGTATGAAAGAAGGGACCTCAATTAGAGAACATGTTCTGGACATGATGGTCCATTTCAATGTGGCAGAAGAAAATGAAGCTGTCATTGATGAGAAGAGTCAAGTCAGTTTTATCATGATGTCTCTTCCGAAGAGCTTCTTCCAGTTCCGCACCAATGTGGTAATGAATAAAATAGAATATAACTTGACTGCTCTTCTCAATGAGCTACAGACTTATCAGTCCCTCTTAACGAACAAGGGACAAACAGGAGAAGCAAATGTTGCTATCTCCAAGAAATTACTACGAGGATCGTCCTCCAAAAATAAGTCTGGACCTTCAACTTCTAAAAGTGTTTTGATGAAGAAGATGGGTAAAGGGAAAAATAAGATTCCTACTGACCGCAAACACAAGGTTCAAAAAGCAGATAAAGGAAAATGTTTCCATTGCAACGAAAACGGGCACTGGAAAAGAAACTATCCAAAATACCTTGCAGAGAAGAAAGCCGAAAAGACACAACAAGGTAAATATGATTTACTCGTTGTGGAAATATGTTTAGTAGAGTATGACAACTCAACTTGGATACTAGATTCAGGGGCGACTAATCATATTTGTTCTTTTTACCAGGAAACTAGCTCCTGGAGAATGTTTGCGGACGGCGAGATAACACTCCTGGTTGGAACAGGAGAGGTTGTCTCAGCAAGATCAGTAGGAAATTTAAAGTTGTTTTTTGGAGATAGATTCATTATATTAGATAATGTACTTTTTGTTCCTGAAATGAAAAGAAATCTAATATCTATCTCTTGTTTAGGGCGGTGGATAGTGGAGAAGACACTAGTGGTGGTACGAAACCGGTTCGTGAGGAAAAAGGAGTTTGAACTACAAAAGGTTAGTATCTAAACTCATTAAGTTTTAATACTTATGAACATGCTAGTTATTCACTATAATTGATGTTCTAAAAGTGCCTAAGATCCAAATTGCTTCCGCATGTGTTATATTAACACCATCAATTTTAACGTTACTTAAATCTCGAGCTATTTGATCGGTTCAGGGTCTTAACTCACGGTTCTTTGGGTTTTTTTTTATATATCCTTAATTCATACTTGGTTTAGGGTTCATATGAAAATCTAAGCAATTTCTACAAGTATTTCTTAACAAAAAGTCCAAGGTGGCTACTTGCCTCGTCATCGACGTTTGGGACGTCAATTCTTGAGCTTCCAGTATCTGAATTACTTCAAATTTCCTTCCACATACTCCTTATTGTGTCTAGTTTCTAAAACCATAAGATTTTCTATGAGAATCGGTCTGGAATGGGGTTAAAATTGAGAAAACCCGAGAAAATGTCAAATTTTAAGAAATGGTGGAGGATTGCTCTCGAATTTGGAAGAAATTTGAGAGTAGGAGACCCAGAATCTAAACGCTTATTGCCTTTGATTGGGGGATCGACCTTTCTCGATTCTTATTCCGTATTGTTGCTCATACTTCAGATTTTATCGGAGGAGATTAAACCGACATTGGGAGCTCCAGAATCTTCGTTATTTAGAGATCGAACTTTCTGGATAATTTTTCAGAGATATCAACTCCAATCATATCCTTACCGATCTTGACTTTGAATACTAGTCGTTGGATGTGATGATCCGTGCGTGTTCGTTCTAGATCATATCAAATTTTGGAGGAGATCCGACGGTTGAAATTTGAGTTTGAAGGATTTTGCTCGGATGGTCACGGTAGATTCTTTGATTCTAATTAGAGTGGCATTTCTGTAGTTATCCATTCTTCTAGGGGTATTTTGGTATTTTTCCACTTTCCGAATATTTTATTATTATTTTTCTCGAAAAATCCATAATTTTTCTACAAATTCCTCATCGCTTTTTGATCATTTTTCGCTTATTTTGAATCTTGAGATTCCTTCTAGGTAAGGAATTACAAATCCGGAAAGATTCTTGATAATTGATAAAATGACTTTTTTGCCCTTTTCATTTACTTTTTCCTCTCCATTTCAAAAGGCCTTTAACTCCTTGAAATCACTTGTTAAGGTACACGAGTGACTTGACTAAGTACTTTGTTCTTACTTAATCCTTTAAGTTTTTTTCCTTTCTATCCTTTGAGTCTTTCATGAGTGACTTATTCTTATGGGAGCTAATTTCCTTCATTTTTGGGGTGTTACATATACATATTCGTTACAAACACAAAATAAGAAGCAGACTCAAAAGAAGAACAAAAAATACTAGATTAAAAATAGAAGTTAGTCCATAGCCCACACTCCAAAGTCCACTCATCCACGACCAACTCTTAGTTACTTGAAAAAAATGATAAACATGGAGTGAGTAAAACTTAGTAAGTAGCCTACTAGAAGGTTTTTAATCGCGACCTTAAGCTAGGATATTACTTCTTGTTATGTTTTCAGGATCTTAGAATTAGAGGTCATCATGTTATGTATCATATACTGATCCTGAAAACCTTCCCCTAAAATAACCTTCAATTTTCTCCCCATGAACACATGAGTGGTGTCGTCATAATCATGTAATCCTACTGGTAAATCGTTGTGCAGAACATCTCGTTTAGCTTATGGGAAAGGTAGGCCTATCATAACATCCAGCTCATGATACATATTGTCGGACATCCTACCTAAAGAGGAATAGGGGCCTTTTAGTACACATCATAATGCAGATAATGGTTACTTATGGGTATGGATCCTAGCAACTTATTTAGCATGTTATTCACATAGTTCTCGGTACTTGGTACATGGATTATTGATGAACCTAGGTTTATACATAATGTCATCGGTTAGGCTTTAGGAGTTGAGGTTTTTGCTTAGGAAAACATTAGAGGGTAACCTAACGTGGACTAATTCGTGTGAAAACCTACTAGCACTTTGAGGACCTCTTTCCTTCACCAAACTTATGGGTAAACTTATTTAGAAGGTGCAGGAACAAGTTTGGAAATGAATAGTGGACTATAGTTCTCGAATTCGAGGTAAACCCATGAACACGATACCCCAAAACAAAAAACTTGTATCTCTCGATTGGGTACTCGATTAAGCTTGCTTCTTGCCCCTAATAGTCTACCCTAATTCATAATTTATAGACGGATTTTCCACTACCATTGAAACGTCTAGAATTTCTATAATTTCATTCTTTATTTTTCTGAATCTTCTGCCAGAAAAGTCTTCTCCGATTAGAGCCTTCCTTTTTTAAGCACCTTGTAATTCTTATTCTATAAAAAATTTAATGATTCGGGAAGTTTATAAAAATTAGAAAAAGTACCATTTTCTTAATGTTTTTTCAATTTTACTTGTTCTTTGCTTCTAGATACAACCTAGTAGGGATTATACACTGTCTCTTATTGGAGACCTTAAGTGTTGCAAATTCTCCTTTCCTTTGAAAACTTTCGGTCATCGAAAGTGCTTATTCTAAAATAGGTCAGGGTACAAGGTTCTTATTTGCCTTCTGTTTTCCAAGTGGATTCTTCTAGTCTATGATTCTTCCATAGAACCTTAACGAGAGAGATTTCCTTGTTTCTCAATCATTTGACTTTCTTGTCTATTATTTGAATCGGGTCTTCTTTATATGTTAGGTCATCTCTCAAGAAGAGAGTTTCATGAGCCAGTCCATGAGATGCATTGTGGGCCGATGTAACTCTCAGGTCCTCTGAGAAAGTTCCTATAGTCTTGAAGTATAATATCAAAACATATTAACGTATTTGATATGTTAAATATTAAAATAATTGATGTGTATCATAAACATTAAATAAAAATATATATTTGAAATTTGAATGATATTCATATTAATTAAACATATATTATGATATTCTACCACATTTTAATATTATTTAAATAAGATATTATATCTTAATGTATTAGGTAATCAAATATATAATTTGACAAAAATAATCACAAGTTCACCGTAAATAGAACCCTAGGGTTAAGTCAAAAAGTATCAAACACTAAATACTGTGACATTTTAGGTGATATTTTGTAGAGGAAACTGATAAGGTCTCCAAAGAGCAGGTGGTCATTTCTGACATTTTAGGTTAACATGGTGAAAAAAAACTAGAAATTCTGATACCAGTAATTAACTACAAATCTTTGAATAAGGTTTTAGAATAAATAAGATATCCAATCCAAAACAAAAATGATTTGATAAAAAGAATTTAGAGTCAAATGTTTTTATAAAATTCGACATGAAATTGGGATTTCGGAAAATTCTAATTTCTTAAAAGGACAAATATAAAATTTCGATAGTTTATATTGATGATGTGTTGATATTTTCTAAAACCATTAAGATCAACACTTTAAACATCTACATACATTCATTAATGTAATCAAAAGAAATCAACTAGTTGTGTCCATACCCAAAATCAAATAATATCAAACTCAGATCCGTTTTCTTGGATTTTAAATTTATCTATAATCTTGTTTCAAACAAAAAATAATTTTGCTAGATAGAAGTAAATTTTGTTGTGGTTTGATTTTAAAATTCTACCTATAAAAGAAGTTGAAAACATCTTGGGAGATTACCTATGGGTGAGTTTCTAACAAAGTCTCTCTTCTCTCCTCGGTCTTCTTAAACTCATACTAATCCAACCAATCATTTGCATGGACTCAAAAGTTCAATTACCTATAAAAGAAGTTGAAAACACCTTGTGAAAGTCTATAAGCATACTACGACCTCTAGCTTTGCAAAATCCAGCGTTGTTGACGCTTATCAAAATCGCTGCCAAAATAAAGTTTAACGAGTGGTTCTATGGTGTAGTGGTTAGCACTTTCGACTTTGAATCTAACGACCTGTGTTTAATTCCCGATAGGTAATCCACCAATTCATACAAAATTGGTCCATAGTCAATTCGGTAGGGTCACTTTTGGACCGATAATCTGTAGAAGGGGTCACTAAGATTGAGATCATACAAAATGGGACCATAGCTCAATGTTAGAGCATTTAATTGCAGATCAAGAGGTGACCAATTCGAACCTAGTTGGGACCTTCTATCTAGGATAGAAATTTGTTACACTTTTTGGACCGACACTATGTCTACGAGGTCACTAAGGTTAAAATCCTACAAAATTGATCCATGGCTCAGTGGTAGAGAATTTGACCGGTCACCCGTTTGAACTTGGTTGGGCCCTTTTATTTTGGACAGACACTTTTTACACTTTTGGATTGACACTCTGTAGAAGAAGTCACTAAAGTTAAAATCATGCAAAATGGGTCCATAGCTCAGTGGTAGAGCATTTGACTGCAGATCAAGAGGTCACCAGTTCAAATCTGGTTGGGCCCTTTTATTTTGGACAGATACTTTGTTCGATTTACTCCCGACCACCGAGTGTCTAAAGGGAAAAGAAATAAGAATAATTACCGATTCCATGTACATTAAGAAAAGAGTGTGGTATCCAAGCAACCAACATGGTTAAAAACTTACAATTAGTCAACTTTGTACTCACTCCATGTTTTTTATTTCGAGAAAACATTTTACTTTGTTTTCAACCTGTTTTAACTTGCAATCCGTGCCTCGAGAACCCACCGAAAATGGGTCATGACTCCCTTTTTGTTTTCACTTACTCCTCCTAAATCTATAAAATGTCTCCTATTTTTATTCATTTTCTCTTTTCTTAAATATCAAAATCTTAAATAAAAAGGAATAGCTCTCTAAAATATTCTTCTTTGCTAGTAATTTCACATAATTTAACATTTTAAAAATCGGTAAATTAAAAAATCCTACATTGATATATTCGTAATTTCATGTAGTCTTCCTAAATTTGCCGGCGATATTGTTTGTTGTCGAGCTTGATAATGTGAGTTTGTAACCCATCCGTTAGGGTTCTTGGAATGATTCTCTAGATTATCCCTTCCATGTTGGGAGTTGGGCCATGGGTCTTGGGTGAAGGAACCGTTGGTTTACCGCCCCTAAGAGTTAAGGAAGAATCTTGAGGCTAGTTTCACATAGTATCATTGTCTTTGAGATAACAATTCTTTTCTATTTTATCTAAATTTTTTAAATATGGGTTCATTTCCAAATGCATGCTAACACCCTTATTGTTGAATAAATGACATGAAACTTTCACATAGTAACGTTGCCTTTGCTCCTATTGGTGGAAGGATAATGTTGGATCGATATGACAACCCTAGAGGGGGTGAATAGGGTTTCAACAATCTAATTATTAAATTTTTTTTTAATAACAATCAAACTTGATACCATGCAATAAAACTTAACAATAATTTAGAACTTAAATAGGAAAAGGGTTAGAAAATATAACACCATCGTTTTGTAGTGGGAATTTGAATAAAACTTTGAATAAAACTTTCTAACTCTTTCCTCGGATCAGAGCCTAACCGCTACACCACTCTTTTTACGACTGCAAGAGCAAACTCAATCCTTTCCACGGCTCAGGATCAAACCGGTACACCGCTCTTTTTACGAGTTCAAGAGAAAACTCAATCCTTTCCACGACTCAGGATCAAACCGGTACACCGCTCTTTTTATGAGTTGAAGAGCAAACTCAATCCTTTCCACGGCTCAGGATCAAACCGGTATACCGCTCTTTTTACGAGTTCAAGAGCAAACTCAATCCTTTCAACGGCTTAGGATCAAACCAGTAAAATTGTCTGAAATCTTATAGAAACACACCACAACACTCTTAAATAATAGACATCTCTCTCAGGAATAAGATAAAAAAAATAGAATTGGAAGTTTTGTAGGGAGCAACAATGGAGGCTTTTTAAAAAAAATTTAGATCGAGGAAACAAATGTTCTGTGTGTTGTGCTGTGAAAAATACTAATAGGTGATGAGTTTAAATAGCGATCAAGTTGTAAAAATAGGAATTGATACGGACCACTAAAACGTGAACAGAAACGTGCAACACGAAAAATAATATTTATTTATTTTTAAATTTATATAAAAAATTATAGACCACAGTATCTTTATGAAAACTAAATGAAATCATTATAATTTCTTTCCATTTAAAAGTAATAACTCGTTTTCATAAATAAAATCATTATAATTTTTTTTTCATTTAAAAGTAACAACTAGTTTTCATAAATGTAAATGAAATCTTTATAATTTCTTGCCATTTAGAAGGTAACCGAAAACTTTTATAAATGTAATTGAAATGATTTTATAATTTAAAAGTAATGGAAAACTTTTATAAATGTAATTGAAAACTCCACCTTATTACTCTACCAAATTTATAAATGTCATACTTCGATTGGTCTATGATGTCAATTTTGCCGCTAGTCTATGATGTCAATTTTGTCACCACATCATCAATTTTTTCACCATATCATCACGTCAGGTATCTTGTTTTGAATTTGATTGGTCCATAGTGTCAATTTTGCCACCACATCATCACGTCGGGTATTTGTTTTGACTGGAACTTCTTCGTTTTATCTCTAATTTGAGTGAACCAAAAAAGACGTTGAAATCGTTGTTCCCAACCTTACACTGTGGACAAAAATACTGAGAATTGTTAATAATTGAAGGTAGGTTTGTTATCATCGAAAGATTAAGGAAAAAAAGCCAACAGATAATAGGTCGATTATACCTATAGGGTAGTTTTAAGGGTGACAACGAGACTAATTTTTTTTTTTAGTTAAAAATTAGAATTATAACAATCTGCCTAAAACCCTCAGACTAATTTTGCTTCATTTCTAAATGCAGGCAGACAAAGTAGAAAAATGAAAACATGTAAATTGTAAACTCCAACATTTCAAAGAAATAAATAAGTTTTGATGGTACCAATGCTAACCCGAAAACAATCAAACCAAATTTATTTCAAACATAGAAAACTTCATGTCTCCATCTTGTAAGGCCAATAAACCAAAGGGCCTAATATAGTAGAGAAATAAAAAAATGTTCCCTTCATCTGTGTTGTGCTGTGCCATAAGTGATCCATAAGTGATCCATGGATGTACACTTTGACCAATTCCTACTATTTTTTTTTTCTATATTTTGAAACTATTTTAAGCACTTTCTCTTGTACTCCTTATAATTTCTACCTTTTAAGGTTGTAAATATTTGTGCACCGGTGACTATTATGATTACATGTCAACCGAGTCAAGTGGAAATAAATTTTGAAGATGAAATTAAAGTATTAATTTTGATGTCATCTTTACCTGAGTTTTGGGATATTGTTATTAATGAGATTCAATCTAATGCCATTAGTAATTCACAATGATAATATTCAAAATACTTGACAAAAAAGAATGGTCAACATAAGATATTTGAAACAAATAAATATTTTTGTCCTCTATGATATATCAAATCACGCATTTGAAATTCCTTAATAATAAACCTGAAGTCTTACATCTTTTATAGAGAAAAGTTCCTTGAATAGAAGTCTTATTAGATACTTCTAAGCATTTAGAGATCAACTAGAAACAAAGCTAAACATTCTAAAAAAAATTAGGGGTTAAACTTTTAAGTTAAGGTAATTTAAGAAACTTATGATTTTTATATTATCAAGAGTTTAATTGAGCTAGGTCGATTCAATCTAGTGGACCCAAGAATTGAACCAAATCAAACAACCTAGTTAGCAACATTATTTAGTGGAAGCATTTTCACGCAAAGTAGAAGCAATAATGGAGAGTTTGAAATAATATAGTTTTCACCCCTTGTTTCTCGAGTGAATATTGAAATAATATAGTTTTCATGTTAAGTTTTGCACGGAAGAAAGAAAGACTGGGATGTAAAGTATTATTTCAATTTGTTTGTAATATACAACAATATATAAATTAACTATAAGAAATATATAAAATTACATGTTCTCCAAGAGCTTCAATCAACATTGGAGGGATACTTCTGCAACCACTCTAAAGGTGCTCAAGATCACAACGAGTTAGATAAAACAGCTCTAGAACTTTGAATCCAATAACTTGAGTTTGACTCGTGATAGGATCTCTCTTCTTGTGGAATCTGCATAAAATAGGAAAACCATTCCAAAATAAATTTTTATAAGGGATTCTATGGTGTAGTGGTTAGCACTTTGGACTTTGAATCCAACGACCTAGATTCAACTCCTAGTAGGACCTTTATGAAATGACCTTGATGCGAAAACACAGAATAAGGAACGACAACACAAGACATTTTAAAACAAAAGGGTGTTACCTAGCATTCGATGCGAAAACACAAATTTTCTTGAGGCATAAGGTGTAACTTTCTTGAGTTATTTCGAACTTGCTCCGCTTCATGCCTTCCAATGCCTTCCAAGGCTTCATGAACATGACCTCCGTAATCATTTGAACCCATAATAACTAGCATGAGTTTTAGGTTCCGAACTTGCTCCAACCAATGTCTAAGCCTTGAGCTAGGATATGACTTCTTGTTTCGTTTTTAGAAACTAAACCTTAGAGGTTGTCATGTCATGCATCGTATTTTAACTATGAAAACTCTTCCGAAGTAACTCTTAATTTTCTCCCCATGAGTGCATAGGTGGCGTTGTCATAATCGTGGCATCCTGCTAGCAAATCGTGGTGCAGGGAATCTCATTTAGGTGAGGGAGATAATAAGTTCATCATGGAATCCTGCTCATGGTACATATACCATAGCATCCCACCTAAAGAGAAATAGGGGCCTCGCGGTACACTTCGTGAAGTGAGATAATGGTTACTTCAGGCATGGATCCTAGCAACTTGTTAAGCATGATGTTTGCATTAACCTAGGTGTTTTCTTGGATTCTTGGTGATCCTAGGTTTATGCCTAACGTCTTGGGTCAAGCTTGGAACTTATAAGTTCTTAGGAATAGCCCAGCATGATATTGTGCACGTAGTATCTATTAGAGACCAAGGGTACATCTGGGGAATCTATTATTTCAGGGATACCACTTTAGTTATCCTAGGAGGTAAAGTTATATGGATCGTGATGAGCATTTTCTCCCATATCTTGGTTTCGCTAACTACAGTTTTCTAATAACTCCCAAACTTCATTACATTATATAACCTCTCGGGATAAGGATTCATACAACATTTCATAAAATAAGATCTACTGAGAAAACCCGAGAAAAGGTCAAATTTTGAGTTGACTTGGACAGTTCAGTTGAACTGGTCGTATCATCGTTTTCTTCCTTTGAATAGGAAGAAGATGCGCTCGCGTCGCCGCCATCTGAAACTCGGCCTGTACAGCCACATTACAACGTTTCTCTCCTCGATTTCTTCGTGAAACTTAAAGATGGATGTTACAAGAAAGGGCGAGGGATTTATTTGATAACTTCTCATGGATCGTAGCCTAAGATATTCGCTACCAAAGTTCATCCAAAATCTGATTTATCGCTTGAGATAAAACAAAGGACTTCTTATTGGGTAGCCGATTCTAGGGGTTTCAAGGCCCTATTTCTTCATTGAACCTCTTCCATATCCTATCTTCAGGCTAAAGGAATTGGTATGGAGGAACGTCTTTGAGTGTAGGACCTTAATTTCCAGAAATCGTTCTTGGTATGCAACTCACTCGAAACGCCAGATTTTCGATCACGTGGGTAGCTTATTCTACGACGTTTCAGCTCTCAATTCCTTCATCAAGTTTACTCAACTTCTTCCTCTGAAGCTAGAGGAATCCTTAATGGAAGGAAAAGAGATCGTAGATAGGAATTTTGACTCTTATCCCCAATTTAATTTCGAAACCTATTTCCTTCAATTTGGCACGCTCTCGAGGTTATTTTTCTTCGTGGTCTTCTATGGAAGCATTCCTTGGAGGTGCAGAAACTGATTGGAATCATTCTTGCTCGACGAATCATCATGTATCCTCGGATTGGATTTTCAAGTTTTTCTTGAAGTTCTTCAATGGCTGATCGAATTGCGGGAATGGTTTCTAGGCACTTTCAGCACTCTATTCCTTCATAGAACTTGTGGGTAATCTTGTTGAGAAACGGTAGGAATAAGTTAGAAGAGAAATGGTGGAGGATTGCTCTCGAATTTGGAAGAAATCTGAGAGTAGGAGACCCATAATCTAAACGTTTATTGTCTTCGATTGGGGGATCGACCTTTCTCGATTCTTATTTCGTATTGTTGCTCCTACTTAAGACTTTATAGGAGGAGCTTAAACCGACATTGAGAGCTCCAGAATTTCGTTATTTAGAGATCGAACTTTCTAGATAATTTTTTGGAGATATCAACTCCGATCATAGCCTTACCGACCTTGGCTTTGAACACTAGTCGTTGGATGTGATGATCCGTGCGTGATCGTTCTAGATCATTCAAATTTTTGAGGAGATCCGACGATTGAGATTTGAGTTCAAAAGATTTTGCTCGGATGGTCACGGTAGATGCTCTTATTCTAATTAGAGTGGCATTTCTGTAATTATCCATTCTTCCAGGAGTATTTTGGTAATTTTCCACTTTCCGAATATTTTATTATTATTTTTCTCGAAAAATCCTTAATTTTTCTACAAATTTCTCATCACTTTTTTATCATTTTTCCCTTTTTTTTGGATCTTGAGATTCCTTCTAGATAACGAATTACAAATCCGGAAAGATTCTTGATAATTGAGAAAATGACTTTTTTGCCCTTTTGATTTAGTTTTTCCTTTCCAATCCTTTTCAAAAGGCCTTTAACTCCTTGAAATCACTTGTTAGGGTACACGAGTGACTTGACTAAGTCCTTTGTTCTTGCTTAATCCTTTAATTTTTTTCCTTAAAATCCTTTGGGTCTTTCATGAGTGGCTTATTCTTATGGGAGATAATTTCCTTCATTTTTGGGGTGTTACATATACATACTCGTTACAAACACAAAATAAGAAGCAGACTCAAAAGAAGAACAAGAAAAACTAGATTAAAAACATAGCTTAGTCCATGGCCCACACTCCAAAGTCCGCTCTCATCCACGACCAACTCTTAGTTACTTGAAAAAAAATGATAAACATGGAGTGAGTAAAACTTAGTAAGTAGCCTACTAGTAGGTTCTTAATCACGACCTTAAGCTAGGATATTACTTCTTGTTATGTTTTTAGGATCTTATACTGATTTTGAAAACCTTCCCCTAAAATAACCTTCAATTTTCTCCCATCTATCTTTTTTTAAACACTTATGAAAGTTAAAGAGTAGTTTTGAAGTTTTTTTTTTTTTTTTTTTTTTTTTTTTTTGAAAAATGGTATTTTTTTTAAATAATTATGATTATATTTTTTATAGAGAAATTGCAAATATCAATGGTATTTTTTTATTAATTTGGATTATAATTTTAAAAAAAAAATACAAATTTTTGTTGATTAAGTTAATATTAATTTCGTATTCTTTTTAATTAATGTATCATTGTCATATCGGTGTCCTAGTTTTTTAAGAATGACATGTTACCATATCTATTTGGTATCATATTTATGTCTAGTATCTATATCTTTTTTTTTTTTTTTTTTTTTTTTTTTTTTGTGACCCTGAGATATTTTGCTTTTATAAATAGATATCTTCACGAAAATAAGTTTAATTTATGTTGAGATGGAGAATAAAAATTGACGTTGATACTTGGGACTTTGATTCCTCTTAGTGTGAAGCTTGCATCTTGCAATTACTTGGGTAGAGAATGTGTTTCACTTAAATTTCACTCAAGAGAAAATAATCAAATAACGAACCATATTTTTAGATCTAATTTAAGATTACCTATTTAATAAAACTTCATCCAAACTTCTACTCATAAATTTAATTATTATTTGTATACAATTGTTAATATGTAAGAAAATACACGTACAAAATGTTTATACTATTGGTAATACATTAGTCTTGGTTGTTTGACTAAAACAATGCAACCATTGTCCAAACTAAAGAATTTGATTCGAAGCTATCTCCTAATAGAGGGAGGCTCAATTAGACTTTGTTGTAAGATTCGACCATATCAATTTGAATAGCGTTCTCCAACTATAAATATTGAACTCCAAAGTATTCACGAGCAAAGTAAGTTTGTTGAAACTATCTATAAACGTGTTCCAAAGTGAGTCGTGGAGAAGATTTGCCTTAAAATCTAGTTCCAATTAAGGATGTCAATGATGAAGAAGTGCAAGCTGTTGGAAGGTTTGCCGTGGAAAATTTCAGAGGTGGTAGATATAATTTAATTTACAAGCGTGTGGTGAATGGTCTTTTCAGTCCCATATAGGTTTTGACCCCAAATTTTATATTATTGTGATAGAAGCTATAAATGACAATAACATTCATTGGTCAGATATTGCAATTGTGAAGAAGTTCCGTCATATGCATCGGACGCTACCGCCATCCTATAAGCTCTTATCTTTTGTGGAATTCTTCAAATTCCCTCTCCATAAGTAGCAGGTGCTTCTTGGACATTACTCTCTTTTATCTATAAAAATGGCATAGCCATAATGATAAAATAATTTCTCTCTTTTGGAGATGCGGGGTATCGATCCCCGTACCTCTCGCATGCTAAGCGAGCGCTCTACCATCTGAGCTACATCCCCACAATCATTACATCACAAAACTCTAAATTTCCCGTCATCAATAATAGTGAAAATGAAGAAATATTGCTACCCAACATGTCATGAATAAGGAAAAAGAAATAATATATTTTTAATAATAGATAGTCTTATTTCTGGAGGCAGATGCAGGGGGTATCGATCCCCGTACCTCTCGCATGCAAAGCGAGCGCTCTACCATCTGAGCTACATCCCCTTGATTTTTACATCATAAAACCTTAAATGTCACATCATCAATAATAGTGAAAATAAAAAAATATCAAAATATTAACAAATAGTTTGGTTTGGTGATGCGAGGCATCGATAATTGTGAAAATGAAAAAATATAATAACAAATTAAATACTTTCTTTTGGAGATGCGGGTTATCAATCCCCGTACATTATGTCGTAAGTAAGGAAAAATTTAAAAGAACTAATTTATTTAGTAATCGTTTCCTTTGTTGATGCATGGTATCGATACCAGTACTTCTCACATTTGATGCAAACACTCTACCATCTAAGCTATATCCTCAAAATTCTTATGTCACAAAATCCTAAACATCTCGTCATCAATAATAAGGAAAATAAAAAAAAAAAATAACGTTATTCATTATGTCATAAATAAGGAAAAATTGAATAGAAATAAAATAGTAATAACAAATAGTTTCTTTTGGAGATATGGGGTATCGATCCCATCCCCATACCTCTCGCATGCTAAGCAAGCAATCTACCATCTAAGCTACATTCCCACAATACTTATATCAGAAAACCCTAAATGTCCCGTCATCAATTCTAGTGAAAATGAAAAAATATCTCCGCTAATTATGTCATAAATAAGGAAAGGTTGAATAGAAGTAAAATATTAATAACAAATAGTTTCTTTTGGAGATGGGGATATCCCTTTGCATGCTAAATCAACTCTACCATCTAAGCTACATCCCCACAATTCTTGCATCATAAAACTCTAAATTTCCCATCATAAGCTACATCCCCACAATTCTTGCATCATAAAACCCTAAATTTCCCATCATCAATAATAGTGAAAATGAAGAAAATCTAGAGATGCAGGGTATCAATCCCCATAACTCTCACATGCAAAGCGAGTGCTCTACCATCTAAGCTATATCCCCACAATTCTTATGTCACAAAGTCCTAAACATCTCGTCATCTGAAAATGAAAAACTATCCCGGCTCATTATGTCCTAAATAAGAAAAAATTGAAAAGAAATAATATATTTAGTAATCAATTCAATTGGAGATGCAAGGTATTGATCCCTGTACTTTCCCCGATAATTTCAAAGCAAATAGAGAGTTATGATAAGTTAAGGTTAGATCAACTTTGAGTTCAAAGCAACAAGAACCAAAGACTGGTGCGAAAATTCTATGGACTAGTCGAAGTTTATCCACAAGATAAGGAAGACATCATATAGGATCCAATTGCTCCTATGGATACAGACTAACCCTGTTGTCCACGTAAGTAACTTGAAATGTTATTATTCCGACCAAGAAAACATCAAGTAAAAGCAGGTCGTATGACGTCATGCAAAGAAGAAATTGTTTCAAGCGAAGAAAGTAGGAAAGACACCAACAGAGAAGACTTGAAGAGTTAACAAACCGTGAAGTGATTTTCAATAGCTCCTAGTAGGTTGGAAAAGACTCCTCAATACTGAGATCAGCTAGAAGCGCGTCGCGAGACCTAAAGTCGGCCTCATCCTACAACGTTGAGTTTATGAAGAGCCGGTTGATAGAGATATTGACAAATTGTGTAAGGGCAGATGTCGCGGTCATGATTAGCCAAGGCATGTTTCCTGTGGCTGCATGTTAGATGTCTCAGCTATTCCTGTAAACGATTTGTGGTTCATGGTGGCATGCTCATTCCAAACACATTTTACTTGCTTTCATCTTAGATAGGCCTTTACTATTATTGTTGTGCCAATACGGGGTGTATGATTAGTTCTCAAAATCATATCTACACCCATCAGGACTAAAATGTTCTAAAATGTACTATAGGAGAACGTGACCAGTTGTTGTTTCTTCACTTTTAGCTTATAACATTACTTTATTTGAAATTGTTTTGAATGTATTTCCTCGCTCACGTTTTCTAAAATATTTCTTCTAAACGTGATTCGAGCATACACTGCTATTGTTCGTTCAGTCTAAATTTTGCATGGTTGACTTGTTCATTGGATTAGAACAAATGTCACATAATCATTGTCTCACTATTGCAAGAGTGCGATTGTGACACTTGTCTTCCGTTCAGTTGTGGGCCGCATCTTCTGACTAGTTACGTGAGTTTGGCCTGGAGCATACGTGTAGGTTGAAAAAGAAATTGTTGGATGTGGACTGCGAATAAGGGTTGGGCCATGGAAGGTTTTTTTTTTTACCACATATGGACTTTGGGCTAGTGAGTCTTAAATTTGGGTTCGTTTGAAAAATTTTGGTTCATTTTTTAGTTCAAACGAACCCAAATTAAACCTACTAGTTCTTTCTTCCATGCACGACTCACTCCTATTCTCTGTTCTGCCTCTTCTTGCTTTGTGAAACTTCTTTAAAGGCTAATTTTCACCGATTATTTGGGAGCATCTTCTTAAAAGGATTGTGACCACAAATTAAAAGGATTGTGACCATAGATGACCTATGTAGAAAATTTGTACCCCCTTTCCTAAAACCTTTAGCGGACAACATACCCAAAAAAAGATGCGCTGACTAGACTGCGCTACACCTCGTCTCACCCCCCCCCCCCCCCGGAGCATATGGATCCACCCAATCGATGAACATTCAAACCAAACTCGCCCATCCTTTTTGGCACAAGTACGAGAGAACCAATCCAAGTAATCTACAGTGGGGAGACCCCTTAAAGCAACAAGCGAGAATGGCTAGGTTGATAGTAGGGTTAAAGAAAAGGCGAGTATGAAAAGACGTATCGCATGACTGTCCCTATAAGCAGCTTCATTCATTCTTGATCTATGAACCGACTTTATGAAAAAAATCAGTCTTTCGGCTGAAAGTGTGACTTTTGGGTATGGATAAGCAGGACCTCTTGGTTCAGGAGAAACCGGAGATGTTGGCTAAGAAAGCTAAGCAGGCAAGTACAGGAGGGACAAACTGCACATACAAATTGATTGACATGATCCCTCTCCCTCTCTCTTTGGCTAGTTGGCTAGTTGCACAATAAGCGGGAAAGCATACCAGGTAGGGAAAGAAAGGCTGCTCAATCTCCTGTAAGGCCAACCCTCAACGGCGAGCTCACCAGGCAATGCTATAAGTCCGATAGAAGTCCAAGGTTTCATCTACTACGGACCAGGAAACTCTTGGAGGAGCTAACGTGAAATGAGAAATACATTCGATTACGGCAACTAATAGATAGTGATATTTTTGGTAGAAACTGAATGATCCCTTGGCTCGAGAAAGAAAAGGAAAAGGTAGTCGTACTCCTACCTTTTCCGTGGGACGATAGGAAAGTTTGAGCTGAAAGATTGAATCACACCTGATAAGAAAGGCGGGCTTAGCAGGTTTCTCCAAACGTATAAACAAAAAGAGGAAGCAACCGGTCCTAAAGAGGATACCGATACGCATACATTCTCGCATGGAAGAACATAGCTGAACCGGATCAGGGTCCTAACCTAGTCCGACTAACCTTCTTTGGCTGGCCCCCGCCCCTTGTAACAAGGTCAACGCGTACGTGCTTTTTCCTTTCATTTAGCGAGATAGCTTACCAACTCTTTCGGCTCATAGCAGCAGTATGAAAAGCAGAATCCTCATCATGAGTCGATTCCGCATTGCCATACGATTCGACATCGGCCAAACCAAGAGCTCCTATTTTTTCTTTAACGAAAGCAGATCTAACAGTTTTGATAAAACCAACATCTTTTAAAGATGGAGTCGCTCTGCCTTGATCACAGTGGACATATGCAGCTCCCGCTTTACCTTTGTCTACCGTGAAAAGGAAAGTTCCCTCACGATAGGCCCTCCCAGCTCCTGAACGTCTTTCTATCAATCGAGAGAGGTATAGAATAGTACAACAAACCAACAAGACAAGAATGGACTCATAAGATGGGCGGTCAGGGAAGCGATTTCATTTGTGTTATCCGCCAAGGAAATGATCAAGGAATTCTCTATACACGGCTGAGAGATGACCGTATTGTTGCACATCCTGAATAAAGTACCGCAGGCAAGCGAAGCTTTTGAAAATCAAAGCGTGTAGAACTCAGATCCACTTTTTCTTCGATTCGTAAACTTCGGATCTGATCTTCCTTTCGTCTTCGAGTGACTGAGAGAGAATTTAGGCCTGGCGTGCATCCGATTCGGTCAACAATAAGGTACAAAGCGGATTGATTAAATGGGCTTGAAGTACCATTATCGTTAGGTCGAAGATCTCTACTAGGTTTAGTGCACTTTGGTAGTTGCGAATGTTGCCGTAATCGAATGTCTCTCTCATTCGACATTCTCTCTTACCAAGAACTCATACTCGCCAGGGTTGAGGAGATAGTCCCTGAGCTAATTGGGTTTCGAGATTGCGTATACGCGAAAAGACTACGGGGATTTGCACTTCGGCCCCTGAGAATACCACATCATGGTGACAGGATTCGAACCTATGGCTCTTTGAAACTTCTTCATCTGTTATTTGGGTGCATCTTTCTTAAAAGAATTGTGACGACAGATGACCTATGTGACGACAGTGGACAACATGCCTACTTTCCTGACCACGGATAGACTACGGGGCTTTGCACTTCGGCCCCTGAGAATAACACATCAAGGTGACAGGATTCGAACCTATGGCTCTCTAAAACTTCTTCATCGGTTATTTCGGCGCATCTTCCTTAAAAGGATTGTGACAACAGATAACCTATTTGATTGAAAAGTTCCTAGAAAGAATACAATAGAACAAAGGATTGTGACAACAGATGACCTATTTGACTGAAAAGTTCCTAGAAAGAATACAATAGAACAAAGGATTGTGACAACAGACAATAGAACAAAGGATTGTGACAACAGATGACCTATTTGACTGAAAAGTTACTAGAAAGAAAGGATTGTGACAACAGATGACCTATTTGACTGAAAAGTAGGATTGTGACAACAGATGACCGAATTGTGACAATCCTAGAAAGAATACAATAATAGAACAATTTGTGTAATGCTCTTTACGAAGTCCGGCTCGAGACGATCTTCTTGGTTCAATGTTTAAAAATCACATTTTAAATCATATTATCTTGCATAATTCATTTTGATATAATATTGTTGGGGGCATTTTGAGAATCGAACTTGAGACCTCTCACACCCAAAAGAATAATCATAACACTTAGACCACATGCCTTTCATTTTGTTTTTTTTTTTCGTTTCCAAATTGTCATTTTTATCTTTTGAAGGGGCATTCCGAGAATCGAACTTGAGACCTCTTGCACCCAAAGCAAGAATCATACCACTAGACCAAATGCCCTTATTATGGACTATAGACATATATCGTGGAGTACACAAGTAAATGATATTAATAAGAGCATTATCTTTCTCTAAGGCTCATCTTTTGAGAAATGAACATAGGGGCATTCCGAGAATTGAACTCGAGACCTCTCGCACCCTAAGCGAGAATCATACCACTAGACCAAATGCCCTTTCTAAAAAAAAATGCAACATTTTTAACTCCTACTCAATATATTTTTTTCTCTCAAGTTTGAAATCTATTTTCTTGAGCGGTTGTTGGACTATAAAACAAAAAGTTGATGGTCTAGTATTTTACTTGTAAGTAAGGCATGTAATGTTGAATTGTTCTAATATGCAAGTGTTATCGAATAAACTACAACCCAACAAATGAATCAAACTAATCAGTTTTGGTTGGGTTGGATTTATTCGGCTCAGTTCGTCAGTTTGTTTGATTTAATTCTTCTATTTTGCTTCGTATGACAAGAAAATGAAGTTGTATTGAATGTACCATAGTTTGATTTATGACAAACTCATATGAAATATAATTGCATTAATAGTACTAAGAGTTGGAGTCTATAAATATTTCATGAACTTAAGTGCAACTCATGCTTCATTAAAGACAGATAAACTTTAGTTAAGTAACTGGAACTTTAAATTACTTCATGTGGAGCTTCAATTACTCTATGTTAGCTACTATCTTTAGGGTTTACTAATTAGACACGAGTTCTTTGATTTAGGGGATTGTTTTATGTAATTTTCAACTACAACTTATGTTTTCAAATTTTTAGGTCATAATTTAGGTAGTGGTTGTATATTATGGATGAACACTAGAGTTTCTATCCCGTTCACCACAACTACTCTAGTTTTTGTTTGAAGGCTATAATTGTCATCTATGTTGTATGCCAATAAAATTTGTTTAGATGAAATTTTAGTTAAAGTTGCATATTTTACTTCTTGCGAGTAAAAAATTTGTTTCTTAACATAATATGAATTTAGTTGCAGAGTTATTAGGAATAAGATGGAGAAAGAAATTTTCTTTAAAATAATAAACAGACCAAAGTTCATCTTTGTTGTTGTCTAATTGTGATTTTGCAAAAAGCTTAACTAATATGAAATATCAAGGTAAATCAAGAATATATATTCACACGTCATTCAAGATGACAATAAAATGGAGTTAAATTGAACGCAGTTGTAGTTTCATGTCTAGCATAATTGTATTAATGATATTAAAGAGAACTTCGTGTTTTATTAGAAGAGACCAACTTCCTTTAAGGTACTAGGAGTTTAAACTACTTCCATTGTAATTTCAATCAATCCACAATGATTACAAATTTAGGGTTGGCTAATTGGACATCAATTATCAACTTTAGGTTATAATTTAGGTAGTAGCCATTATAATATTAATGAGCATAAGAGTTACAATTCTTTCATGGACCATATGTGTTATAGTTAAATGAATATATATATATTATGTATGTCGAGGTTTGGGTAAAGCACAAAGTAGTAAGGAACACCATTGTCAACTCTAAAGCCACCCACAACTCATGATGGAGACAGATGCAAAATATTTTAACATCCTTTGGCATCAAGATACAGGAAAGATGAACGCCGTCAAATTGGAAGCTTTACCTGTCTTAGGAGTCACAATGAGAACTCTAATCAAGCTGGAGCCTTGGACTAGGCAAATTGTTTAGTGATAGTTGAAATGGATGACTTCGACGTCGTGTCAGGAATGAACGTCCTGCTGAAACACAAAGTCATTTACATGCCCCTAGCAAAATGTCTAGTAGTAATGGAGTCTAACCCGATGATCATCAGAAAAACATCCATCAACCAAGAGGGTTGAAAATGATGTCGATACTACAGTTGAAAAAGAATCATAGCCATGATGAATCTACGCTTGCTACTACTGTTGTAATTAAAAAGGGGAGCTCGAGTGAGCCAACCTCAATAGAAACTTTGTTGCCACTACATGAACACCACGACGCAAAACAAGGTCAGATAATGGATTTATCCCCACCAGAAGAGACAAAAACAAGGTTAGATACTGAAGAAGGGAGACAGAAACAAACCACTGAAGCAACACCTGTTCACACAGAAATATCATCTAGACGGATGAAGAGAAGGGTCAGTCGGAAGCGTCAACCACAATAATTTCAAGAAAAATAAAGAGTTCATATAAGTTAAGTTCAGATAAACTTCGAGTTCAAAGCAACAAGAACCAAAAACTGGTGTGAAAATACTATGGACTAGTTAAAGTTATCCATAAGATTATGAAGACATCATATAGAATCCAATTTCTCTTATGGATGCGGACTAACCTTTTTGTCCACGTTAGTAACTTGAAACGTTATTATTTTGACCCAAAAGGCATCAAGCAGAAGCAGGTGGTATGACGTCATACAAATAAGAAAAAAGTTTCAAGCGAAGAAAGTAGGAAAGACACGAACAGAGAAGACATGAAGACTCAACAAACCGAGAAGTGATTTCAACAGCACCTAGTAGGTTGGAAGAGACTCCTCATTATGAGATCAGCTGGAAGCGCATCGAGAGACCTAAAGTCAGCCTCATCCAATAAATTGTGTGGGGGCAGATGTCATAGTCATGATTGCCCAAGGCGTGTTGCCTGTGGTTGCATGTTGCATGTCTCAGCCATTCTTGTAAACGATTTGTTGTCCAAGGCGGTTATTTGTGCAATGTTATTGTTTACCGATTATTTGGGCGACACGCCTTGAGCAATCATGACCGTCACAATTGGCTAAGACATTTGTTGTCCATATGTTATTGTTGTCCAAGAGACTCCTCATTATGAGGTCATGATTTGCTAAGACATTTAAAGAAGTTTTACCTAGGGCAACTTCTATCACAATTCTCTTCTCGCTCTCTGAAACTTCTTTAAATGTTATTGTTCACTGGTTATTTGGGCGCATCTTCCTTAAAAGGGTTGTGACGATAGATGACCTAGGTAAAACTTCTATTGGGAGATCAGTGCAATAGAGAATCTGTGTCCCTTTCCTGAAACCTTCAACGGACAACCTAACAAAGAGTTCCTAGAAAAAATATCATAGAACAATTTGTGTAATGCCTTTGAAGTTAGGCTCGAGGCTCTATCTTATCTCCCAAGAATATGGTTCATTCTCTATTCACATAGAAATTCTGCAGTAGAAAGTGGTACCCTCATCTTCTTTTACAAAACTTTCTCAAGTCCTCATGGAATGATTTGAAAGTGGTAGCCTCATCTTCTTTTATAAGACTACCTCGGCCTTCATGGAATGATTATGCTATGTTGATTCTTAGAGAAGGGAGTAGGAGTAAGAGTAGATGACTGTTTATGGTCCAAGTCCCAAAAAAGTAAGTCTTTATGTCAAGAAAGGAGAGGAATCCTCATAGTTTCCAAGATTTGAAGAGAATCATACATACACAAATTTCCTTTGTGTGTTTATTCTTGTTGTTTGCTCTCTTCAATTAACATGTTATAAAGACACTTTAAATTATAATTAAATATAGCTTTTTTGTTTTTTTTTTCTTTCCAAATATCCATCTCAATTACTTCTTGGTTCAAGGTTTAAAAAAAACCTATTTCAAATCTTATTATATTGCATGCTTCAATTTTATATAATTGTTGGGAGCATTTTGAGAATCAAACTTGGGACCTCTCGCACCCGAAGCGAGAATCATACCATTAGACCAAATGCCTTGTAGTGGATCTATCATTTTTAGTTGCTGGTCCATATCTTTTATGCGCCTCAATATTTGAAATTTATCCACATGTTTTTGTTTCAATTCTAGAAATAGAAATGATATCCATAGAAATACATAATTTTACAATGCAAATAAGAAAAATTCGTGATCAAGTTTTAGATAAAAGTAGCAAACATGTTGATAGATATAAAAATAAATTCAAGTTCTTTCTCTGGCCTAATTATCAATTGGAAGATTTAGCTAATATGAATTGTTATTGGTTTGATACCAATAATAACAGTCATTTTAGTATGCTAAGGATCCAAATGTGTCCATGAAAATTAGTTAATGCTATATTTTTCTTATATTGGCCATAATATCTCTCAACCAAATGCATTAGTTGAAAATGTATTTAATATTTTTCTTTTGTCCTTTTCTTTTTTCGAATGGTCTTATTCTCCATTCCATTTGAAAATTGATATTTTGTTTGGTAATTTTAAACTCATTATTTTTTTGGGTGTTACATATACATATTCGTTACAAACACAAAATAAGAAGCAGACTCAAAAGAAGAACAAAAAATACTAGATTAAAAATAGAAGTTAGTACATGCCCCACACTCCAAAGTCCAGTCATCCACGACCAACTCTTAGTTACTTGAAAAAAAATGATAAACATGGAGTGTGTAAAACTTAGTAAGTAGCCTACTAGTAAGTTTTTAATCGCGACCTTAAGCTAGGATATTACTTCTTGTTATGTTTTCAGGATCTTAGAACTTAGAGGTCATCGTGTCATGTATCATATAATGATCCTGAAAACCTTCCCCTAAAATAATCTTCAATTTTCTCCCCAGGAACACATGAGTGGTGTCGTCATAATCATGTAAGCCTACTGGTAAATCGTTGTGTAGGACATCTCGTTTAGCTGATGGGAAAGGTAGGCCTATCATAACATCCAGCTCATGATACATATTGCAGGACATCCTACCTAAAGAAGAATAGGGGCCTTTTAGTACACATCGTAATGCAGATAATGGTTACTTCTGGGTATGGATCCTAGCAACTTATTCAGCATGTTATTCACATAGTTCTAGGTACTTGGTACATGGATTATTGATGAACCTAGGTTTATACATAATGCCATGGGTTAGGCTTTAGGAGTTGAGGTTTTAGCTTAGGAAAACATTAGAGGGTAACCTAACGTGGACTAATTCGTGAGAAAACCTACTAGCACTTTGAGGACCTCTTTCCTTCCCAAAACTTATGGGTAAACTTATTTAGAAGGTGCAGGAACAAGTTTGGAAATGAATAGTGGACTATAGTTCTCGAATTCGAGGTAAACCCATGAACACGATAACCCAAAACAAAAAACTTGTATCTCTCGATTGGGTACTCGATTAAGCTTGTTCTTGCCCCTAATAGTCTACCCTAATTCATAATTTATAGACGGATTTTCCACTACCATTGAAACGTCTAGAATTTCTATAATTTCATTCTTGATTTTTCTGAATCTTCTGCTAGAAAAGTTTTCTCCGATTGGAGCCTTCCTTTTTTAAGCACCTTGTAATTCTTATTCTATAAAAAATTTAATGATTCGGGAAGTTTATAAAAATTAGAAAAAGTACCATTTTCTTAATGTTTTTTCAATTTTACTTGTTCTTTGCTTCTAGATACAACCTAGTAGGGATTATACACTGTCTCTTATTGGAGACCTTGAGTGTTGCAAATTCTCCTCTCCTTTGAAAACTTTCGGTCATCGAAAGTGCTTATTCCAGAGTACAAGGTTCTTATTTGCCTTTTGTTTCCCAAGTTGCTTCTTCTACTCTATGATTCTTCCATAGGACCTTAACGAGAGAGATTTCCTTGTTTCTCAATCATTTGACTTTCTTGTCTATTATTTGAATCGGGTCTTCTTTATACGTTAGGTCATCTCTCAAGAAGAGAGTTTCATGAGCCAGTACATGCGAACGATCTAGGGTATACTTCCGTAGTATGGATACATGAAAGATATTATGTACTGCAGACATGTTTGGGCATTGCCCGATTCTATAGGCCACAGATCCAATCCTTTCTAATATCTCAAAGGGAGGGATAAACCTAGGGCTTAGCTTCCCCTTTTTACCCTACCTGAGCACCCCTCTCATGGGGTGCTACCTTTAGGTGTATATGATCCCCTACCTACAGTTCCATGTCCTTGCGCCTTAGGTCTGCATTGCTTTTCTCTCAGCTTTGTGCGGTTTGTATCCTAGCTTTAATCTTCTGGACTGCGGCGTTGGTAATTTGCACCAGCTCTAGCCCAATAGTTGTTGTTTGCCCCCCTTCTTCCGAAAAGATAGGGGATCGAAATCTCCGTCCATAAAGAACCTCGTATGTGACCATTTGTATGGTGGCTTGGCAAGTATTATTATAAGCGAATTTCATAAGGGGTAGGTACTTATCCGAGCTTCCTACAAAATCCATCACATATACCCTCAACATGTCTTTCAATATTTGCTTGAGCATTTCTGTTTGACCATCTGTTTATGGGTGGAATGTCATACTATAACTGCGTACCCAATTCCTTTTGTTTAATTTTCCAGAAGCGAGATTTAAATCTGGCATCTCAGTCTAATACTATTGCCTTTTGTTGAATTTCCAGAAGTGTACCCAATACCTTTACTGATGAATATTCATTTTTAATGTTAGCAAGAGTAGCTAAGTTGGGAGATTGTTAGACTGAAGATTTGAAGGTCACACGTGTTTTATCCACATTCAACGCATCTAATACAAGTTTATTACCTGACTATACAATCTAAAAACATAACTTGCTTATTCAATCTAAAATTAGTGATTATTTCTTTCTTAAACATAATGAATTAGCGAAAATACCTTATGAATTTTCATTTTTAATATTAGCGGGGATAGCTCTGTTGGGAGAGCGTCAGACTGAAGATTTGAAGGTCACGTGTTTGATCTCCACGTTCACCGCACCTGATTCTAGTTGCATAACCCGACTATTCAATCTAAAATTAGTCATTGTTCCTTTATGAAATCTCAATGAATTATCGGAAATACCTAACGTGTTCTAGTTCACCGCACCTTATACAAGTTGGATAACTTGAATATCTTATTAAAAATTAGTGATTATTTCTATTTAAAATTTCAATGAAGTAGCGAAAATACCTTTACTGATGAATTTTCATTTTTTACGTTAGTGTGGATAGTTCAGTTGAGAGAGAGTTAGATTGAAGATTTGAAGGTCTCGTGTTCGATCCACGTTCACCACACATGGTTCACGTTGCACAATTTGACTATTCAATCTAAAATTAGTGATCATTTCTTTCTAAAATTTCAATTAATTAGCGGAAATACCTTTATTTAAAAACTTTCATTTTTAATGTTAGCGGGGATAGCTTAGTTTGGAGAGCGTCAGATTTAAGATTTGAATGTCCCGTGTTCGATCTCTACGTTCACCGCACTTTTTTCTATTTGCATAACCTGACTATTCAATAAAAAATTAGTCATTATTTCTTTTTAAAATCTCAATGAATCAGCAAAAATATCTTTACTCATGAATTTTTATTTCTAATGATTGCGGGTTTAGCTCAGTTGGGAGAGCGTCAGATTGAAGATCTGAAGGTCACGTGTTTGATCCAACTGGCATAGGTTGACCATTATTAATTTTTTATGTTATCTCGGATGGCTTAGTTGGGAGAGCATTAGATTGAATATTGGAAGGTCTTGTGTTTGATCTGCATTATTCATTGCACCTTATAGTTTAGTTTATTATTATTTCTTTTTAAAATATAATGAATTAGTGGAAATAGCATTAGATTGAATATTGGAAGGTCTTGTGTTTGATCTGCATTATTCATTGCACCTTATAGTTTAGTTTATTATTATTTCTTTTTAAAATATAATGAATTAGTGGAAATAGCTTTACTTATGAATTTTTACTTTTAATGTTAGTCGGGATAGCTCAGTTGGGAGAGTGTCAAACTAAAGATTTGAAGGTCACGTGTTTAATCTCCACGTTCAGTGCACTTGTTTCCATTTGCATAAGCTGACTATTCAATAAAGAATTATTTATTTTTAAAATATAATGAATTAGCAGAAATACCTTTACTTATTATTTTTTTTTTAATTTAAAATATAATGAATTAGCAGAAATACCTTTACTTATGATTTTTTTTTTCAAATATTAGCGAAGATAACACAGTTTTGAGAGCATCAGACTGAAAATCTGAAGGTCACGTGTTCGAATCCACGTTCACCACACCTGATTCACGTCACATAACTTGACTCTTGACTATTCAATTTAAAATTAGTGATTATTTCTTTTTAAAATATCAATGAGTTTTCATTTTTAATGTTTGTTGGGATAGCTTAGTTGGGAAAGCGTCACTGTAGATCTCAGAGTCACGTGATCCACGTTCATCCCACGTGATTCAAGTTAACTAAGTTGTATAACCGGACTATTCAATCTAAAATTAGTGACTATTTCTTTTTAAAATCTCAATAAATAGTGAAATCTAAATTTAGTGATTATTTCTTTTTATAATTTCAGAATTTTCATTTTAATGTTAGCGTGAATAGCTGAATTTGGAGTGGGAGTGGGTCTGTAGTTTAAAATTTCAATGAATTAGCGTAAATAATTTTACTCATGAATTTTTATTCTAATGTTAGTCTGGATAGCTGAAGTGGGAGTGGGTCTGTAGATCTAAAGATAGCGTGGATTCCTAATTCTTTATTTCACTATAAAATGCTCTATAAGAATTCTTTATTTGACTATAAATGCTCTGTAAGATATTTAGTAAAATGACTCATCTTATTGCATGGAACAATAAAATTGATGTTCCCGTAGGTGATGATTTTTCTGATTCGAGGACGAATCCTTTTGAAGAAGGGGATGATGATAAGAATCACGTCTTCCAACTGGACCTATTACACAACCCTAAGGCCAAGAAGATTCAACAAGCATTCATACTTCATTTGCAAAATTGGATAGGCTAGGTTCAACCATCATTTCATGTGTTACAAGCTGATTCGTTTGAGTCAAGACCATTTGGAGATTCAAAAGTAAATATTTGCACGGTTGAAGTAGTGGATGAAGTTGCAATCATCATTTCACGAGTGGTTAGAAAAATTTATTTATTATTTTAATTTCATAAAGTTTGTAATGCTCAAATTGACTTCGTTTTCTGTGGAGATTTAAAGGGATCGAGATTAAATCACGAACACTAACTTCTTTGTTGGGAGACTATAAATACCCACAAATTATTATGTAAAAGCATATTTGTGATCAATGAAATTGATCTCTCAAGTTGAGACGATCCCCCTCATAGAAATCTGAGCATATCTTTGTCATTTCTAAGTTTCATGCAATTCTTGTGGTAGATTGCATCTTAGTCATTCAATCCTTGATATTGTGAAATGACTCAATTTAGAATAAAGTTCCAAATCTGGTTTCTCAATCTTCGATCTCATTATCTAATTTTAGCTTTGACTCAATTTTAGAACAAGGGTTCTTGCTTCTACAAAAGCTTGGCTCGTTGGGCTGAAGATTACGATTGGTCTATCATCCTTCAACGAGATCTTCTATCCCCATGACTTGCTCTGATGCGGTCGTTCTTCTAACGCCGATGACACGTCCAGTTGTCGAGATTGGTAATGTGAGTTTGTAACCCATCCATTGAGGTTCTTGGAATGATTCTATAGCTTATCATTTCCATGTTGGGAGTTGGATCATGGGTCTTGGGCGAAGGAATCCTTGATTTACCGCCCTTCTAGTTGAAGGAAGTGTCATAAGGCTAGTTTTTTTTCAATTTTTTTCAATTTTATCGATTTTTTTTAGTGATTTTATTTGATTTTCTTTCAATTTTGTCAAACTCAATCAGGTGCTCATCTCAATCATTTCAACCCTGTTGGCGTTCAATAAGAGAGACCTTGGAAATAACCTGTAACTATTCAACTGGATTATCACATTAACAATTTGAATCAAATAAAGTGACATTAACCATTTGAATCACCTCAACCCCACTTGTTGAACTTGACCAAATGTCTATAACATAACACTAACAAAGGTACAAAGTAACACAAACAAAGGTACAAAGTAACACTAACAAAGGTACAAAGTTCATAAAAGTCTTTTTAATCTAAAATACCATTGAACTTGACCATTATAGTGCCTCTCAAACGTAGGTAAAGTTTAAATTTGAGTCTCCTTGTCAAACTCACTCGGGTGCTCATCTCAACCATGATGGCGTTCAACAAGAGAGACCTCGAAAATAGCCGGATTATCGCATTAACCATTTGAATCACCTCAACCCCACTTGTTGAAATTGAAACAAATATCTATAACATAACACTAACATAGGTACGATGTTCATAAAAGTCTTTAATCTACGATACTATTGAACTTGACCATTAAAGTGTGATATGAACCAAGAGACATCAATCATACAATATACTTCAATGAAGATGTGAAGAAAAGGTTGTCAAAATTATCAAAAGATGTTTCAATTCATGCTACATTGAAGAAGAATGAAGTTTGATTGTTGTAAATTTTGGGTGGGTTACAATTTAGAGTTATTGTATTTTAAGACATTTGATTTACTTTAGGTTACATTTACATAATGGCTAATTATGGCCATTAAGTATGAATGTTACAACTTTTGGAATGCCTTTAATAGTTTCATTTTGAGGCTATATAAAGCCATGTATGTTGTATTTGTAAGGTAGACTTGGAAAATATATTAAAAGAAGCATTTGTGCTTTTCTTTAGCCAATGGCTAAGTTTCTTTGCAATTCTATGTAGTTTAGATTGCATGTAGAATCATTCAAGCTCGACATGATCAATCTTGCTTGTGGAGTGATTCGAATCTCAAACAAGTGTTTGAGATATTTGATCAACAAGAGTCATTCAAGCTAGACATGATCGATCTTGCTTGTGGAGTGATTCGAATCTCAATCAAGTGTTCTTCTTGCCTTGAGATATTCGATCAACAAGGTAATCCGAATCTTACTCCCCTTGTAGTGATTCCTTATCTTATCATTTGGTATCAGAGCTTCAGGCTCAAGATCGGATATATGTTTCCTTTGCGTTTGTTTTTTATCTTTTTAGTTTTTAATTTATCCAGAATAAAAAAAAAAAAAAATCCAATCTGGGCTCTACTAAAAAATTTGAGAGGTGAGAATGAGAGCTTCATTTGTGTAAATGAGTGCAAACAGAGTGGCCTAAAATTCCTTGAGCATATACTCTTGAGAGAGTGTTGTGAGGTCCGTCGTATTTCCACAACTTATTTTTTGCAGCAAAGTTACACAAATAGATTCGAGGACGAATCCTCTTGAAGAAGTGGAGAATGATATGAACCAAGAGACATCAATCATACAATATACTTCAATGAAGATGTGAAGAAAAGGTTGTCAAAATTATCAAAAGATGTTTCAATTCATGCTACATTGAAGAAGAATGAAGTTTGATTGTTGTAAATTTTGGGTGGGTTACAATTTAGAGTTATTGTATTTTAAGACATTTGATTTACTTTAGGTTACATTTACATAATGGCTAATTATGGCCATTAAGTATGAATGTTACAACTTTTGGAATGCCTTTAATAGTTTCATTTTGAGGCTATATAAAGCCATGTATGTTGTATTTGTAAGGTAGACTTGGAAAATATATTAAAAGAAGCATTTGTGCTTTTCTTTAGCCAATGGCTAAGTTTCTTTGCAATTCTATGTAGTTTAGATTGCATGTAGAATCATTCAAGCTCGACATGATCAATCTTGCTTGTGGAGTGATTCGAATCTCAAACAAGTGTTTGAGATATTTGATCAACAAGAGTCATTCAAGCTAGACATGATCGATCTTGCTTGTGGAGTGATTCGAATCTCAATCAAGTGTTCTTGCCTTGAGATATTCGATCAACAAGGTAATCCGAATCTTATTCCCCTTGTATTGATTCCTTATCTTATCAAAGTGCCTCTCAAAATGTGGTAAAGTTTAAATATAATTGGTGACAAAAGATGAAACTATAAAATAAAAAGAAATAAGAAAATAATATTCAATTTCAGAGAATCAAACCAGAATCTCATAGGTGAAAGCCAAATATCAAAACCGTTGGACAACAATGAATTTTTTGTGTAGTTGTCCTAAAGTCTTTTGTCTAATTGCTCAAGAGTTTTACTATGATGTTTTGGGTAATGTCTAACTCTTCGACACGTCCTTTCATGTGTGTGATAGAGTTCTCAGAATTACCGCGACGTTTCAAGCTGTTCGATCGTGTGGCTCTTTCTTCAAAAGGGTCAACATCAAACTTCGATCGTGTGGCTCTTTCTTCAAAAGGGTCAACATCAAACATCAGGTCTTTGATTGGCAACCCATCCAGAGGAGTGTCAATTGCATCGATTCCATTCACCTTCGAGCGCCATGGGTTTATGGTGCATGACCAATTTTTTAAACCATTCACCTTCGAGCGCGACCATAGTTTTGCATCGTCCATGAGATGCATTGCGACCAACGTAACTCTTAGGTCCTATGAGCAAGTTCCTGTAACCTTCAAGCATTGTTCTACGTCAAAAATAAAGCTTTTTAATTCATTAGCATCCCGAATTCCATTTAAGGGGTTATGTTCTTGGATTTTAAGTTTGTTAAGCCCACATGAACTTGGCTTGAGGTGTGGTTCTCTACAGCCCAACTTGTCAAACGCACTCGAGTGCTCATCTCAACCATGATGTCGTTCAACAAGAGAGACCTCGAAAACGACTGGATTATCGCATTAGCCATTTGAATTGAATAAAATATCTATAACATAACTCTATTCCATTGCCCAGAATCGAAATTGAGTCTCCTAGGTGAAAGCCAGATATCCTGACCGCTAGACGACAATGGATTTTTGGTGTAGATGTCCTGAAGTCTTTTGTCAGATCGCTGAAGAGTTTTAGCACGATCTTTTGCTTATTGAGTAACTCTTTGACACGTCCTTCCCTGTGTGTGTTAGAGTTCTCAGGGCTACCACGACGTTTCGAGCTGTTCGATTGTGTGGCTCTTTCTTCAAAAGAGTCAATATCAAATGTTAGGTCTTTGATTGGCAACCCATCTAGGGGAGCGTTGATTGCATCAATTCCATCAACGATCTTCCCATGAGTTTATGGTGCATGACCAATTTTTTATACCATTCACCTTCGAGCACTACCATAGTTTTGCATCGTCCATGAGATGCATTGCGGCTAACGTCACTCTCAGGTTGTATGAGAAAGTTCCTGTAGCACTCAACTCTCAGGTCGTATGATAGAGTTCTTAGAGCTGCCACGAAATTTCGAGGTGTTCGATCGTGTGGCTTTTTCTTCAAAAGAGTCAACATCAAACGTCAGGTCTTTAATTGGCAACCCATCAAGGGGAGAGTCGATTGCATCGATTCCATCAACGGTCTTCCCATGAGTTTATGGTGCATGACCCATTTTTTATATCATCCACCTTCGAGCGCCACCCTCCATGAGATGCATTGTGGCCAACGTAACTCTTAGGTCCTATGAGCAAGTTCCTGTAACCTTCAAGTATTGTTCAACGTCAAAAATAAAGTTTTTTTAATTCCTTACCATCCTGGTTCCCATTTAAGGGTTTGTGTTTTTGGATTTTCAGTTTGTTAAGCCCAACATGAGCTTGGCTTGGGGTGTGGTTCTCTACGACTCTCCTTGTCAAACTCACTCTGGTGCTCATCTCAGTCATCTCAGCTATGATGGCGTTCAACAAAAGAGACCTTGAAAATGACCTTGTCACATTAACCATTTGAATGACCTCAACCTCACTTGTTGAAATCGAACCAAATATCTATGACATAACACTATTAAAGGTTCAAAGTTCATAAAAGTCTTTTTAATCTAAGATACTATTGAACTTGACCATTATACTGCCTCTCAAACCAACTTCATAAAAGTCTTTTGAATTTAAGATATTATTGAACTCATCCATTATAGTGCTTCTCTAGGTAAAGTTTAAATATAATTGGTGACAAAAGATGAAACTATAAAATAAAAGAAATAAGAAAATAAAATTTCATTGTCGAGAATCAAACTCGGGTCTCCTCGATGAAAGCCAGATCTTCTGTGTAATGTCTAACTCTTGGACACGTTTTTTTTATGTGTGTGATAGAGTTCTCAGAGATACCGCCACGTTTCTTGTTGTTCGATAAGTGGCTCTTTCTTCAAAAGAGTCAACATCAAACATTAGGTCTTTGATTGGAAACCCATACAGGGGAGCGTCGAGTGCTTCAATTCCATCAATGGTCTTCCCATAATCTTTTGGTGCATGACAAGTTTTTTTGTACAATTCACCTTCAAGCGCCACCATAGTTTTGCATCGTCCATGAGATGCATCGTCCGTGAAATAGTTTTACATAGTAACGTTGCTTTTTGCTCCTATTGGTGGATGAATAATAGGTCGATTATACCTATAGGGTAGTTTTAAGTGTGACAACGAGACTAATTTTGTTTTTTAGTTAAAAATTTGAATTATAACAATCTGCCTAAAACCATTGGACTAATTTTGCTTCATTTCTAAATGCAGGCAGACAAAGTAGAAAAATGAAAACATGTAAATTGTAAGCTACATCCTCAAGATTCTTATGTCACGAATAGTTTCTTTTGAAGATATGGGGTATCGATCTGATCCCCATACCTCTCGCATGCTAAGTAAGCAATCTACCATCTAAGCTACATTCCCACAATACTTATATTAGAAACCCTAAATGTCCCGTCATCAATTCTAGTGAAAATGAAAAAATATCTTTTGGAGATGGGGATATCCTTTGCCTCTCATGCTAAATGAGCTCGACCATCTAAGCTACATCTCCACAATTCTTGCATCATAAAACCCTAAATTTCCATTTCCCATCATAAGCTACATCCCCCACAATTCTTGCATCATAAAACCCTAAATTTCCCATCATAAGCTCATCATAAGCTACATCCCCACAATTGTTGCATCATAAAACCCTCAAATTGCCCCACAATTGTTGCATCATAAAACCCTCAAATTGCATACCTCTCACATGCAAAGCGAGTGCTCTACCATCTAAGCTATATCCCCACAATTCTTATGTCACAAAGTCCTAAACATCTCGTCATCAGTAATAGTGAAAATGAAAAACTATCCCGCCTCATTATGTCCTAAATAAGAAAAAATTGAAAAGAAATAATATATTTAGTAATCGATTCAATTGGAGATGCAAGGTATTGATCCCCGTACTTTTCACATGGGAAATGAACGCTCTACCATTTGAACTACATCCCTACGATTCTTACATCAGAAAACCCTAAACGTCCCTTCATCAATAATTGTGAAAATAAAAAAGTATATCTGCATATTATGTCATAAATAAGGAAATATTGAATAGAAATAAAATATTAATAATAAATAGTTTCTTTTGGAGATGCAAGGTATCGATCCTCGTACCTCTCGTATGCTAAGTCGTACCTCTCGCATGCTAAGCGAAGCTACATCCCCACAATTGTTGCCTCACAAATCCCCAAATTTTCCATCATCAATAATAGTGAAAATGAAGAAATATCACTACTCAACCTGTCACGAATAAGGAAAAATTGAAAAGAAATAATTTTCAATAATATATTTAACAATAATTTTCAAGCGGTCTACGATTTGAGCTACATCCCCACGATTCTTATGTCACAAAATCCTAAACGTCTCGTCATCAATAATAGTGACATGAAAAACTATCCATGCTCATTATGTCGTAAATAAGAAAAAAATTGAAAAGAAATAATATATTTAGTGATCGATTCATTTGGAGATGCAAGGCATCAACCCCATTCTTTCCACATCAGAAGTGAGCGCTCTACTGTCTGAACTACATCCCCACGATTCTTACATCAGAAAACCCTAAACCTCCCGTCACAATAATTGTAAAAATGAAAAAATATCTACGCTTATTATTTCGTAAATAAGGAAAGATGGAATAATATATTTAGTGATAATGAAAAAATATCTCCGCTCATTATTTCATAACTTTAGTGATCGATTCATTTGGAGATGCAAGGTATCGATCTCCGTACTTTCCACATCGGAAGCGAGCGCTCTACCATCTGAGCTACATCCCCACGATTCTTACATTAAAAAATCCTAAACCTCCCGTCATCAGTAATTATGAAAATGAAAAATATCTCGGCTCATTATTTCATAAATAAGGAAAGATGTAATAGAAATAAAATATTAATAACATAGTTTACATATGTGTCACTTGTGTTATTTTAATGTATTTATTTACTTGGTAAATGTCTTTCATACCACTAGACCAAAGTTATACCACTTGAAATGTATGTATGAAGCCTTAGGCCTAGGTATTCAGGTCGTATTGCAGGAAACACGTGAAGTCCTCGGATGTAGAATTTGTCTTGGAGAATAAAGCAGATGTAGAATTTGTCTTGGAGAATAAAGCCTAGGGATGGGATGTTAAGAAAGACTATGAGTATTAAGAGCATGATGGTAAGTATAAAATTCGAATATGAAGTCCTTAAATAAGAAAAGACTTAGACATAGGGGCATTTCAAGAATTGAACTCAAAACCTCTTACACCCCAAGTGAAAATCATACCACTAAACCAAATTACTTTTCGTGAACACCCAATATTTTTAGCTTCTACTCAAATATATTTCAAGTATTTTTAGCTTCTACCCAAATGACTTTTCGTGCAATTCATGCTTCATTAAAGATGAGATAAACTTTAGTTAGGTAAGGGAACTTTAAATTACTTCATGTGGAGCTTCATTTACTATATGCTAGTTACAATCTTTAGGATTGACTAATTGGACACGAATTCATGGATTTACGAAAATTTTTGTGTAATTATCAACTACAACTTATGTTTTCAAATTTTTAGGACATATTTAGGTAGTTGTTTTTATGAGTCGTAAACTTGTTTCTTTGCATAATATGTATTTAGTTGAACTATTATTATCGATAAGATGGAGAAAGAAATTGTCTTTGAATTGACTAATAGACCTAGGTTCATCGTTGTTGTCTTTTAACTTGTGATTTTGCAAAAAGCTTAACTAATATGAACTGTCATGTAACAAGAACTTTAAGGTAAATCAAGAATATACCCTACACATCATTCAAGATGGCAATAAAATGGAGTTAAATTGAACGCACTTTAGTTTCATGTTTGGCGTGTTCAAGATAAAACATAATTGTATTAATGATATTGAGCCTGGAGTCTATAAGATTTTAATGATCTTAAGAGAACTTCCTGTTTTATTAGAGGATACCAACTTTATATATGGTACTAGGAGTTCTAGAATCTGGATTTGAATCTGGTTAAGGAACGGTAGGATTTGAAAGTTTTGAATTCTAGACAAAATTTATACCTAATTATTTCTTTTTATGACTAATTATAAATTAAGAGAAAAATATTTTTGTAAAGATAGATTTATCTCTAAAGCTTTCGTGACGAAACCATGTTTAGACTAGCAGTTTAAAGTCAGGAGATGCGGTCACAGGTGTGATTATTTTGGATGGGTTCGTAATAGAACTTACCGTTGAGATGAGGGAGCCTTCAAAGGTTGTGCACTCACAGATGGGGTTGTTATGTAGCGTTAGTCTGTCTTTGCGTTTGAGTTTTTTTGTATTTTTTTTTTTTTTTTTTGTAATTGTATTCGAAACACTTTTTTTTTTTTTTGGATAAATTTGAACAACACCGTCTTATAATTTAATTTAATTTTATATTTATTGTTGTGTTTTTTTCTCAATCTCATTTTAATTTTACAACATTTTCTTATTTTATATTAATTTACTTTTATTTTTATTTGTTTTCACTCTCAATTTTAGTTTCTATTTGAGTTTTGAACCCTTGAAATTTGGGTTGTGACAGATTGGTATCAGAGCAGCTAGATTTTAAATTATATAGATTTTTTCTTAGGATAAAGAGTCGTATATCTCTATGACTCAGCTCGATGACACGTCTCTCCGTGACCAAGTAAGCAGTCTAACCCTATTTTGTAGTATATGATATATTGTAAAACTTGTATGAATTTATTGTATGTTTTGATTTTCGTGGTAGTTATAAAATGTCCTTGGACGTTAAAGAGTGAACGTTAACTATATAAGACAATACTAGATCAACGTTATAGTGTCTAGATATGGTGAGGAGGAAAAGAGTGGTCATGAGATATCTGACTAGCCTTAGGAAAACAGAGAGTTCTCGTTGCACAGTGCGAGACCTCTAATCCATGAAATTTTGGTACCATAAATGAAGAAACTGGAGATGGTCCCTTAACATCTGTATGGACCATTTCCAATCGCACTTTCTTTGGTTCCCTGGCAGCGTCAACCAGATTAACCCTACGGCGTGACAATCCTTGAGCTTCCACTCCTCCGTGGTCATGGTATCTAACTTCACCCCCAAAATGGGTTCCTGAATATCTTTCTCGTATAGATAATCTTCAATCTGCATCTTCTAGAAACTGATATCGAATCCATCAAACTTTTCAATTCCAGTCTTTGAACTTTCCATCTTCACAGATCATGGTGAATCTCTCCTCGCTCTGATACCAGTTATTAGAATAACACAACAACGCACACACTTGATCTAAATGAACACAAAAAACATGATAGAGAATATGTAAGAAGAAATATTGACTAATGGTTTTGTATTAATGACTTCAGGTATGCAAAGAGAGGATATGGAGAATGAGAAATGTACATTTAGGAAGCACTGACAATGGGTATACATATGATTTCATTTTATTATATATAACTTCACTATATGTAACCACCTACTATATATAATTATTTAGTATATATATCTCTATCAGATTTTTACTATAAATAGTCAGCCTTCATATCCAACATTCTAGAGCCCAAATAGTCAGGGATTGACATCCTGCTAGAACACAAAGTCATTTACATGCCCCTAGCAAAATGCATAGTAGTAACGGAGTCTAACCCAACGATCATTCAGACAAACATTCATCAATCAAGAGGGGTGAAAATGATGACAATAGTACAATTGAGAAAGAATCTTAGGCATGATGAATCTACACTTGCTGCATTGTTGTATTTGAAAAGGGGAAGCTCAAGTGTGCCAACCTCAACAAAAACTTTTTTGCCACTACATGAATACCACGACCCAAAACAAGAAGGTCAGATATTGGGTTTAACCCCACCAAGAGAGATAAATCACAAGATTAGTTTTATGTCGCGTACCACAAATAGATGTCATGCGGCTCAGCCTGAGCTAGTTGATTTCTACAAATAGAAAAATGGCATGTTCACAGTCGGGTTTATTTGACCTCCAAAGGCTCTTGTCACTGATCACTCAAATGCTTTGCAAAGACACATAGCCAACACCTCTACTGAAGAAGGGAGACAAAAACAAACCACTAAAGCAACACATGTTCACGCAAAAATACCATCCAGACGGATGAAGAGAAGGGTCGACCACGATAATTTCAAAGCAAATAGAGAGTTATGATAAGTTAAGGTTAGATCAACTTTGAGTTCAAAGCAACAAGAACCAAAGACTGGTGTGAAAATTCTATGAACTAGTCGAAGTTATCCACAAGATTAGGAAGACATTATATAGGATCCAATTGCTCCTATGGATACAGACTAACCCTGTTGTCCACGTCAGTAACTTGAAATGTTATTATTTGGACCAAGAAAACATCAAGTAAAAGTAGGTGGTATGACATCATGCAAAGAAGAAATTGTTTTAAGCGAAAAAAGTAGGAAAGACACCAACGGAGAAGACTTGAAGAGTTAACAAACCGAGAAGTGATTTTCAATAGCTCCTAGTAGGTTGGAAAAGACTCCTCAATACTGAGATCAACTAGAAGCGCGTCGCGAGACCTAAAGTCAGCCTCATCCTACAACGTTGAGTTTATGAAGAGCCGGTTGATAGAGATATTGACAAATTGTGTAAGGGCAGATATCGCGGTCATGATTGGCCGAGGCATGTTGCCTGTGGCTGCATGTTAGATGTCTCAGCTATTCCTGTAAACGATTTGTGGTTCATGGTGGCATGCTCATTCCAAACACGTTTTACTTGCTTTCATCTTAGATAGGCCTTTACTATTATTGTTGTGCCAATACGGGGTGTATGATTAGTCCTCAAAATCATATCTACACCCATCAGGACTAAAATGTCCCAAAATGTACTATAGGAGAACGTGACCAGTTGTTGTTTCTTCACTTTTAGTTTATAACATTGCTTTATTTGAAATTGTTTTTAATGTATTTCCTCGCTCAAGTTTTCTAAAATATTTCTTCTAAACGTGATTCGAGCATACACTGCTATTGTTCGTTTAGTCTAAATTTTGCATGGTTGACTTGTTCATTGGATTAGAACAAATGTCACATAATCATTGTCTCACTACTGCAAGAGTGCGATTGTGACACTTGTCTTCCGTTTAGTTGTGGGACGCATCTTCTGACTAGTTACGTGAGTTTGGCCTGGAGCATACGTGTAGGTTGAAAAAGAAATGGTTGGATGCAGACTGCGAATAAGGGTTGGGCAACGGAAGTTTTTTTTTTTTTTTTTTACCACATATGGACTTTAGGCTAGTGAGTCTTAAATTTGAGTTCGTTTGAAAAACTTTTGTTCGTTTTTTAGTTCAAACGAACCCAAATTTAACCTACTAGTTCCTTCTTCCTTGCACGACTCACTCCTATTCTCTTTTCTGCCTCTTCTTGCTCTCTGAAACTTTTTTTAAAGGCTATTGTTCATCGATTATTTGGGACCATCTTCCATAAAAGGATTCTGACCACAGATGACCTATGTAGAAAATTTGTACCACCTTTCCTAAAACCTCTAGCGGACAACATACCCAAAACAGATGCGCTGACTAGACTGCGCTACACCTCGTCTGACCCCCCCCCCCCCCCCCCCCCGGAGCATATGGATCCACCCAATCGATGAACACTCAATCCAAACTTGGCCATCCTTTTTGGCACAGGGGCGCGAGAACCAATCCGAGTAATCTACTGTGGGGAGACCCCTTAAAGCAACAAGCGAGAATGGCTAGGTTGATAGTAGGGTTAAAGAAAAGGCGAGTATGAAAAGACATATCGCGTAACCGTCCCTGTAAGTAGCTTCATTCTTTCTTGATCTATGAACCGACTTTATGAAAAAAATCAGTCTTTCGGCTGAAAGTGTGACTTTTGGGTATGGATAAGCAGGACCTCTTAGTTCGGGAGAAACCGGAGATGTTGGCTAAGAAAGCTAAGCAGGCAAGTACAGGACGGACAAAATGCACATACAAATTCATTGACATGATCCCTCTCCCTCTCTCTTTGGCTAGTTGGCTAGTTGCACAATAAGCGGGAAAGCATACCAGGTAGGGACAGAAAAGCTGCTCGATCTTCTGTAAGGCCAACCCTCAACGGCGAGCTCACCAGGCAATGCTATAAGTCCGATAGAAGTCCAAGGTTTTGTCTACTACGGACCAGGAAACTCTTGGAGGAGCTAACGTGAAATGAGAAATACATTCGATTACGGTAACTAATAGATAGTGAACTTTTTGGTAGAAACTAAATGATCCCTTGGCTCGGGAAAGAAAAGGAAAAGGTAGTCGTACTCCTACCTTTTTCATCGGACGATAGGAAAGTTTGAGCTGAAAGATTGAATCACACCTGATAAGAAAGGCGGGCTTAGCAGGTTTCTCCAAACGTATAAACAAAAAGAGGAAGCAACCAGTCCTAAAGAGGATACCGATACGCATACATTCTTGCATGGAAGAACCTAGCTGAACCGGATCAAGGGTCCTAACCTAGTTCGACTGACCTTCTTTGGCTGGCCCCCGCCCCTTGTAACAAGGTCAACGCGTACGTGCTTTTTCCTTTTCTTTAGCGAGATAGCTTACCAGCTATTTCGGCTCATAGTAGCAGTATGAAAAGCGAAATCCACATTGCCATACGAATCGACATCGGCCAAACCAAGAGCTCCTATTTTTTCTTTAACGAAAGTTGATCTAACAGTTTCGATAAAACCAACATCTTTTAAAGAAGGAGTCGCTCTGCCTTGATCACCGTGGACATATACAGCTCCCGCTTTACCTTTGCCTACCGTAAAAAGGAAAGTTCCCTCACGATAGGCCCTCCCAGCTCCCGAACGTATTTCTATCAATCGAGAGAGGTATAGAATAGTACAACAAACCAACAAGACAAGAATGGACTCATAAGAATGGCGGTCAGGAAAGCGATTTCATTTGTGCTATCCGCCAAGGAAATGATCAAGGAATTCTCTACACACGGCTGAGAGATGACCGTATTGTTGCACATCCTGAATAAAGTACTGTAGGCAAGCGAAGCTTTTTAAAATGAAAGCATGTAGAACTCAGATTTACTTTCTCTTCGATTCGTAAACTTCGGATTTGATCTTCCTTTCGTCTCCGGGTGACTGAGAGATAATTTAGGCCTGGCGTGCATCCAATTCGGTCAACAATAAGGTACAAAGCGGATTGATTAAATGGGCTTGAAGTTCCATTATCGTTAGGTCGAAGATCTCTACTAGGTTTAGTGCACTTTGGTAGTTGCGAATGTTGCCGTAATCGAATGTCTCTCTCATTCGACATTCTCTCTTACCAAGAACTCATACTCGCCAGGGTTGAGGAGATAGTCCCTGAACTATTGGGTTTCGAGATTGCGTATACGCGAAAAGAGCTCTCTTTCGACTTTCTCCTCGGCGTTTTGTGCCCGGTTCTAGTTCAGGAAAGGGTCTGATCTCTTTCATTGGAGCACATTGATGCCGAAGGAGTCTTTGGAACCGGTGGAGAGGCTATGATGACTTCAGGCTATTCAAATAGCATGACCGATACCACAAGGAAAGGGTATCTAAGTCACACTAGTGGAATAGCTTTTTCATAATAATTATCTTGATATATGATACAAAAAACTTGCCTGATGACTGATAAGGTAAGGGGTTTCAAAAGGCAAAAGAATGACAATTCGACGTGTGTTAGAAAAGGAGATCTTCTTTTTTTTTTTTTTTCAGTGTGCGCGGTTTGCCTGCCTTCCTGACCAATGATACTATGTGCGCGGTTTGATATGAACTGAGAGACATCAATCATACAATATACTTCAATGAAGATGTGAAGAAAAGGTTGTCAAAATTATCAAAATATGTTTCAATTCATGCTACATTGAAGAAGAATAAAGTTTGATTGTTGTAAATTTTGGGTGGGTTATAATTTGGAGTAATTTAGAGTTATTGTATTTTAAGACTTTTTATTTCATTTCGGTTACATTTACATAATGGCTAATTATGGCCATAAAGTGTGAATGTTACAACTTTTGGAATGCCTTTAATAGTTTCATTTTGAGGCTATATGTTACAACTTTTGGAATGCCTTTAATAGTTTCATTTTGAGGCTATATAAAGCCATGTATGTTGTATTTGTAAGGTAGACTTGGAAAATAGAGTAAAAGAAGCATTTGTGCTTTTCTTTAGCCAATGGCTAAGTTTCTTTGCAATTCTATGTAGTTTAGATTGCATGTAGAATCATTCAAGCTCGACATAATCAATCTTGCTTGTGGAGTGATTCGAATCTCAAACAAGTGTTTGAGATATTTGATCAACAAGAGTCATTCAAGCTAGACATGATCGATCTTGCTTGTGGAGTGATTCGAATCTCAATCAAGTGTTCTTGCCTTGAGATATTCGATCAACAAGGTAATCCGAATCTTATTCCCCTTGTAGTTGATTCCTTATCTTATCATTTGGTATCAGAGCTTCAGGCTCAAGATCGGATATATGTTTCCTTTGCGTTTCTTCTCAATTTGATTTTTATTTATTTTCATCTTTTTAGTTTTTAATCGACCCAGAGTTCAAAATTCAATCTTTGCTTTATTTAAAATTTTGAGAGGTGAGAATGAGAGCTTCATTTGTGTAACTGAGTGTAAAAAGAGTGTCCTAAAATTTCCTTGAGTGTATACTCGTGAGGAGAGTGTTGTGAGGTCCTTCGTATTTCCATAACTTATTTTTTGCAGCAAAGTTTCACAAATAGATTCGAGGACGAATCCTCTTGAAGAAGTGGAGAATGATATGAACTGAGAGACATCAATCATACAATATACTTCAATGAAGATGTGAAGAAAAGGTTGTCAAAATTATCAAAATATGTTTCAATTCATGCTACATTGAAGAAGAATAAAGTTTGATTGTTGTAAATTTTGGGTGGGTTATAATTTGGAGTAATTTAGAGTTATTGTATTTTAAGACTTTTTATTTCATTTCGGTTACATTTACATAATGGCTAATTATGGCCATAAAGTGTGAATGTTACAACTTTTGGAATGCCTTTAATAGTTTCATTTTGAGGCTATATGTTACAACTTTTGGAATGCCTTTAATAGTTTCATTTTGAGGCTATATAAAGCCATGTATGTTGTATTTGTAAGGTAGACTTGGAAAATAGAGTAAAAGAAGCATTTGTGCTTTTCTTTAGCCAATGGCTAAGTTTCTTTGCAATTCTATGTAGTTTAGATTGCATGTAGAATCATTCAAGCTCGACATAATCAATCTTGCTTGTGGAGTGATTCGAATCTCAAACAAGTGTTTGAGATATTTGATCAACAAGAGTCATTCAAGCTAGACATGATCGATCTTGCTTGTGGAGTGATTCGAATCTCAATCAAGTGTTCTTGCCTTGAGATATTCGATCAACAAGGTAATCCGAATCTTATTCCCCTTGTAGTTGATTCCTTATCTTATCATTTGGTATCAGAGCTTCAGGCTCAAGATCGGATATATGTTTCCTTTGCGTTTCTTCTCAATTTGATTTTTATTTATTTTCATCTTTTTAGTTTTTAATCGACCCAGAGTTCAAAATTCAATCTTTGCTTTATTTAAAATTTTGAGAGGTGAGAATGAGAGCTTCATTTGTGTAACTGAGTGTAAAAAGAGTGTCCTAAAATTTCCTTGAGTGTATACTCGTGAGGAGAGTGTTGTGAGGTCCTTCGTATTTCCATAACTTATTTTTTGCAGCAAAGTTTCACAAATAGATTCGAGGACGAATCCTCTTGAAGAAGTGGAGAATGATATGAACTGAGAGACATCAATCATACAATATACTTCAATGAAGATGTGAAGAAAAGGTTGTCAAAATTATCAAAATATGTTTCAATTCATGCTACATTGAAGAAGAATAAAGTTTGATTGTTGTAAATTTTGGGTGGGTTATAATTTGGAGTAATTTAGAGTTATTGTATTTTAAGACTTTTTATTTCATTTCGGTTACATTTACATAATGGCTAATTATGGCCATAAAGTGTGAATGTTACAACTTTTGGAATGCCTTTAATAGTTTCATTTTGAGGCTATATGTTACAACTTTTGGAATGCCTTTAATAGTTTCATTTTGAGGCTATATAAAGCCATGTATGTTGTATTTGTAAGGTAGACTTGGAAAATAGAGTAAAAGAAGCATTTGTGCTTTTCTTTAGCCAATGGCTAAGTTTCTTTGCAATTCTATGTAGTTTAGATTGCATGTAGAATCATTCAAGCTCGACATGATCAATCTTGCTTGTGGAGTGATTCGAATCTCAAACAAGTGTTTGAGATATTTGATCAACAAGAGTCATTCAAGCTAGACATGATCGATCTTGCTTGTGGAGTGATTCGAATCTCAATCAAGTGTTCTTGCCTTGAGATATTCGATCAACAAGGTAATCCGAATCTTATTCCCCTTGTAGTTGATTCCTTATCTTATCATTTTCAGTCAAATAGGTCATCTGTTTTCACAATCCTTTTAAGGAAGATGCGCCGAAATAACCGATGAAGAAGTTTTAGAGAGCCATAGGTTCGAATCCTGTCACCTTGATGTGTTATTCTCAGGGGCCGAAGTGTAAAGCCCCGTAGTCTATCCGTGGTCAGGAAGGCTGATGGTGTTAATATAATACATGCGGAAGCAATTTGGACCTTACGCATGCAAGTTTGGTTAAACAAAATTTTGACACCTCAAAATTCCACTAACATGGATTTTTCCATTAAATGAAGTCAACATTTTGACTTTCTTCATTTTAATTCAACAATTCATTTGAATAATGAATTTCAAATGAAAGTAACATTAAATGATTAATTAAACTATTTAATTAATATTTAATATTAATTCAAATGTCAATCCCAATCAATTCCACACATAATTGTTTAAGATATTTAAATCTTATTTAAATATCTCAGATTCTCTTTTTTTGTTTAATTCGTAAATAACACAACAATGCGGTTAAATATATCATATATATGTAGCGCAATTCCCTAATTTGAATTCGAACACTTCGAACTCACTCGTCACACTGTTCTATGGTTTAGTCCGATATGAGCTAGCATAGGGACCTAATGAACCTATAGATCATGGGCTCCAATGATCTATGATTAACCGGTTAAACTCATAAACCTTGTTAACCAACATTCGTTAACTACTAGGCCACTCCACTATAGCCTAGTAGTTGCACTCCTCTCACTATAGATATATTTCTATCCATTTGATATAACCATGATTAGTAAGTCGATCCTTCACAGGTTGTTCGTAACTAGAGCTGGGTCAATTTACCGTTCTACCCCTAAAGTTACTTCTTGTTCCTTATGTCTCACTGATTCTCTAATGAACAATTGGTTTGTGGTCCAACCAGTAAACCGAATCCCTCTCAGGCCAATGAGAGGGTGGGGCCCCTTGTTCAAGACCTGGAGTCCGTGCTTAAGGGAACTACCTCTCTTCTATCCCTAAAAGTGGGTAGGAGTGAATTCCATCTTGCACCCCACGTCCCCAGCCATTCACCCAGTCTTACCCCTGAAATGGGAGGCCTATTGAGTCGGCGAATTAGAGCCACTCTCACCCATGCAAATCTAAGGATAATTCCGAATGAAAAGAAAATCAGTCTCAACAGTAAACGACATTATAAAGTGGGAGTGGTTTTCTTCATGGTCCGATCTTATGCAATACTCATTGCATAGGACGCCCCCACTCACATGTCTCCACATGTACTATTTAGTGATCACATTGTTTATATCATATACAAAAGTGGGCCGCATCCATAGTGTCCCCAGAATAAAGTACTCCGCCTTATCCTTATACTATAGATCATTTTGACTATATATTCTTGAACTTGATCCACTCTTATGTCTCTACATATAGTTCAAGTAATCATACTATAGCCAGAGTGTTCTTATTTTATTGGATTTAGATTAATGATCGTAAAGTTCACTTTATTCAATAGCAATCTTTACTGAATAAACAACAATAATAACTTCATTGAAAATAGAACATGTTTTTGTTTACAAACTATGAGTTTTAGGACATATAACCCAACAAAGGCAGGCATGTTGTCCACTGTCGTCAAATAGGTCATCTGTCGTCACAATTCTTTTAAGAAAGATGCGCCCAAATAACCGATGAAGAAGTTTCAGAGAGCCATAGGTTCGAATCCTGTCACTTTGACGTGGTATTCTCAGGGGCCGAAGTGCAAAGCCCCATAGCCTATCCTTGGTCAGGAAGGCAAGAAGATTCAGAGAACCATAGGTTCGAATCCTGTCACCTTGATGTGGTATTCTCAGTGGCCGAAGTGCAAAGCCCCATAGCCTATCCATGGTCAGGAAGGCAGGAAAACCGCGCACACTGAAAAAAAAAAAAAGAAGATCTCCTTTTCTAAAACACGTAGAGTTGTCATTCTTTTTTCTTTTGAAACCCCTTACCTTATCAGTCATCAGGCAGGTTTTTGGTATCATATATCAAGATAATTATTATGAAAAAGCTATTCCACTAGTGTGACTTAGATACCCTTTCTTTGTGGTATCGGTCATGCTATTTGAATAGCCTGAAGTCATCATAGCCTCTCCACCAGTTCCAAAGACTCCTTCGGCATCAATGTGCTCCAATGAAAGAGATCAGACCCTTTCCTGAAATAGAACTGGGCACAAAACGCCGAGGAGAAAGTCGAAAGAGAGCTCTTTTCGCGTATACGCAATCTCGAAACCCAATTAGCTCAGGGACTGTCTCCTCAACCCTGGCGAGTATGAGTGCTTGGTAAGAGAGAATGTCGAATGATAGAGACATTCGATTACGGCAACCTTCGCAACTACCAAAGTGCACTAAACCTAGTAGAGATCTTCGACCTAACGATAATGGAACTTCAAGCCCATTTAATCAATCCGCTTTGTACCTTATTGTTGACCGAATCGGATGCACGCCAGGCTTAAATTCTCTATCAGTCAACCGGAGACGAAAGAAAGATCAAATCCGAAGTTTACGAATCGAAGAGAAAGTGGATCTGAGTTCTACATGCTTTCATTTTAAAAAGCTTCGCTTGCCTACGGTACTTTATTCAGGATGTGCAACAATACGGTCATCTCTCAGCCGTGTGTAGAGAATTCCTTGATCATTTCCTTGGCGGATAGCACAAATGAAATCGCTTCCCTGACCGCCATTCATATGAGTCCATTCTTGTCTTGTTGGTTTGTTGTACTATTCTATACCTCTCTCGATTGATAGAAATACGTTCGGGAGCTGGGAGGGCCTATCGTGAGGGAACTTTCCTTTTTACGGTAGGCAAAGGTAAAGCGGGAGCTGCATATGTCCACGGTGATCAAGGCAGAGCGACTCCTTTAAAAGATGTTGGTTTTATCGAAACTGTTAGATCAGCTTTCGTTAAAGAAAAAATAGGAGCTCTTGGTTTGGCCGATGTCGATTTGTATAGCAATGTGGACTCGACTCAGGATGAGGATTTCGCTTTTCATACTGCTACTATGAGCCGAAAGAGCTGGTAAGCTATCTCGCTAAACAAAAGGAAAAAGAAAGTACACGTTGACCTTGTTACAAGGGGCAGGGGCCAGCCAAAGAAGGTCAGTCGGACTAGGTTAGGACCCTTGATCCGGTTCAGCTGGGTTCTTCCATACAAGAATGTATGCATATCGGTATCCTCTTTAGGACTAGTTGCTTCCTCTTTTTGTTTATACGTTTGGAGAAACCTGCTAAGCCCGCCTTTCTTATTAGGTGTGATTCAATCTTTCAGCTCAAACTTTCCTATCGTCCGATGGAAAAGGTAGGAGTACGACTACCTTTTCCTTTTCTTTCCCGAGCCAAGGGATCATTCAGTTTCTACCAAAAAGTTCACTATCTATTAGTTGTCGTAATCGAATGTATTTCTCATTTCACGTTAGCTCCTCCAAGAGTTTCCTGGTCCGTAGTAGAAGAAACCTTGGACTTCTATCGGACTTATAGCATTGCCTGGTGAGCTCGCCGTTGAGGGTTGGCCTTACAGGAGATCGAGCAACCTTTCTTTCCCTACCTGGTATGCTTTCCCGCTTATTGTGCAACTAGCCAACTAGCCAAAGAGAGAGGGAGAGGGATCATGTCAATCAATTTGTATGTGCATTTTGTCTGTCCTGTACTTGCCTGCTTAGCTTTCTTAGCCAACATCTCCGATTTCTCCCGAACCAAGAGGTCCTACTTATCCATACCCAAAAGTCACACTTTCAGCCGAAAGATTGATTTTTTTGATAAAGTCGGTTCATAGATCAAGAAAGAATGAAGCTGCTTACAGGGATGGTTACGCGATACGTCTTTTCATACTCGCCTTTTCTTTAACCCTACTATCAACCTAGCCATTCTCGCTTGTTGCTTTAAGGGGTCTCCCCACTGTAGATTACTCGGATTGGTTCTCGCGTCCCTGTGCCAAAAAGGATGGGCAAGTTTGGATTGAGTGTTCATCGATTGGGTGGATCCATATGCTCCGGGGGGGGGGGTGGTTAGACGAGGTGTAGCGCAGTCTAGTCAGCGCATCTGTTTTGGGTATGTTGTCCGCTAAAGGTTTTAGGAAAGGGGGTACAAATTTTCTACATAGGTCATCTGTGGTCACAATCCTTTTAAGGAAGATGCTCCCAAATAATCGATGAACAATAGCCTTTAAAGAAGTTTCAGAGAGCAAGAAGAGGCAGAAAAGAGAATAGGAGTGAGTCGTGCAAGGAAGAAGGAACTAGCAGGTTAAATTTGGGTTCGTTTGAACTAAAAAACGAACAAAAGTTTTTCAAACGAACTCAAATTTAAGACTCACTAGCCTAAAGTCCATATGTGGTAAAAAAAAAAAAAAAACCTTCCGTTGCCCAACCCTTATTCGCAGTCTGCATCCAACCATTTCTTTTTCAACCTACACGTATGCTCCAGGCTAAACTCACGTAACTAGTCAGAAGATGCGGCCCACAACTAAACGGAAGATAAGTGTTACAATCGCACTCTTGCAGTAGTGAGACAATGATTATGTGACATTTGTTCTAAACCAATGAACAAGTCAACCATGCAAAATTTAGACTAAACGAACAATAGCAGTGTATGCTCGAATCACGTTTAGAAGAAATATTTTAGAAAACTTGAGCGAGGAAATACATTAAAAACAATTTCAAATAAAGCAATGTTATAAACTAAAAGTGAAGAAACAACAACTGGTCACGTTCTCCTATAGTACATTTTGGGACATTTTAGTCCTGATGGGTGTAGATATGATTTTGAGGACTAATCATACACCCCGTATTGGCACAACAATAATAGTAAAGGCCTATCTAAGATGAAAGCAAGTAAAACGTTTTTGGAATGAGCATTCCACCATGAACCACAAATCGTTTACAAGAATAGCTGAGACATCTAACATGCAGCCACAGGCAACATGCCTCGGCCAATCATGACCGCGACATCTGCCCTTACACAATTTGTGAATATCTCTATCAACGGGCTCTTCATAAACTCAACGTTGTAGGATGAGGCTGACTTTAGGTCTCGCGACGCGCTTCTAGTTGATCTCAGTATTGAGGAGTCTTTTCCAACCTACTAGGAGCTATTGAAAATCACTTCTCGGTTTGTTAACTCTTCAAGTCTTCTCTGTTGGTGTCTTTCCTACTTTTTTCGCTTGTAACAATTTCTTCTTTGCATGACGTCATACCACCTGCTTTTACTTGATGTTTTCTTGGTCGGAATAATAACATTTCAAGTTACTGACGTGGACAATAGGGTTAGTCTGTATCCATAGGAGCAATTGGATCCTATATGATGTCTTCCTAATCTTGTGGATAACTTCGACTAGTCCATAGAATTTTCGCACAAGTCTTTGGTTCTTGTTGCTTTGAACTCAAAGTTGATCTAACCTTAACTTATCATAACTCTCTATTTGCTTTGAAATTATCGTGGTCGACCCTTCTCTTCATCCGTTTGGATGGTATTTTTCCGTGAACATGTGTTGCTTTAGTGGTTTGTTTTTGTCTCCCTTCTTCAGTAGAGGTGTTGGCTTGGTGTCTTTGCCAAGCATTTGAGTGATCAGTGACAAGAGCCTTTGGAGGTCAAATAAACCCGACTGTGAACATGCCATTTTTCTGTTTGTAGAATTCAACTAGCTCAGGCTGAGCCGCATGACATCTATTTGTGGTACGCGACATAAAACTAATCTTGTGATTTATCTCTCTTGGTGGGGTTAAGCCCAATATCTGACCTTCTTGTTTTGGGTCGTGGTATTCATGTAATGGCAAAAAAGTTTTTGTTGAGGTTGGCACACTTGAGCTCCCCCTTTTCAAATACAACAATGGCAGCAAGTGTAGATTCATCATGCCTAAGATTCTTTCTCAATTGTACTATCGTCATCATTTTCACCCCTCTTGGTTGATGGATGTTTGTCTGAATGATCGTTGGGTTAGACTCCGTTACTACTATGCATTTTGCTAGGGGCATGTAAATGACTTTGTGTTCTAGCAGGATGTCAATCCCTGACTATTTGGGCTCTAGAATGTTGGATATGAAGGCTGACTATTTATAGTAAAAATCTGATAGAGATATATATACTAAATAATTATATATAGTAGGTGGTTACATATAGTGAAGTTATATATAATAAATTGAAGTACAAAAAAACTCAAACGCAAAGACAGACTAACGGTACATAACAACCCCATCTGTGAGTGCACAACCTTTGAAGGCTCCCTCATCTCAACGGTAAGTTCTATTACGAACCCATCCAAAATAATCACACCTGTGACCGCATCTCCTGACTTTAAACTGCTAGTTTAAACATGGTTTCGTCACGAAAGCTTTAGAGATAAATCTATCTTTACAAAAATATTTTTCTCTTAATTTATAATTAGTCATAAAAAGAAATAATTAGGTATAAATTTTGTCTAGAATTCAAAACTTTCAAATCCTACCGTTCCTTAACCAGATTCAAATCCAGATTCTAGAACTCCTAGTACCATATATAAAGTTGGTATCCTCTAATAAAAAAGGAATTTCTCTTAAGATCATTAAATTCTTATAGACTCCAGGCTCAATATCATTAATACAATTATGTTTTATCTTGAACACGCCAAACATGAAACTAAAGTGCGTTCAATTTAACTCCATTTTATTGCCATCTTGAATGATGTGTAGGGTATATTCTTGATTTACCTTAAAGTTCTTGTTACATGACAGTTCATATTAGTTAAGCTTTTTTCAAAATCACAAGTTAAAAGACAACAACGATGAACCTAGGTCTATTAGTCAATTTAAAGACAATTTCTTTCTCCATCTTATCGATAATAATAGTTCAACTAAATCCATATTATGCAAAAAAAAACAAGTTTACGACTCATAAAAACAACTACCTAAATATGTCCTAAAAATTTGAAAACTTAAGTTGTAGTTGATAATTACACAAAAATTTCCGTAAATCCATGAATTCGTGTCCAATTAGTCAATCCTAAAGATTGTAAGTAGCATATAGTAAATGAAGCTCCACATGAAGTAATTTAAAGTTCCCCTTACCTAACTAAAGTTTATCTCATCTTTAATGAAGCATGAATTGCACTGAAGTTCATGAAATGCTTATAGACTCCAACTCTGAGTACTATTAATGCAATTATGTTTCATATGAGTTTGTCATAAATGAAACTAAGGTGCATTCAATACAACTTTATTTTCTTGTCATACGAGGCAAAATAGAAAAATTAAATCAAACAAACTGATGAACTGAACCGAATTCAATCCAACCAAAATTGATTAGTTTGTTTCTTTTGTTGGGTTGTTGGTTTATTTGATAACCCTTGTATATTATAACAATTCAACTTTTCGTTTTATAGCCCTCCAACTACTAAGAGGAAAATATATTTGAGTAGAAGCTAAAAATATTAGGTGTTCACGAAAAGTCATTTGGTTTAGTGGTATGATTCTCACTTGGGGTGCAAGAGGTTAAGAATCGTGGGGATGTAGCTCAGATGGTAGAGCGCTCGCTTCCGATGTGGAAAGTACGGAGATCGATACCTTGCATCTCCAAATGAATCGATCACTAAAGTTATGAAATAATGAGCGGAGATATTTTTTCATTATCACTAAATATATTATTCCATCTTTCCTTATTTACGAAATAATGAGCGTAGATATTTTTTCATTTTTACAATTATTGTGACGGGAGGTTTAGGGTTTTCTGATGTAAGAATCGTGGGGATGTAGTTCAGACAGTAGAGCGCTCACTTCTGATGTGGAAAGTATGGGGTTGATACCTTGCATCTCCAAATGAATCGATCACTACATATATTATTTCTTTTCAATTTTTTCTTATTTAAGACATAATGAGCATGGATAGTTTTTCATGTCACTATTATTGATGACGAGACGTTTAGGATTTTGTGACATAAGAATCATGGGGATGTAGTTCAAATGGTAGAGCGTTCATTTCCCATGTGAAAAGTACGGGGATCAATACCTTGCATCTCCAATTGAATCGATTACTAAATATATTATTTCTTTTCAATTTTTTCTTATTTAGGACATAATGAGGCGGGATAGTTTTTCATTTTCACTATTACTGATGACGAGATGTTTAGGACTTTGTGACATAAGAATTGTGGGGATATAGCTTAGATGGTAGAGCACTCGCTTTGAATGTGAGAGGTATGGGGATTCATTTTCACTATTATTGATGATGGGAATTTGAGGGTTTTGAGGGTTTTATGATGCAAGAATTGTGGGGATGTAGCTTATGATGGGAAATTTAGGGTTGATGCAAGAATTGTGGGGATGCCTCTCATTTAGCATGAGAGGCAAAGGGATATCCCCATCTCCAAAAGAAACTATTTTTATTAATATTTTACTTTTATTCAACCTTTCCTTATTTATGACATAATTAGCGGAGATATTTTTTCATTTTCAACTATTTATTATTAATATTTTACTTTTATTCAACCTTTCCTTATTTATGACATAATTAGCGGAGATATTTTTTCATTTTCACTAGAATTGATGACGGGACATTTAGGGTTTCTGATATAAGTATTGTGGGAATGTAGCTTAGATGGTAGATTGCTTACTTAGCATGCGAGAGGTATGGGGATCGAATCGATACCCATATCTCCAAAAGAAACTATTTGTTATTACTATTTTATTTCTATTCAATTTTTCCTTATTTATGACATAATGAATAGCTTTATTTTTTTATTTTCACTATTATTGATGACGAGATGTTTAGGATTTTGTGACATAAGAATCTTGAGGATGTAGCTTACAATTTACATGTTTTCATTTTTCTACTTTGTCTGCCTGCATTTAGAAATGAAGCAAAATTAGTCCGAGGGTTTTAGGCAGATTGTTATAATTCAAATTTTTAACTAAAAAACAAAATTAGTCTCGTTGTCACGCTTAAAACTACCCTATAGGTATAATCGACCTATTATTCTTCCACCAATAGGAGCAAAAAGCAACGTTACTATGTAAAACTAGTTTCATGGACGATGCATCTCATGGACGATGCAAAACTATGGTGGCGCTTGAAGGTGAATTGTATAAAAAACTGGTCATGCACCAAAAGATTATGGGAAGACCATCGATGGAATTGAAGCACTCGACGCTCCCCTGTATGGGTTTCCAATCAAAGACCTAATGTTTGATGTTGACTCTTTTGAAGAAAGAGCCACTTATCGAACAACAAGAAACGTGGCGATATCTCTGAGAACTCTATCACACACATAAAAAAAACGTGTCCAAGAGTTAGACATTACACAGAAGATCTGGCTTTCATCGAGGAGACCCGAGTTTGATTCTCGACAATGAAATTTTATTTTCTTATTTCTTTTATTTTATAGTTTCATCTTTTGTCACCAATTATATTTAAACTTTATCTAGAGAAGCACTATAATGGATGAGTTCAATAATATCTTAAATTCAAAAGACTTTTATGAAGTTGGTTTGAGAGACAGTATAATGGTCAAGTTCAATAGTATCTTAGTTAAAAAGACTTTTATGAACTTTGAACCTTTAATAGTGTTATGTCATAGATATTTGGTTCGATTTCAACAAGTGAGGTTAAGGTCATTCAAATGGTTAATGTGACAAGGTCATTTTCAAGGTCTCTTTTGTTGAACGCCATCATGGCTGAGATGACTGAGATGAGCACCAGAGTGAGTTTGACAAGGAGAGTCGTAGAGAACCACACCCCAAGCCAAGCTCATGTTGGGCTTAACAAACTGAAAATCCAAAAACACAAACCCTTAAATGGGAACCAGGATGGTAAGGAATTAAAAAAACTTTATTTTTGACGTTGAACAATACTTGAAGGTTACAGGAACTTGCTCATAGGACCTAAGAGTTACGTTGGCCACAATGCATCTCATGGACGGTGGCGCTCGAAGGTAGATGATATAAAAAATGGGTCATGCACCATAAACTCATGGGAAGACCGTTGATGGAATCGATGCAATCGACTCTCCCCTTGATGGGTTGCCAATTAAAGACCTGACGTTTGATGTTGACTCTTTTGAAGAAAAAGTCACACGATCGAACACCTCGAAATGTCGTGGCAGCTCTAAGAACTCTATCATACGACCCGAGAGTTGAGTGCTACAGGAACTTTCTCATACGACCTAAGAGTTACGTTAGCCGCAATGCATCTCATGGACGATGCAAAACTATGGTAGTGCTCGAAGGTGAATGGTATAAAAAATGGGTCATGCACCATAAACTCATGGGAAGATCGTTGATGGAATTGATGCAATTGACGCTCCCCTGGATGGGTTGCCAATCAAAGACCTAACATTTGATATTGACTCTTTTGAAGAAAGAGCCACACAATCGAACAGCTCGAAATGTCGCGGTAGCCCTGAGAACTCTAACACACACAGGGAAGGACGTGTCGAAGAGTTACTCAATAAGCAAAAGATCGTGCTAAAACTCTTCAGCGATCTGACAAAAGACTTCAGGACATCTACACCAAAAATCCATTGTCGTCTAGCGGTCAGGATATATGGCTTACACCCAGGAGACTCAAGTTCGATTCTGGGCAATGGAATAGAGTTATGTTATAGATATTTTGTTCAATTCAAATGGTTAATGCGATAATCCAGTCGTTTTCGAGGTCTCTCTTGTTGAACAACGTCATGGTTGAGATGAGCACTCGAGTGAGTTTGACAAGTTGGGCTGTAGAGAACCACACCTCAAGCCAAGTTCATGTGGGCTTAACAGAACACAACCGCTTAAATGGAATTCGGGATGCTAAGGAATTAAAAAGCTTTATTTTTGACGTAGAACAATGCTTCAAGGTTACAGGAACTTGCTCATAGGACCTAAGAGTTACGTTGGTCGCAATGCATCTCATGGACGATGCAAAACTATTGTGGTGCACGAAAGTGAATGGTATAAAAAATGAGTCATTTTACAATCGAACTTGATCAAGACTTGATTGAATGACTAAAATGCAATCTACCACAAGAATTACATGAAACTTAGAAATGACAAAGATATGCTCCGAGGGGGATCGTCTCAACTTGAGAGATCAATTTCATTGATCACAAATATGCTTTTACATAATAATTTGTGGGTATTTATAGTCTCCCAACAAAGAAGTTAGTGTTCGTGATTTAATCTCGATCCCTTTAAATCTCCACAGAAAACGAAGTCAATTTGAGCATTACAAACTTTATGAAATTAAAATAATAAATAAAGTTTTCTAACCACTCATGAAATGATGATTGCAACTTCATCCACTACTTCAACCGTGCAAATATTTACTTTTGAATCTCCAAATGGTCTTGACTCAAACGAATCAGCTTGTAACACATGAAATGATGGTTGAACCTAGCCTATTTAGATTTCACTCCCAATTCAGCTATTCAGGCTAACATTAAAATGAAAATTCTAAAATTCTAAAAAGAAATAATCACTAAATTTAGATTTCACTATTTATTGAGATTTTAAAAAGAAATAGTCACTAATTTTAGATTGAATAGTCCTGTTATACTGTTAGGATCGCACAACAACGCACACGCTCGATCTAGATGATCACAAAGAGAAGGATAGAGAGAATTGCAAGGAGAACTCTGGCTAAAAGAATTTTTTATTGATGACTTCAGGCATGTACAAGAAAGTACAGAGAATAGAAAAGTACATTTAAAAGCTTTACTGGACGGGATATATATATGGTTCAGTCTACTAAATATAGCTTTACCAGATTTAACCATCTACTATATATAGCTATGTACCATATATAGCTTTACCGGATATAGCTTCACCATATATGGCTTTACCAAATATAGCTTTACCGGATATAGCCATTGACCAAGCTATAAATACAGGGAGCAGACTCCATAACTCAACAATTCTCCCACTTGGAGACTGATCCTACACCATACCAATTAGGGCTTTGCATAGCTTTAATTTTCCAACATCAACACATTTTGTCAACATGTCTACTGGATTCTTTGCACCCTCTATCTTCTCCAAACACATATCGCCTTCTTCCACTAACCTGCGAGTGAAATGGTACTGTCTTCTAATGTGTTTTGTCCTTGAATGATAGACTGGGTTTTTCACCAACTGTATGGCACTCTGACTATCTGTATAAAGGATCTTCTTGCACTGCTTCCGACCTAATTCTTCTAGATAGTCTGTCATCCATATCATCTCCTTTCCAGCTTCAGCTATGGCCACGTACTCAGCTTCAGTAGATGAAAGAGCAACGCATTTCTGAAGCTTAGACATCCAACTCACTGCTGTTCCATCTATAGTGTAGATATACCCAGATGTGCTCTTGCTGGAGTCTACATCTCCACTCAGATCAGCATCCACAAAACCTTGTAGAACTACTTTGCCATTGCCATAACAAAGTGTAGTATTGGATGTACCTCTCAGATATCTCAGAAGCCACTTCACAGCTTCCCAATATTCCTTCCCTGGATTTGCCATGTACTTGCTAACAACTCCCACTGCATGTGTTATGTCAGGTCTAGTACAGACCATAGCATACATCAAACTCCCAACTGCAGAGGCGTACGGAACTGATGCCATGTGCTCACGTTCCTCAACTGTCTTGGGAGATTGCCCCTTTGACAATTTAATATGATTTGCCAAGGGGGTAGTCCTGGGTTTAGCGTTATTCATCTTGAATTTGGACAACACCTTCTCAATGTACTGCTCTTGGGATAGATTTAATGTGCCAGCAGATCTATCTCGAGAAATCCTCATCCCAAGGATCTGCTTCGCTGCACCTAAATCTTTCATCTCAAATACTGAAGACAAGCTTGCCTTCAGGTGGTTTATCTCCCTCATACTTGATCCAGCAATTAGTATATCATCCACATACAGGAGTAGAAACACATAAGAATCAGTGTATTTCTTGAGGTAGCAACACTGATCCTTTTCACTTCTGTGGAAACCACTCTTGCTCATGAAGGAGTCAAACTTCTTGTACCATTGTCTCGGTGCTTGTTTCAGTCCATACAAGCTCTTATTGAGCTTACACACCATGTGCTCCTTGCTTGGAGCTGCAAATCCTTCGGGTTGTTGCATATAGATCTCCTCATCTAGATCTCCATGTAAAAATGCCGTTTTTACATCCATTTGCTCAAGGTGCAAATTCTCCGATGCAACAATACTCAGTAGAATTCGGATAGTAGTTAATTTCACAACTGGAGAAAAGATCTCAGCATAATCAATGCCTTTTCTTTGTGAATATCCTTTAACTACTAACCGAGCCTTAAACCTCCTTCTGCCATCTGGTTCAACCTTGATTTTGAACACCCATTTGTTCAACAGAGCTCTCTTTCCTGTAGGCAACTCAGTCAGCACCCACGTATTATTCCTTTCAAGTGAGCTCATCTCATCATCCATGGCTTGCTCCCACTTAGTTGAATCTTCCACTTGTAGGGCCTCATCAAAGGACTCTGGTTCTCCTTCGTCAGTCAGCAACAGATAGTGTAATGAGGTTGAATATCTGTCTGGTGCTCTGGTAGTTCTGGATGATCTTCTCAACACCTGTTCAGGTGCAACTTGCTCCACGTCTGGTTCTTCAGCAATAGGATCAGCCACGTCTGGTTCTTCAGCAATAGGATCAGGAGTTTCTTGAGCTTCTGTTGTACCATCACTGTGTGAATTTTCTTGCCACTCAAATTCAACTCCCACTTGCTTCGTAGTCTCAGAGTTTATCTTCTCTCTGTCCTTGTACATGACATTTTCATCAAAGGTCACATCACAGTGTCTTAGGATCTTCATATTTTTCTCATCCCAAAACCTATACCCGAACATGTCAGAGCCATAGCCTATGAAGTAGCATTTCACAGCCTTAGCATCAAGCTTATCTCTCTTCTCTGGATCAACATGAACATATGCAGTACAGCCAAAGGTTCTCAAGTGAGAGTACTTGAGTTCTTTTCCTGTCCATACTTCTTCGGGCAATTTGAACTTCAAGGGTACTGACGGCCCTCTATTAATCAAATATGCTGCTGTGTTCACAGCATCAGCCCAGAATGTCTTTGGCAATCCAGAATGAATCCTCATGCTTCTTGCTCGCTCATTCAAGGTTCTGTTCATCCTTTCTGCAATACCATTTTGTCTTGCCTTACCGGGAATTGTTCTTATTAATCTAATTCCCTCAGCTGCACAAAATGTTATAAACTCTGATTTGTTGTACTCTCCTCCATTGTCAGACCTCAGGCATTTGATCTTCAAGCCGGTCTGATTTTCAACTTCAGCTTTCCACTTCTTGAAGGTGGTAAACACATCTGACTTGTGTTTCAGAAAGTAAACCCATACCTTCCTGCTGAAGTCATCGATGAAGGTGACGTAGTACCTTGATCCACCAAGTGATGAAACTGGAGATGGTCCCAAGACGTCTGTATGGACCATTTCCAACCGCACTTTCTTCGGTTCTCTGGCAGCCTTTGTGAAACTAACTCGTTTCTGTTTGCCCATAACGCAGCTCTCACAAAGACCCATATCAACAGATTTTAAGCCTTCTAAAGCTCCTTTCGCAGTGAGCATCTTCATTCCTTTGACGCTCATATGTCCAAGTCTATTGTGCCATAGACTTGAATTGGAAGCACTCTCAACAGCAGCAGTCATGTTTATACACTCTGCAGTAGTGTATAAGGTTCCGGATTTTGTGCCACGCGCAACAACCATGGCGCCCTTCACAATCTTCCAGGAACTCTTTCCAAACTCTGCTGCATAGCCTGTGCTATCCAACTGACCAATAGAGATCAGGTTCTTCTTGAGACCAGGAATGTATCTGACATCTTGTAATGTCCATTGATTTCCTGCTGAAGTTTGTATGGAGACATCTCCCTTTCCTTCAATCTCCAAGGTTTTATTGTCGGCAAGATACACCTTCCCGAAATTTCCTGATTTGAAATTTCGAAACAATTCCTTACTTGGAGACGAATGGAACGATGCACCTGAATCCAAAATCCAGGATTCAGCTGGGCTATCCACACTAAGGATTAAAACGTCTTCAGCATCTTCTGTTGTGTATATAGAATCATCATCATCTTCAAATTTATGATTCTGCTTCTTCTTTAGCTTTGTACAATCTGTCCGAAAGTGTCCTTTTCCCCCACAGCTCCAACACGTTACGTTGGGTTTGTTTGGAGATTTTCCCCGATTCTTTGATTTTGAACGCCCATGTTTGTTTGAGCTCTTTGATTTGCTTCTTCCCCTTCGATCAACACTGAGAGCATTGCCTGATGAATCTCCAGTTTCCCGTTTGCGAATACTTTCGCTGAGAACTACATCTCGAATTTCATCAAACTTCAGTTTATCAGATCCTCGGGAACTGCTGATTGCGGCAACAACAGTATCCCATGACTCGGGTAAGGATGACATCAAAATCAACGCTTTAATTTCATCTTCGAAATTAATTTCCACCGAACCCAGTTGACTTATGATCATATTGAATTCATTTATATGATCCGCAACACGTCCACCTTCAGACATCTGTAGATTGAACAATCTACGCATCAAATACACCTTGTTCATAGCCGACGGTTTTTCATACATATTTGACAGCGCCTTCATCAGATCTGACGTTGTCTTCTCCTTGATGATGTTAAACGCCACGTTTCAGGATAGCGTCAACCGGATCATCCCTAAGGCTTGTCGATCCTTGAGCTTCCACTGTTCCGTGGTCATGGTATCCAGCTTCACCCCCAACAGAGGTTCGTGAAGATCTTTCTGGTACAGATAATCTTCAATCTGCATCTTCCAGAAACCGAAATCGGATCCATCGAACTTCTCAATTCCAATCTTTGAACTTTCCATCTTCACAGATCGTGGTGAATTTTGCCTAGCTCTGATACCAGTTGTTAGGATCGCACAACAACGCACACGCTCGATCTAGATGATCACAAAGAGAAGGATAGAGAGAATTGCAAGGAGAACTCTGGCTAAAAGAATTTTTTATTGATGACTTCAGGCATGTACAACAAGAAAGTACAGAGAATAGAAAAGTACATTTAAAAGCTTTACTGGACGGAATATATATATGGTTCAGTCTACTAAATATAGCTTTACCAGATTTAACCATCTACTATATATAGCTATGTACCATATATAGCTTTACCGGATATAGCTTCACCATATATGGCTTTACCAAATATAGCTTTACCGGATATAGCCATTGACCAAGCTATAAATACAGGGAGCAGACTCCATAACTCAACACCATAAACTCATGGGAAGATCGTTAATGGAATCGATGCAATCGATGCTCCCTTGGATGGGCTGCCAATCAAAGACCTAACATTTGATATTGACTCTTTTGAAGAAAGAGCCACACAATCGAACAGCTCGAAACGTCGCGGTAGCCCTGAGAACTCTAACACACATAGGGAAGGACGTGTCAAAGAGTTAGACATTAAGCAAAAGATCATGCTAAAACTCTTCAGCGATCTGACAAAATACTTCGGGACATCTACACCAAAAATCCATTGTCGTCCAGCAGTCAGGATATCTGGTTTTCACCCAGGAGACCCGGGTTTGATTCTCGGCAATGGAATCTTATTTTCTTATTTCATTTTATTTTACAGTTTCTATCTTAGTCTAAAAAGACTTTTTATGAACTTCGTACCTTTGTCATAGTTATGTTATAGATATTTTGTTCAATTTCAAATGGTTAATGCGATAATCCAGTCGTTTTCGAGGTCTCTCTTGTTGAACGACATCATGGTTGAGATGAGCAGGTGATTCAAATGGTTAATGCGATAATCCAGTCGTTTTCGAGGTCTCTCTTGTTGAACGACGTCATGGTTGAGATGAGAAGGTGATTCAAATGGTTAATGCGATAATCCAGTCGTCTTCGAGGTCTCTCTTGTTGAACGACGTCATGGTTGAGATGAGCACTCGAGTGAGTTTGACAAGTTGGGCTGTAGAGAACCACACCTCAAGCCAAGTTCATGTGGGCTTAACAAACTTAAAATCCAAGAACCCAACCCCTTAAATGTAAACCGAGATGCTAAGGAATTAAAAAGCTTTATTTTTTACGTAGATCAATACTTGAAGGTTACTGTTACTTGCTCATAGGACCTAAGAGTTACGTTGGTCGCAATGCATCTCATGGACGATGCAAAACTATGGTGGCGCTCGAAGGTGAATGGTTTAAAAAATGGGTCATGCACCATAAACTCATGGGAAGACTATTGATCCAATCGATGCAATCGACAATCCTTTGGATGGGTTGCCAATCAAAGACCTGATGTTTGATGTTTGATGTTTACCTCATTTTGAGAGGCACTTTAATGGTCAAGTTCAATAGTATCGTAGATTAAAGACTTTTATGAACATCGTACCTATGTTAGTGTTATGTTATAGATATTTGTTTCAATTTCAACAAGTGGGTTGAGGTGATTCAAATGGTTAATGCGATAATCCGGCTATTTTCGAGGTCTCTCTTGTTGAACGCCATCATGGTTGAGATGAGCACCCGAGTGAGTTTGACAAGGAGACTCGAATTTAAACTTTACCTACGTTTGAGAGGCACTATAATTGTCAAGTTCAATGGTATTTTAGATTAAAAAGACTTTTATGAACTTTGTACCTTTGTTAATGTTACTTTGTACCTTTGTTTGTGTTACTTTGTACCTTTGTTAGTGTTATGTTATAGACATTTGGTCAAGTTCAACAAGTGGGGTTGAGGTGATTCAAATGGTTAATGTCACTTTATTTGATTCAAATTGTTAATGTGATAATCCAGTTGAATAGTTACAGGTTATTTCCAAGGTCTCTCTTATTGAATGCCAACAGGGTTGAAATGATTGAGATGAGCACCTGATTGAGTTTGACAAAAGTGAAAGAAAATCAAATAAAATCACTAAAAAAATCGATAAAATTGAAAAAAATTGAAAAAAAACTAGCCTTATGACACTTCCTTCAACTAGAAGGGCGGTAAATCAAGGATTCCTTCGCCCAAGACCCATGATCCAACTCCCAACATGTATATGATAAGCTATAGAATCATTCCAAGAACCTCAATGGATGGGTTACAAACTCACATTACCAATCTCGATAACTGGATGTGTCATCGGCGTTAGAAGAACGACCGCATCAGAGCAAGTCATGGGGATAGAAGATCCCAGGATGATAGACCAATCGTAATCTTCAGCCCAACGAGCCAAGCTTTTGTAGGAGCAAGAACCCTTGTTCTAAATTGAGTCAAAGCTAAAATTAGATAATGAGATCGAAGATTGAGAAACAAGATTTGGAACTTTATTCTAAATTGAGTCATTTCACAATCGAACTTGATCAAGGCTTGATTGAATGACTAAGATGCAATCTACCACAAGAATTGCATGAAACTTAGAAATGACAAAGATATGCTCAGATTTCTATGAGGGGGATCGTCTCAACTTGAGAGATCAATTTCATTGATCACAAATATGCTTTTACATAATAATTTGTGGGTATTTATAGTCTCCCAACAAAGAAGTTAGTGTTCGTGATTTAATCTCGATCCCTTAAAATCTCCACATAAAAACGAAGTCAATTTGAGCATTACAAACTTTATGAAATTAAAATAATAAATAAATTTTTCTAACCACTCATGAAATGATGATTGCAACTTCATCCACTACTTCAGCCGTGCAAATATTTACTTTTGAATCTCCAAATGGTCTTGACTCAAACAAATCAGCTTGTAACACATGAAATGATGGTTGAACCTAACCTATCCAATTTTGTAGATGAAGTATGAAGGCTTGTTGAATCTTCTTGGCCTTGGGTTGTGTAATAGGTCCAGTTGGAACACCGTGAGTCTTATCATCATCCCCTTCTTCAAAAGGATTCGTCCTCGAATCAGAAAAATCATCACCTACGGGAACATCAATTTTATTGTTCCATGCAATAAGATGAGTCATTTTACTAAATATCTTACAGAGCATTTATAGTCAAATAAAGAATTCTTATAGAGCATTTATAGTGAAATAAAGAATTAGGAATCCACGCTATCTTTAGATCTACAGACCCACTCCCACTTCAGCTATCCAGGCTAACATTAAAATAAAAATTCATGAGTAAAATTATTTAAGCTAATTCATTGAAATTTTAAACTACAGACCCACTCCCACTCCCAATTCAGCTGTTCACGCTAACATTAAAATGAAAATTCTGAAATTCTAAAAAGAAATAATCACTAAATTTAGATTTCACTATTTATTGAGATTTTAAAAAGAAATCATAAGTAAAGGTATATTTCTGCTAATTCATATATTTTAAAAATAAATAATAACTAATTCTTTATTGAATAGTCAGCTTATGCAAATGGAAACAGGTGCAGTGAACGTGGAGATTAAACACGTGACCTTCAAATCTTTAGTTTGACACTCTTCCAACTGAGCTATCCCTGCTAACATTAAAAGTAAAAATTCATAAGTAAAGCTATTTCCACTAATTCATTATATTTTAAAAAGAAATAATAATAAACTAAACCATAAGGTGCAATGAATGCACATCCCTGCTAACATTAAAAGTAAAAATTCATAAGTAAAGCTATTTCCACTAATTCATTATATTTTAAAAAGAAATAATAATAAACTAAACTATAAGGTGCAATGAATAATGCAGATCAAACACAAGACCTTCCAATATTCAATCTAATGCTCTCCCAACTAAGCCATCCCAGATAACATAAAAAATGAATAATGGTCAACCTATGCTAGTTGGATCGAATACGTGACCTTTAGATCTTCAATCTACCGCTCTCCCAACTGAGCTAAACCCGCAATCATTAGAAATAAAAATTCATGAGTAAAGATATTTTTGCTGATTCATTGAGATTTTAAAAAGAAATAATGACTAATTTTTTATTGAATAGTCAGGTTATGCAAATAAAAACAAGTGCGGGGAATGTAGAGATCGAACACGAGACCTTCAAATCTTTAATCTAACGCTCTCTCAACTGAACTATCCACACTAACATAAAAAATGAAAATTCATCAGTAAAGGTATTTTCGCTACTTCATTGAAATTTTAAATAAAAATAATCACTAATTTTTAATCAGATATTCAAGTTTTCCAACTTGTATAAGGTGCGGTGAACTAGAACATGTTAGGTATTTTCGATAATTCATTGAGATTTCATAAAGGAACAATGACTAATTTTAGATTGAATAGTCGGGTTATGCAACTAGAATCAGGTGCGGTGAACGTGGAGATCAAACACGTGACCTTCAAATCTTCAGTCTGACGCTCTCCCAAACAGAGCTATCCCCGCTAATATTAAAAATGAAAATTCATAAGGTATTTTCGCTAATTCATTATGTTTAAGAAAGAAATATCACTAATTTTAGATTGAATAAGCAAGTTATGTTTTTAGATTGTATTGTCAGGTAATAAACTTGTATTAGGTGCGTTGAATGTGGATAAAACACGTGTGACCTTCAAATCTTCAGTCTAACAATCTCCCAACCTAGCTACTCTTGCTAACATTAAAAATGAATATTCATCAGTAAAGGTATTGGGTACACTTCTGGAAATTCAACAAAAGGCAATAGTATTAGACTGAGATGCCAGATTTAAATCTCGCTTCTAGAAAATTAAACAAAAGGAATTGGGTACGCAGTTATAGTATGACATTCAACCCATAAACAGATGGTCAAACAGAAATGCTCAAGCAAATATTGAAAGACATGTTGAGGGTATATGTGATGGATTTTGTAGGAAGCTCGGATAAGTACCTACCCCTTATGAAATTCGCTTATAATAATACTTGCCAAGCCACCATACAAATGGTCACATACGAGGTTCTTTATGGACGAAGATTTCGATCCCCTATCTTTTCGGAAGAAGGGGGGCAAACGACAACTATTGGGCTAGAGCTGGTGCAAATTACCAACGCCACAGTCCAGAAGATTAAAGCTAGGATACAAATTGCACAAAGCTGAGAGAAAAGCAATGTAGACCTAAGGCACAAGGACATGGAATTGTAGGTAGGGGATCATATATATCTAAAGGTAGCACCCCATGAGAGGGGTGCTCAGGTAGGGTAAAAAGGGGAAGCTAAGCCCTAGGTTTATCCCTCCCTTTGAGATATTAGAAAGGATTGGATCTGTGGCCTATAGAATCGAGCAATGCCCAAACATGTCTGCAGTACATAATATCTTTCATGTATCCATACTACGGAAGTATACCCTAGATCGTTCGTATGTACTGGCTCATGAAACTCTCTTCTTGAGAGATGACCGATTCAAATAATAGACAAGAAAGTCAAATGATTGAGAAACAAGGAAATCTCTCTCGTTAAGGTCCTATGGAAGAATCATAGAGTAGAAGAAGCCACTTGGGAAACAGAAGGCAAATAAGAACCTTGTACCCTGACCTATTTTAGAATAAGCACTTTCGATGACCGAAAGTGATATGAACCAAGAGACATCAATCATACAATATGCTTCAATGAAGATGTGAAAAAAATGTTGTTGAAATTATCTAAAGATATTTCAATTCATGCCACATGGAAGAAGAATGAAGTTTCATGTTTTAAATTTTGGGGGGATTACAATTTAGAGTTATTGTATTTCATTAATGTAGTTTAAGACTTTTAATTTACTTTAGGTTACAATTACATAATGGTTAATTATGGCCATTAAGTATGAATGTTACAATTCTTAGAATGCCTTTAGTAGTTTCATTTTGAGGCTATATAAAGCCATGTATGTTGTATTTGTAGGTAGACTTGGAAAATATAGAAAGAAGCATTTGTGCTTTTCTTTAGCCAATGGCTAAGTTTCTTTGCAATTCTATGTAGTTTAGATTGCATGTAGAATCATTCAAGCTAGACATGATCAATCTTGCTTGTGGAGTGATTCGAATCTCAATCAAGTGTTTGAGATATTTGATCAACAAGAATCATTCAAGCTAGACATGATCGATCTCGCTTGTGGAGTGATTCGAATCTCAATCAGGTGTTCTTGTCTTGAGATATTCGATCAACAAGGTAATCCGAATCTTATTCCCCTTGTAGTTGATTCCTTATCTTATCATTTGGTATCAGAGCTTCAGGCTCAAGATCGGATATATGTTTCCTTTGCGTTTCTTCTCAATTTGATTTTTATTTATTTTTTTATCTTTTTAATTTTTAATCGACCCAGAGTTCAAAATTCAATCTTTGCTCTATTAAAAATTTTGAGAGGTGAGAATGAGAGTTTCAATTGTGTAAACGAGTGTAAAAAGAGTGACCTAAAATTCCTTGAGTGTATACTCATGAGAGAGTGTTGTGAGGTCCTTCGTATTTCCATAACTTATTTTTTGCAGCAAAGTTTCACAAATAGATTCGAGGACGAATCCTCTTGAAGAAGTGGAGAATGATATGAACCAAGAGACATCAATCATACAATATGCTTCAATGAAGATGTGAAAAAAATGTTGTTGAAATTATCTAAAGATATTTCAATTCATGCCACATGGAAGAAGAATGAAGTTTCATGTTTTAAATTTTGGGGGGATTACAATTTAGAGTTATTGTATTTCATTAATGTAGTTTAAGACTTTTAATTTACTTTAGGTTACAATTACATAATGGTTAATTATGGCCATTAAGTATGAATGTTACAATTCTTAGAATGCCTTTAGTAGTTTCATTTTGAGGCTATATAAAGCCATGTATGTTGTATTTGTAGGTAGACTTGGAAAATATAGAAAGAAGCATTTGTGCTTTTCTTTAGCCAATGGCTAAGTTTCTTTGCAATTCTATGTAGTTTAGATTGCATGTAGAATCATTCAAGCTAGACATGATCAATCTTGCTTGTGGAGTGATTCGAATCTCAATCAAGTGTTTGAGATATTTGATCAACAAGAATCATTCAAGCTAGACATGATCGATCTCGCTTGTGGAGTGATTCGAATCTCAATCAGGTGTTCTTGTCTTGAGATATTCGATCAACAAGGTAATCCGAATCTTATTCCCCTTGTAGTTGATTCCTTATCTTATCAGAAAGTTTTCAAAGGAGAGGAGAATTTGCAACACTCAAGGTCTCCAATAAGAGACAGTGTATAATCCGTACTAGGTTGTATCTAGAAGCAAAGAACAAGTAAAAATGAAAAAACATTAAGAAAATGGTACTTTTTCTAATTTTTATAAACTTCCCGAATCATTAAATTTTTTATAGAATAAGAATTAAAAGGTGCTTAAAAAAGGAAGGCTCCAATCGGAGAAAACTTTTCTAGCAGAAGATTCAGAAAAATCAAGAATGAAATTATAGAAATTCTAGACGTTTCAATGGTAGTGGAAAATCCGTCTATAAATTAATGAATTAGGGTAGACTATTAGGGGCAAGAAGCAAGCTTAATCGAGTACCCAATCGAGAGATACAAGTTTTTTGTTTTGGGGCATCGTGTTCATGGGTTTACCTCGAATTTGAGAACTATAGTCCACCATTCATTTCCAAACTTGTTCTTGCACCTTCTAAATAAGTTTACCCATAAGTTTGGTGAAGGAAAGAGGTCTTCAAAGTGCTAGTAGGTTTTCACACGAATTAGTCCACGTTAGGTTACCCTCTAATGTTTTCCTAAGCTAAAACCTCAACTCCTAAAGCCTAACCCATGACATTGTGTATAAACCTAGGTTCATCAATAATCCATGTACCAAGTACCTAGAACTATGTGAATAACATGCTGAATAAGTTGCTAGGATCCATACCCAGAAGTAACCATTATCTACATTACGATGTGTACTAAAAGGCCCCTATTCTTCTTTAGGTAGGATGTCCTGCAATATGTATCATGAGCTGGAGGTTATGATAGGCCTAGCTTTCCCATCAGCTAAACGAGATGTCCTGCACAACGATTTACCAGTAGGATTACATGATTATGACGACACCACTCATGTGTTCCTGGGGAGAAAATTGAAGATTATTTTAGGGGAAGGTTTTCAGGATCATTATATGATACATGACACGATGACCTCTAAGTTCTAAGATCCTGAAAACATAACAAGAAGTAATATCCTAGCTTAAGGTCGCGATTAAGAACTTACTAGTAGGCTACTTACTAAGTTTTACACACTCCATGTTTATCATTTTTTTTCAAGTAACTAAGAGTTGGTCGTGGATGACTGGACTTTGGAGTGTGGGCCATGTACTAACTTCTATTTTTAATCTAGTATTTTTTCTTCTTCTTTTGAGTCTGCTTCTTATTTTGTGTTTGTAACGAATATGTATATGTAACACCCAAAAAATGAAGAAAATTAGCTCCCATAAGAATAAGCCACTCATGAAAGACCCAAAGGATTTTAAGGGAAAAAATTAAAGGATTAAGCAAGAACAAAGGACTTAGTTAAGTCACTCGTGTACCACCCTTTTGAAAAGGATGGGAAAGGAAAAAGTAAATCAAAAGGGCAAAAAAGTCATTTTATCAATTATCAAGAATCTTTCCGGATTTGTAATTCCTTATCTAGAAGGAATCTCAAGATTAAAAAAAAGCTAAAAATGATCAAAAAGCGATGAGCAATTTGTAGAAAAATTATAATTTTTCGAGAAAAATAATAATAAAATATTTGGAAAGTGGCAAATTACCAAAATACCCCTAGAAGAATGGATAATTACAGAAATGCCACTATAATTAGAATCAGAGCATCTACCATGACCATCCGAGCAAAATCCTTCGAACTCAAATTTCAACCGTCGGATCTCCTCCAAACTTTGATATGATCTAGAACGAACACGCACGGATCATCACATCCAACGACTAGTATTCAAAGCCATGGTCGGTAAGGATATGATCGGAGTTGATATTTCCGAAAAATTATCCAGAAAGTTTGATCTCTAAATAACGAAGATTCTGGAGCTCTCAATGTCGGTTTAAGCTCCTCCTATAAAGTCTTAAGTAGGAGCAACAATATGGAATAAGGCAACAATATGGAATAAGAATCGAGAAAGGTCGATCCCCCAATCGAAGGCAATAAGCGTTTAGATTGTGGGTCTCCTACTCTCAGGTTTCTTCCAAATTCGAGAGCAATCCTCCACCATTTCTCTTCAAACTTCTACATAGCGAAGAATCTGGAGCTCTCACTGTCGGTTTAAGCTCCTCCTATAAAGTCTGAAGTAGGAGCAACAATACGGAATAAGAATCGAGAAAGGTCGATCCCCTAATCGAAGACAATAAATGTTTAGATTATGGGTCTCCTACTCTCAGATTTCTTCCAAATTCGAGAGCAATCCTCCACCATTTCTCTTTAAACTTATTCCTACCGTTTCTCAACAAGATTACCCACAAGTTCTATGAAGGAATAGAGTGCTGAAAGTGCCTAGAAATCATTTTCCAATTCAATCAGTCATTGAAGAACTTCAAGAAAAACTTGAAAATCCAATCCGAGGATACATGATGATTCGTCGAGCAAGAATGATTCCAATAAGTTTTTGCACCTACAAGGAATGCTTCCATAGAAGACCACGAAGAAAAATAACCTCGAGAGCGTGTCGAATTGAAGGAAATAGGTTTCAAAATTACATTGGGGATAAGAGTCGAATAACTATCTACGATCTCTTTTCCTTCAAATTAAGGATTCCTCTAACTTCAGAGGAAGATGTTGAGTAAACTTGAGGAAGGAATCGAGAGATGAAACATCGTAGAACAAACTACCAAAGAGTTTGAAAATTTGGCGTTTTGAGTGAGTTGCATACCGAGAACGATTTTTGGAAATTAAGGTCTTACACTCAAAGACGTTCCTCCAAACCAATTCCTTTAGCCTGAAGAAAGGATATGGAAGAGGTTCAATGAAGAAATAGGGCCTTGAAACCCCTAGAATCGGCTACCCAATAAGAAATCCTTTGTTTTATCTCCAGCGATAAATCAGATTTTGGATGAACTTTAGAACCGAATATCTTAGGCTACTATCCACGAGAAGGTATCAAATCAAATCCCTAGCCCTTCCTTGTAATACCCATCTTTAAGTTTCACGAAGAAATCGAGGAGAGAAATGCTGTAAATATGGCTGGACAGGCCGAGTTTTAGATGGCGGCGACGCGAAAAATGCGCATCTTCTTCCTGTTCAGAGGAAGAAAACGATGATATGGCCAGTTCAACTGAACTGTCCAAGTCAACTCAAAATTTGACATTTTCTCGGGTTTTCTCAATTTTAACCCCATTCCAGACCAATTCTCATAGAAAATCTTATGGTTTCAGAAACTAGAAACAATAAGGCGTATGTGGAGGGAAATTTGAAGTAAGTCAGATACTAGAAGCTCAAGAATGGACGTCCCAAACGTCGACGACGAGGCAAGTAGCCACCTTGGACTTTTTGTTAAGAAATAAGTAGAAATTGCTTGGATTTTCATATGAACCCTAAACCAAGTATGAATTAAGGATATATGAAAGAAAAACCCAAAGAACCGTGAGTTAAGACCCTGAACCGATCAAATAGCTTGAGATTTAAGTAACGTTAAAATAACCCACTATATGAGCTCCGCTGCATATCAAATTTTAATACTGAGCATATTATATTCTGTTGAGGTTAGATATGAAATTTGGTGGTCATTGGATAAGGATAAGTAGGTAAACCAAGAAACGGTGCAAAATGACCATAATGCCCCTAAGGTAATTTACCTTCGGTTCATGACCTAGATGACCTTCAAATGCTATGAAATTCATCAGTAGATCTTATTTTATGAAATGTTATATGAATTCTTATCCCAAGAGGTTATATAAGGTAACGAAGTTTGGGAGTAATTGGAAAACTTTAGTTAGCGAAACCAAGATATGGGAGAAAATGCTCATCACGATCCATATGACCTTTGCCATGAAGCACGATGTTTATAAGTTTTGTAGTCAATGTTGCCAATGTTTGCTGCACACAAAAAATGATAGGGATGTTAAATTTTTAAGTCAGTTTTGGAAAGTATGGTGGATAAATTGGGTACCAAATTATTGTTTTCAACTGCATGTCGACTCATGAGCAAACTGAGGTAGTTAATAAAATATGAGCAGCATTGCTTAGGGCTATTATTTATAAGAATATTAAGTCATAAATTGGGTAACAAATTATTGTTTTTCAACTACATGTCATCTTCAGATTAATGAGCAAACTGAGGTGGTTAATAGAACACTAGGAGCATTGCTTAGGGCTATTATTTGTAAGAATATTAAGTCTTGGGACGAATGTTTGCCACTCATTGTTCTCTTTTTGAAGTTGCTTACGGATTTAATCCATATACGCGTCTTGATTTGCTTTCTATTCATTCTAATATTTTTGTGAGTAAAGCAGCCACAAGTAAGGCAAATGGGATCAAAACATTGCATAAAGAGGGGAAGGAGACAATTGAGAAACAAAATTTCAATGTTGCTACAAGAATTAACAAAGGACGGAATGAAATCATTTTTCGAACTAGTAACTGGGTTTGGATACATTTTCGCAAGGAGTGATTCCAATCTCAAAGGAAGACAAAGTTACATCCAAGAGGGGATGACCCTTATCAAGTCCTTGAAAGAATTAATAACAATGCATATAAAATGACTTAAGGGGATCGAGATTAAATCTCAACCACAAACTTCTTTTGTGGGAGACTATAAATACTCACAAATTATTATCTAAAAATCAGATTTATGAGGAATGAAATTGATCTCTCAAGTTGAGAAGTTCCCCTTCGAAATTCAAGCATCGCGTGTGAGCCATGCAGTCACGCTTTGACATTGTGTGGTTGAGTGAAATTCTCAACCTTCTACTTATTTTTGGGATTTCTTTTCTCCGTATTCATTGTAATTTATCGTGATACAAACAAGTTTATTCTTGTAGGGAATGTATTAAGCACAAGGATTTATTAATTACGGTGAACTTTTGTATAAAACGAAGTAAATACAAATGGAGTAACATGAGACAGAAGTAAACATAGTAATAAAAAGAAACTACATAAACTTAAAGGAAGTTAATCCCATGTGAAGTTAACATGACAATAATCGTAGGTTCTAAAGCACAAAAATATGTGGATAAATTTCATATATTGAGGTTGGATAAATTTCATATATTGAGGTGCGGAAAACATATACACTATAAGGGCATTTGGTCTAGTGGTATGATTTTTTTTTTTACAAATTAGGTGGAATGAACAAACAAAAATAATGAGTTTAAAATTACCAAACAAAATATCAATTTTCAAATGGAATGGAGAATAAGACCATTCGAAAAAAGAAAAGGACAAAAGAAAAATATTAAATACATTTTCAACTAATGCATTTGGTTGAGAGATATTATGGCCAATATAAGAAAAATATAGCATTAACTAATTTTCATGGACATATGGATCCTTAGCATACTAAAATGACTGTTATTATTGGTATCAAACCAATAACAATTCATATTAGCTAAATCTTCCAATTGATAATTAGGCCAGAGAAAGAACTTGAATTTATTTTTATATCTATCAACATGTTTGCTACTTTTATCTAAAACTTGATCACGAATTTTTCTCATTTGCATTGTAAAATTATGTATTTCTATGGATATCATTTCTATTTCTAGAATTGAAACAAAAACATGTGGATAAATTTCAAATATTGTGGTGCATAAAAGATATGGACCAGCAACTAAAAATGATAGATCCACTACAAGGCATTTGGTCTAGTGGTATGATTCTCGCTTCGGGTGTGAGAGGTCTCGAGTTTGATTCTCAAAATGCTCCCAACAATTATATAAAATTGAAGCATGCAATATAATAAGATTTGAAATAGGTTTTTTTTAAACCTTGAACCAAGAAGTAATTGAGATGGATATTTGGAAAGAAAAAAAAAAGGAAGCTATATTTAATTATAATTTACAAGTGTCTTTATAACATGTTAATTGAAGAGAGCAAACAACAAGAATAAACACACAAAGGAAACTTGTGTATGTATGATTCTCTTCAAATCTTGGAGACTATGAGGATTCCTCTCCTTTCTTGACATAATGACTTACTTTTTCGGGACTTGGACCATAAACAGTCATCTACTCTTACTCCTACTCCCTTCTCTAAGAATCAACATAGCATAATCATTCCATGAAGGCCGAGGTAGTCTTATAAAAGAAGATGAGGCTACCACTTTCAAATCATTCCATGAGGACTTGAGAAAGTTTTGTAAAAGAAGATGAGGGTACCACTTTCTATTGCAGAATTTCTATGTGAATAGAGAATGAACCATATTCTTGGGAGACAAGATAGAGCCTCGAGCCTAACTTCAAAGGCATTACACAAATTGTTCTATGATATTTTTTCTAGGAACTCTTTGTTATGTTGTCCGCTGAAGGTTTCAAAAAAGGGACACAGATTCTCTATTGCACTGATCTCCCAATAGAAGTTTTACCTAGGTCATCTATCGTCACAACCCTTTTAAGGAAGATGCGCCCAAATAACCAGTGAACAATAACATTTAAAGAAGTTTCAGAGAGCGAGAAGAGGATTGTGATAAAAGTTGCCCTAGGTAAAACTTCTTTAAATGTCTTAGCCAACCATGACCTCATAATGAGGAGTCTCTTGGACAACAATAACATATGGACAACAAATGTCTTAGCCAATTGTGACGGTCATGATTGCTCAAGGCGTGTCGCCCAAATAATCGGTAAACAATAACATTGCACAAATAACCGCCTTGGACAACAAATCGTTTACAAGAATGGCTGAGACATGCACATGCAACCACAGGCAACATGCCTTGGGCAATCATGACTATGACATCTGCCCCCACACAATTTATTGGATGAGGCTGACTTTAGGTCTCTCGATGCGCTTCCAGCTGATCTCATAATGAGGAGTCTCTTCCAACCTACTAGGTGCTGTTGAAATCACTTCTCGGTTTGTTGAGTCTTCATGTCTTCTCTGTTCGTGTCTTTCCTACTTTCTTCCCTTGAAACTTTTTTCTTATTTGTGTGATGTCATACCACCTGCTTCTGCTTGATGTCTTTTGGGTCGAAATAATAACGTTTCAAGTTACTAACGTGGACAACAAGGTTAGTCCGCATCCATAAGAGCAATTGGATTCTATATGATGTCTTCATAATCTTATGGATAACTTTAACTAGTCCATAGTATTTTCACACCAGTTTTTGGTTCTTGTTTCTTTGAACTCGAAGTTTATCTGAACTTAACTTATATGAACTCTTTATGTTTCTTGAAATTATTGTGGTTGACGCTTCCGACTGACCCTTCTCTTCATCCGTCTAGATGATATTTCTGTGTGAACAGGTGTTGCTTCAGTGGTTTGTTTCTGTCTCCCTTCTTCAGTATCTAACCTTGTTTTTGTCTCTTCTGGTGGGGATAAATCCATTATCTGACCTTGTTTTGCATCGTGGTGTTCATGTAGTGGCAACAAGGTTTCTATTGAGGTTGGCTCACTCGAGCTCCCCTTTTTAATTACAACAGTAGCAGCAAGCCTAGATTCATCATGGCTATGATTCTTTCTCAACTGTAGTATCGACATCATTTTCAACCCTCTTGGTTGATGGATGTTTTTCTGATGATCATCGGGTTAGACTCCATTACTACTAGACATTTTGCTAGGGGCATGTAAATGACTTTGTGTTTCAGCAGGACGTTCATTCCTGACACGACGTCGAAGTCATCCATTTCAACTATCACTAAACAATTTGCCTAGTCCAAGGCTCTAGCTTGATTAGAGTTCTCATTGTGACTCCTAAGACAGGTAAAGCTTCCAATTTGACGGCGTTCATCTTTCCTGTATCTTGATGCCAAAGGATGTTAAAATATTTTGCATCTGTCTCCATCATGAGTTGTGGGTGGCTCTAGAGTTGACAATGGTGTTCCTTACTACTTTGTGCTTTACCCAAACCTCGACATACATAATATATATATATATATTCATTTAACTATAACACATATGGTCCATGAAAGAATTGTAACTCTTATGCTCATTAATATTATAAGGGCTACTACCTAAATTATAACCTAAAGTTGATAATTGATGTCCAATTAGCCAACCCTAAATTTGTAATCATTGTGGAGTGATTGAAATTACAATGGAAGTAGTTTAAACTCCTAGTACCTTAAAGGAAGTTGGTCTCTTCTAATAAAACACGAAGTTCTCTTTAATATCATTAATACAATTATGCTAGACATGAAACTACAACTGCGTTCAATTTAACTCCATTTTATTGTCATCTTGAATGACGTGTGAATATATATTCTTGATTTACCTTGATATTTCATATTAGTTAAGCTTTTTGCAAAATCACAATTAGACAACAACAAAGATGAACTTTGGTCTGTTTATTATTTTAAAGAAAATTTCTTTCTCCATCTTATTCCTAATAACTCTACAATGAAATTCATATTATGCTAAGAAACAAATTTTTTACTCGCAATAAGTAAAATATGCAACTTTAACTAAAATTTCATCTAAACAAATTTTATTGCAATACAACATAGATGACAATTATAGCCTTCAAACCAAAACTAGAGTAGTTGTGGTGAACGGGATAGAAACTCTAGTGTTCATCCATAATATACAACCACTACCTAAATTATGACCTAAAAATTTGAAAACATAAGTTGTAGTTGAAAATTACATAAAACAATCCCCTAAATCAAAGAACTCGTGTCTAATTAGTAAACCCTAAAGATAGTAGCTAACATAGAGTAATTGAAGCTCCACATGAAGTAATTTAAATTTAAAGTTCCAGTTACTTAACTAAAGTTTATCTCGTCTTTAATGAAGCATGAGTTGCACTTAAGTTCATGAAATATTTATAGACTCCAACTCTTAGTACTATTAATGCAATTATATTTCATATGAGTTTGTCATAAATCAAACTATGGTACATTCAATACAACTTCATTTTCTTGTCATACGAAGCAAAATAGAAGAATTAAATCAAACAAACTGACGAACTGAGCCGAATAAATCCAACCCAACCCAAACTGATTAGTTTGATTCATTTGTGGGTTGTAGTTTATTCGATAACACTTGCATATTAGAACAATTCAACATTACATGCCTTACTTACAAGTAAAATACTAGACCATCAACTTTTTGTTTTATAGTCCAACAACCGCTCAAGAAAATAGATTTCAAACTTGAGAGAAAAAATATATTGAGTAGGAGTTTAAAATGTTGCATTTTTTTTTAGAAAGGGCATTTGGTCTAGTGGTATGATTCTCGCTTAGGGTGCGAGAGGTCTCGAGTTCAATTCTCGGAATGCCCCTATGTTCATTTCTCAAAAGATGAGCCTTAGAGAAAGATAATGCTCTTATTAATATCATGTACTTGTGTACTCCACGATATATGTCTATAGTGCATAATAAGGGCATTTGGTCTAGTGGTATGATTCTTGCTTTGGGTGCAAGAGGTCTCGAGTTCGATTCTCGGAATGCCCCTCCAAAATATAAAAATGACAATTTTGAAACCCAAAAAAAAAAAAACAAAATGAAATAAAAATAGTTTACTCATCAATGGGGCCTAACCCAAAGGAATGCGTGGCAATGCACAACTTCAACTTATATAAATTTCATATATTTAGGCACGGAAAATATATAGACTAGCAACTAAGAATTATAGATCTGCTATAAAGGCATGTGGTCTAAGTGGTATGATTATCCTTTTGGGTGTGAGAGGTCTCAAGTTCGATTCTTAAAATGCCCCCAACAATATTATATCAAAATGAATTATGTAAGATAATATGATTTAAAATGTAGTTTTTAAACATTGAACCAAGAAGATGGTCTCGAGCCAGACTTCGAAAAGAGCATTACACAAATTTTTCTATTATTGTATTCTTTCTAGGAACTTTTCAATCAAATAGGTCATTTGTTGTCACAATCCTTTTAAGGAAGATGCGCCGAAATAACCGATGAAGAAGTTTCAGAGAGCCATAGGTTCGAATCCTGTCACCTTGAAAGGAAGATGCGCCGAAATAACCGATGAAGAAGTTTCAGAGAGCCATAGGTTCGAATCCTGTCACCTTGATGTGTTATTCTCAGGAGCCGAAGTGCAAAGCTCCGTAGTCTATCCGTGGTCAGGAAGGCAGGCATGTTGTCCACTGTCGTCACATAGGTCATCTGTCGTCACAATTCTTTTAAGAAAGATGCACCCAAATAACCGATGAAGAAGTTTCAGAGAGCCATAGGTTCGAATCCTGTCACCTTGATGTGGTATTCTCAGGGGCCGAAGTGCAAAGCCCCATAGCCTATCCATGGTCAGGAAGGCAGGCGAACCGCACACACTGAACAAAAAAAAAAAGATCTCCTTTTCTATCACACGTAGAATTGTCATTCTTTTGTCTTTTGAAACCCCTTACCTTATCAGTCATCAGGCAGGTTTTTGGTATCATATATCGAGATAATTATTATGAAAAAGCTATTCCACTAGTGTGACTTAGATACCCTTTCTTTGTGTTATCGGTCAGGCTATTCAAGACTCCTTCGGCATCAATGTGCTCCAATGAAAGAGATCAGACCCTTTCCTGAACTAGAACCGGGCACAAAATGCCGAGGAGAAAGTCGAAAGCGAGCTCTTTTCGCGTATACGCAATCTCGAAACCCAATTAGCTCAAGGACTGTCTCCTCAACCCTGGCAAGTATGAGTGCTTGGTAAGAGAGAATGTCGAATGAAAAAGACATTCGATTACGGCAACATTCGCAATTACCAAAGTGCACTAAACCTAGTAGAGATCTTCGACCTAACGATAATGGAACTTCAAGCCCATTTAATCAATCCGCTTTGTACTTTATTGTTGACCGAATCGGATGCACGCCAGGCCTAAATTCTCTCTCAGTCTCCCGGAGACGAAAGGAAGATCAGATCCGAAGTTTACGAATCGAAGAAAAAGTGGATCTGAGTTCTACACGCTTTCATTTTCAAAAGCTTCGCTTGCCTGCGGTACTTTATTCAGGATGTGCAACAATACGGTCATCTCTCAGCCGTGTATAGAGAATTCCTTGATCATTTCCTTGGCGGATAACACAAATGAAATCGCTTCCCTGACCGTCCATCTTATGAGTCCATTCTTGTCTTGTTGGTTGTTGTACTATTCTATACCTCTCTCGATTGATAGAAAGATGTTCAGGAGCTGGGAGGGCCTATCGTGAGGGAACTTCCCTTTTCACGGTAGACAAAGGTAAAGCGGGAGCTGCATATGTCCACTGTGATCAAGGCAGAGCGACTCCATCTTTAAAAGATGTTGGTTTTATCGAAACTGTTAGATCCGCTTTCGTTAAAGAAAAAAATAGAGCTCTTGGTTTGGCCGATGTCGATTCGTATGGCAATGCGTACTCGACTCATGATGAGGATTCTGCGTTTCATACTGCTGCTATGAGCCGAAAGAGCTGGTAAGCTATCTCGCTAAACGAAAGGAAAAAGCACGTAGTAGACGAAACCTTAGACTTCTATAGGACTTATAGCATTGCCTGGTGAGCTCGCCGTTGAGGGTTGGCCTTACAGGAGATCGAGCAGCCTTTCTTTCCCTACCTGGTATGCTTTCCCGCTTATTGTGCAACTAGCCAACTAGCCAAAGATAGAGGGAGAGAGATCATGTCAATCAATTTGTATGTGCATTTTGTCCGTCCTGTACTTGCCTGCTTAGCTTTCTTAGCCAACATCTCTGGTTTCTCCCGAACCAAGAGGTCCTGCTTATCCATACCCAAAAGTCACACTTTCAGCCGAAAGACTGATTTTTTTCATAAAGTCGGTTCATAGATCAAGAAAGAATGAAGCAGCTTACAGGGACAGTTATGCGATACGTCTTTTCATACTCGCCTTTTCTTTAACCCTACTATCAACCTAGCCATTCTCGCTTGTTGCTTTAAGGGGTCTCCCCACTGTAGATTACTCGGATTAGTTCTCGCGTCCCTGTGCCAAAAAGAATGGGCGAGTTTGGTTTGAATGTTCATCGATTGGGTGGATCCATATTCTCCGGGGGGGGGGGGGGGGTGAGACAAGGTGTAGCGCAGTCTAGTCAGCGCATCTGTTTTGGGTATGTTGTCCGCTAAAGGTTTTAGGAAAGAGGGTACAAATTTTCTACATAGGTCATCTGTGGTCACAATCCTTTTAAGGAAGATGCTCCCAAATAATTGGTGAAAATTAGCCTTTAAAGAAGTTTAACAAAGCAAGAAGAGGCAGAACAGAGAATAGGAGTGAGTCGTGCAAGGAAGAAAGAACTAGTAGGTTTAATTTGTGTTCGTTTGAACTAAAAAATGAACCAAAATTTTTCAAACGAACCCAAATTTAAAACTCACTAGGCCAAAGTCCATATGTGGTAAAAAAAAAAAACCTTCCGTGGCCCAACCCTTATTCGCAGTCCGCATCCAACAATTTCTTTTTCAACCTACACGTATGCTCCAGGCCAAACTCACGTAACTAGTCAGAAGATGCGGCCCACAACTGAACGGAAGACAAGTGTCACAATCGCACTCTTGCAGTAGTGAGACAATGATTATGTGACATTTGTTCTAATCCAATGAACAAGTCAACCATGCAAAATTTAGACTGAACGAACAATAGCAGTGTATGCTCGAATCACGTTTAGAAGAAATATTTTAGAAAACGTGAGCGAGGAAATACATTCGAAACAATTTCAATTAAAGCAATGTTATAAGCTAAAAGTGAAGAAACAACAACTGGTCACGTTCTCCTATAGTACATTTTGGGACATTTTAGTCCTGATACTGTAGATATGATTTTGAGGACTAATCATACACCCCTTATTGGCACAACAATAATAGTAAAGGTCTATCTAAGATGAAAGCAAGTAAAACGTGTTTGGAATGAGCATGCCACCATGAACCACAAATCGTTTACAGGAATAGTTGAGACATCTAACATGCAGCCACAGGCAACATGCCTCGGCCAATCATGACCGCGACATCTGCCCTTACACAATTTGTCAATATCTCTATCAACCGACTCTTCATAAACTCAACGTTGTAGGATGAGGCTGACTTTAAGTCTCGCGATGCGCTTCTAGCTGATCTCAGGATTGAGAAGTCTTTTCCAACCTACTAGGAGCTATTGAAAATCACTTGATGGTTTGTTAACTCTTCAAGTCTTCTCTGTTGGTGTCTTTCCTAGTTTCTTCGCTTGAAACAATTTCTTCTTTGCATGACGTCATACCACCTGCTTTTACTTGATGTTTTCTTGGTCGGAATAATAACATTTCAAGTTACTTACGTGGACAACAGGGTTAGTCTGTATCCATAGGAGCAATTGGATCCTATATGATGTCTTCCTTATCTTGTGGATAACTTCGACTAGTCCATAGAATTTTCGCACCAGTCTTTGGTTCTTGTTGCTTTGAACTCAAAGTTGATCTAACCTTAACTTATCATAACACTCTATTTTCTTTGAAATTATCGTGGAAAGTACGGGGATCAATACCTTGCATCTCCAATTGAATTGATTACTAAATATATTATTTCTTTTCAATTTTTTCTTATTTAGGACAAAATGAGGCGGGATAGTTTTTCATTTTCACTATTACTGATGACGAGATGTTTAGGACTTTGTGACATAAGAATTGTGGGGATATAGCTTAGATGGTAGAGCACTCGCTTTGCATGTGAGAGTTATGGGGATTGATATCCTGCATCTCTAGATTTTCTTCATTTTCACTATTATTGATGATGAGAAATTAGGGTTTTATGATGCAAGAATTGTGGGGATGTAGCTTATGATGGGAAATTTAGGGTTTTATGATGCAAGAATTGTGGGGATGTAGCTTAGATGGTAGAGCTCATTTAGCATGCGAGAGGCAAAGGGATATCCCCATCTCCAAAAGAAACTATTTGTTATTAATATTTTACTTCTATTCAACCTTTCCTTATTTATGACATAATTAGCGGAGATATTTTTTCATTTTCACTAGAATTGATGACGGGACATTTAGGGTTTTCTGATATAAGTATTGTGGGAATGTAGCTTATATGGTAGATTGCTTGCTTAGCATGCGAGAGGTATGGGGATTGGATCAATACCCCATATCTCCAAAAGAAACTATTCGTTATTACTATTTTATTTCTATTCAATTTTTCCTTATTTATGACATAATGAATAGCGTTATTTTTTTTTATTTTCCTTATTATTGATGACGAGATGTTTAGGATTTTGTGACATAAGAATCTTGAGGATATAGCTTAGATGGTAGAGTGTTTGCATCAAATGTGAGAAGTACTGGTATCGAAACCATGCATCAACAAAGGAAACGATTACTAAATAAATTAGTTCTTTTAAATTTTTCCTTACTTACGACATAATGAGCGGGGATAGTTTTTCATTTTCAATATCATTGATGACGGGAAGTTTAGAGTTTTTTAATGTAAAATCATGGGACTGTAGCATGCGAGAGATACGGGGATCGATACCTCGCATCTCCAAAAGAAACTATTTGTTATTACTATTTTATTTCTATTCAATATTTCCTTATTTATGACATAATGAGTAGCGATATTTTTTCATTTTCACTATTATTCATGATGAGAAGTTTAGGGTTTTGTGACGTAAAAATTGTGGAGATGTAGCTTAGATGGTAGAGAGCTCGCTTTGCATGCGAGTTGTACTGGGATTGATAACCCGCATCTCCAAAAGAAAGTATTTAATTTGTTATTATTTTTTTTCATTTTCACAATTATCGATGTCTCGCATCACCAAACCAAACTATTTGTTAATATTTTGATATTTTTTTATTTTCACTATTATTGATGATGTGACATTTAAGGTTTTATGATGTAAAAATCAAGGGGGTGTAGCTCAGATGGTAGAGCGCTCGCTTTGCATGCGAGAGGTACGGGGATCGATACCCCGCATCTCCAGAAATAAGACTATCTATTATTAAAAATATATTATTTCTTTTTCCTTATTCATGACATGTTGGGTAGAGCAATATTTCTTCATTTTCACTATTATTGATGATGGAAAATTTAGGGTTTTGTGATACAATGATTGTGGGGATGTAGCTCAGATGGTAGAGCACTCGCTTAGCATGCGAGAGGTATGGGGATCGATACCCCGCATCTCCAAAAGAGAGAAATTATTTTTTTAAGTATGAGTTAATTTAACATGTTATGTATAAGGTGGGTATGAGAGAAAAAAAAAAGATACTTATATAAGGATTTATATCATTATGGCTATGCCATTTTATAGATAAAAGAGAGTAATGTCCGAGAAGCACATATAGAGAGAGGACTTATTGTAAGTAAAGAAAGCAATCTAGTAGTTATACTGCTTATGGAGAGGGAATTTGAAGAATTCCACAAAAGATAAGAGCTTATAGGATGGCGGTAGCGTCCGATGCATATGACGGAACTTCTTCACAATTGCAATATCTGACCAATGAATGTTATTGTCATTTATAGCTTCTATCACAATAATATAAAATTTGAGGTCAAAACCTATATGGGACTGAAAAGACCATTCACCACACGCTTGTAAATTAAATTATATCTACCACCTCTGAAATTTTCCACGGCAAACCTTCCAACAGCTTGCACTTCTTCATCATTGACATCCTTAATTGGAACTAGATTTTAAGGCAAATCTTCTCCACGACTCACTTTGGAACATTTTGATAGATAGTTTCAACAAACTTACTTTGCTCGTGAATACTTTGGAGTTCAATATTTATAGTTGGAGAACGCTATTCAAATTGATATGGTCGAATCTTACAACAAAGTCTAATTGAGCCTCCCTCTATTAGGAGATAGCTTCGAATCAAATTCTTTAGTTTGGCCAATGGTTGCATTGTTTTAGTCAAACAACCAAGACTAATGTATTACCAATAGTATAAACATTTTGTACGTGTATTTTCTTACATATTAACAATTGTATACAAATAATAATTAAATTTATGAGTAGAAGTTTGGATGGAGTTTTATTAAATAGGTAATCTTAAATTATATCTAAAAATATGGTTCGTTATTTGATTATTTTCTCTTGAGTGAATTTTAAGTGAAACACATTCTCTACCCAAGTAATTGCAAGATGCAAGCTTCACACTAAGAGGAATCAAAGTCCCAAGTATTGAGTTTTCTCTTGAACTCGTAAAAAGAGCGGTGTACCGGTTTGATCCTGAGTCGTGGAAAGGAATGAGTTTGCTCTTGCAGTCGTAAAAAGAGCGGTGTAGCGGTTGGGCTCTGATCCGAGGAAAGAGTCAGAAAGTTTTATTCAAATTCCCACTATAAAACTATGGTGTTATATTTCTAACCCTTTTCCTATTTAAGTTCTAAATTATTGTAAAGTTTTATTGCATGGTATCAAGTTTGATTGTTATTAAAAAAAAATTTAATAATTAGATTGTTGAAACCCTATTCACCCCCTCTAGGGTTGTCATATCGATCCAACATTATCCTTCCACCAATAGGAGCAAAGGCAACGTTACTATGTGAAAGTTTCATGTCATTTATTCAACAATAAGGGTGTTAGCATGCATTTGGAAATGAACCCATATTTAAAAATTTTAGATAAAATAGAAAAGAATTGTTATCTCAAAGACAATGATACTATGTGAAACTAGCCTCAAGATGCTTCCTTAACTCTTAGGGGCGGTAAACCAACGGTTCCTTCACCCAAGACCCATGGCCCAACTCCCAACATGGAAGGGATAATCTAGAGAATCATTCCAAGAACCCTAACGGATGGGTTACAAACTCACATTATCAAGCTCGACAACAAACAATGTCACTGGCAAATTTAGGAAGACTACATGAAATTACGAATATATCAATGTAGGAGGAGTAAGTGAAAACAAAAAGGGAGTCATGACCCATTTTCGGTGGGTTCTCGAGGCACGGATTGCAAGTTAAAACAGGTTGAAAACAAAGTAAAATGTGGGTTCTCGAGGCACGGATTGCAAGTTAAAACAGGTTGAAAACAAAGTAAAATGTTTTCTCGAAATAAAAAAAGAATTAAAATATAATGAACATATATATTTACATTATATTCGAAATAGAGTTTATAGGTTCATAGTACAAAATAAGGGAAATGTTGAAAAAAATAATTTTAAAACATAAAAGATAGTTGGTGTTGTTTAATTGTAAGTTGGGCAACTACTCTTAGTTAAATGAAAGGAAAACATGGAGTGAGTACAAAGTTGACTAATTGTATGTTTTTAACCATGTTCGGGTGCTGGATACCACACTCTTTTCTTAATGTACATGAAATCGGTAATTATTCTTATTTCTTTTCCCTTTAGACACTCGGTGGCCGGGAGTAAATCGAACAAAGTGTCTGTCCAAAATAAAAGGGCCCAACCAGATTTAAACTGGTGACCTCTTGATCTGCAGTCAAATACTCTACCACTGAGCTATGGACCCATTTTGCATGATTTCAACTTTAGTGACTCCTTCTACCGAGTGTCAATCCAAAAGTATAAAAAGTGTCTGTCCAAAATAAAAGGGCCCAACCAAGTTCAAACGGGTGACCGGTCAAATTCTCTACCACTGAGCCATGGATCCATTTTGTAGGATTTTAACCTTAGTGACCCCGTAGACATAGTGTCGGTCCAAAAAGTGTAACAAATTTCTATCCTAGATAGAAGGGCCCAACTAGGTTCGAATTGGTCACCTCTTGATCTGCAATTAAATGCTCTAACATTGAGCTATGGTCCCATTTTGTATGATCTCAACCTTAGTGACCCCTTCTACAGATAATCGGTCCAAAAGTGACCCTACCGAATCGACTATGGACCAATTTTGTATAAATTGGTGGATTACCTATCGGGAATTAAACACAGGTCGTTAGATTCAAAGTCGAAAGTGCTAACCACTACACCATAGAACCACTCGTTAAACTTTATTTTGGCAGCGATTTTGATAAACGTCAACAACGCTGGATTTTGCAAAGCTAGAGGTCGTAGTATGCTTACAGACTTTCACAAGGTGTTTTCAACTTCTTTTATAGGTAATTGAACTTTTGAGTCCATGCAAATGATTGGTTGGATTAGTATGAGTTTAAGAAGACTGAGGAGAGAAGAGAGACTTTGTTAGAAACTCACCCATAGGTAATCTCCCAAGATGTTTTCAACTTCTTTTATAGGTAGAATTTTAAAATCAAACCACAACAAAATTTACTTCTATCTAGCAAAATTATTTTTTGTTTGAAACAAGATTATAGATAAATTTAAAATCCAAGAAAACCGATCTGAGTTTGATATTATTTGATTTTGGGTATGGACACAACTAGCTGATTTCTTTTGATTACATTAATGAATGTATGTAGATGTTTAAAGTGTTGATCTTAATGGTTTTAGAAAATATCAACACATCATCAATATAAACTATCGAATTTTTTTGAAAGGATTGAAAATATCATTCATAATCTTCTGAAATTCGGATGGAGCGTTTTTTAGCCTAAATGACATGACGTTCCCCTCATATTTTCTAATTGGACATTAAATGCTATTTTATATTTGTCCTTTTAAGAAATTAGAATTTTCCGAAATCCCAATTTCATGTCGAATTTTATAAAAACATTTGACTCTAAATTCTTTTTATCAAATCATTTTTGTTTTGGATTGGATATCTTATTTATTCTAAAACCTTATTCATTTGTAGTTAATTGCTGGTATCAGAATTTCTGGTTTCTTTTCACCATGTTGTTAACCTAAAATGTCAGAAATGACCACCTGCTCTTTGGAGACCTTATCAGCTTCCTCAAAATATCACCTAAAATGTCACAGTATTTAGTGTTTGATACTTTTTGACTTAACCCTAGGGTTCTATTTACGGTGAACTTGTGATTATTTTTGTCAAATTATATATTTGAATACCTAATACATTAAGATATAATATCTTATTTAAATAATATTAAAATGTGGTAGAATATCATAATATATGTTTAATTAATATGAATATCATTCAAATTTCAAATATATATTTTTATTTAATGTTTATGATACACATCAATTATTTTAATATTTAACATATCAAATACGTTAATAGATATTATACTTCAAGACTATAGGAACTTTCTCAGAGGACCTAAGAGTTACATCGGCCCACAATGCATCTCATGGACGATGCAAAACTATGGTGGCGCTTGAAGGTGAATTGTATAAAAAACTGGTCATGCACCAAAAAATTATGGGAAGACCATTGATGGAATTGAAGCAATCGACGCTCCCCTGTATGGGTTTCCAATCAAAGACCTAATGTTTGATGTTGACTCTTTTGAAGAAAGAGTCACGTGATCGAACAACAAGAAACGTGGCGGTATCTCTGAGAACTCTATCACACACATAAAAAAAACGTGTCGAAGACATTACACAGAAAATCTGACTTTCATCGAGGAGACCCGAGTTTGATTCTCGACAATGAAATTTTATTTTCTTATTTCTTTTATTTTATAGTTTCATCTTTTGTCACCAATTATATTTAAACTTTACCTAGGTTTGAGAAGCACTATAATGGATGAGTTCAATAGTATCTTAAATTCAAAAGACTTTTATGAACTTGATTTGAGAGGCACTATAATGGTCAAGTTCAATAGTACCTTAGATTAAAAAGACTTTTATGAACTTTGAACCTTTAATAGTGTTATGTCATAGATATTTGGTTCAATTTCAACAAGTGAGGTTGAGGTCATTCAAATGGTTAATGTGATAATTCGGTCATTTTCAAGGTCTCTTTTAGTGAACGCCATCATGGCTGAGATGACTGAGATGAGCACCAGAGTGAGTTTGACAAGGAGGGTCGTAGAGAACCACACCCAAAGCCAAGCTCATGTTGGGCTTAACAAACTGAAAATCCAAAAACACAAACCCTTAAATGGGAACCAGGATGCTAAGGAATTAAAAAAACTTTATTTTTGACGTTGAACACTACTTGAAGGTTACAGGAACTTGCTCATAGGACCTAAGAGTTACGTTGGCCACAATGCATCTGATGGACGGTAGCGCTCGAAGGTGGATGATATAAAAAATGGGTCATGCACCATAAACTCATGGGAAGACCGTTGATGGAATCGATGCAATCGATGCTCCCCTTGATGGGTTGGCAATTAAAGACCTGACGTTTGATGTTGACTCTTTTGAAGAAAAAGCCACACGATCGAACACCTCGAAATGTCGTGGTAGCTCTAAGAACTCTATTATACGACCTGAGAGTGGAGGGCTACAGGAACTTTCTCATACGACCTGAGAGTTACATTAGCCACAATGCATCTCATGGACGATGCAAAACTATGGTAGTGCTCGAAGGTGAATGGTATAAAAAATGGGTCATGCACCATAAACTCATGGGAAGATCGTTGATGGAATCGATGCAATCGACGCTCCCCTGGATGGGTTGCCAATCAAAGACCTAACATTCGAAGAAAGAGCAACACAATCGAACAGCTCGAAATGTCGCGGTAGCCCTGAGAACTCTAACACACATAGGGAAGGACGTGTCGAAGAGTTAGACATTAAGCAAAAGATCATGCTAAAACTCTTCAGCGATCTGACAAAATACTTCAGGACATCTACACCAAAAATCCATTGTCGTCCAGCGGTCAGGATATCTGGCTTTCACCAAGAAGACCCGGGTTTGATTCTCGGCAATGGAATGTTATTTTCTTATTTCATTTTATTTTACCGTTTCTATCTTAGACTAAAAAGACTTTTTATGAACTTCGTACCTTTGTCAGAGTTATGTTATAGATATTTTGTTCAATTTCAAATGGTTAATGCGATAATCCAGTCGTTTTCGAGGTCTCTCTTGTTGAACGACATCATGGTTGAGATGAGCAGGTGATTCAAATGGTTAATGCGATAATCCAGTCGTTTTCAAAGTCTCTCTTGTTGAACGACGTCATGGTTGAGATGAGAAGGTGATTCAGATGGTTAATGCGATAATCCAGTCGTTTTCGAGGTCTCTCTTGTTGAACGACGTCATGGTTGAGATGAGCACTCGAGTGAGTTTGACAAGTTGGGCTGTAGAGAACCACACCTCAAGCCAAGTTCATGTGGGCTTAACAAACATAAAATCCAAGAACACAACCCCTTAAATGTAAACCGGGATGCTAAGGAATTAAAAAGCTTTATTCTTTACGTAGAACAATACTTGAAGGTTACTGTTACTTGCTCATAGGACCTAAGAGTTACGTTGGTCGCAATGCATCTCATGGACGATGCAAAACTATGGTGGCGCTCGAAGGTGAATGCTATAAAAAATGGGTCATGCACCATAAACTCATGGGAAGACTATTAATCCAATCGATGCAATCGACAATCCTTTGGATGGGTTGCCAATCAAAGACCTGATGTTTGATGTTTGATGTTTACCGTTTTGAAGAAAGAGCCACACGATCGAACAGCTCGAAACGTCGCGGTAATTCTGAGAACTCTATCACACACATGAAAGGACGTGTCGAAGAGTTAGAAATTACCCAAAACATCATAGTAAAACTCTTGAGCGATTAGACAAAAGACTTTAGGACAACTACACCAAAAATTCATTGTTGTCCAACGGTTTGGATATTTGGCTTTCACCTAGGAGATTCTGGTTTGATTCTCTGAAATTGAATATTATTTTCTTATTTCTTTTTATTTTATAGTTTCATCTTTTGTCACCAATTATATTTAAACTTTACCTCATTTTGAGAGGCACTTTAATGGTCAAGTTCGATAGTATCTTAGATTAAAGACTTTTATGAACATCGTACCTATGTTAGTGTTATGCTCTAGATATTTGTTTCAATTTCAACAAGTGGGGTTGAGGTGATTCAAATGGTTAATGTGATAATCCGGCTATTTTCGAGGTCTCTCTTGTTGAACGCCATCATGGTTGAGATGAGCACCCGAGTGAGTTTGACAAGGAGACTCGAATTTAAACTTTACCTACGTTTGAGAGGCACTATAATGGTAAGTTCAATGGTATTTTAGATTAAAAAGACTTTGTTAGTGTTATGTTATAGACATTTGGTCAAGTTCAACAAGTGGGGTTGAGGTGATTCAAATGGTTAATGTCACTTTATTTGATTCAAATTGTTAATGTGATAATCCAGTTGAATAGTTACAGGTGCGGTGAACGTGGAGATTAAACACGTGACCTTCAAATCTTTAGTTTGACACTCTCCCAACTTAGCTATCCCTGCTAACATTAAAAATAAAAATTCATAAGTAAAGCTATTTCCAATAATTCATTATATTTTAAAAAGAAATAATAATCAACTAAACTATAAGGTGCAATGAATGCAATCGAACCAAGACCTTCCAATATTCAATCTAATGCTCTCCCAACTAAGCCATCCCAGATAACATAAAAAATTAATAATCACAAGTTTTAGATTGGATATTTGGCTTTCACCTAGGAGATTCTGGTTTGATTCTCTGAAATTGAATATTATTTTCTTATTTCTTTTTATTTTATAGTTTCATCTTTTGTCACCAATTATATTTAAACTTTACCTCATTTTGAGAGGCACTTTAATGGTCAAGTTCGATAGTATCTTAGATTAAAGACTTTTATGAACCTCGTACCTATGTTAGTGTTATGCTCTAGATATTTGTTTCAATTTCAACAAGTGGGGTTGAGGTGATTCAAATGGTTAATGTGATAATCCGGCTATTTTCGAGGTCTCTCTTGTTGAACGCCATCATGGTTGAGATGAGCACCCGAGTGAGTTTGACAAGGAGACTCGAATTTAAACTTTACCTACGTTTGAGAGGCACTATAATGGTAAGTTCAATGGTATTTTAGATTAAAAAGACTTTGTTAGTGTTATGTTATAGACATTTGGTCAAGTTCAACAAGTGGGGTTGAGGTGATTCAAATGGTTAATGTCACTTTATTTGATTCAAATTGTTAATGTGATAATCCAGTTGAATAGTTACAGGTGCGGTGAACGTGGAGATTAAACACGTGACCTTCAAATCTTTAGTTTGACACTCTCCCAACTTAGCTATCCCTGCTAACATTAAAAATAAAAATTCATAAGTAAAGCTATTTCCAATAATTCATTATATTTTAAAAAGAAATAATAATCAACTAAACTATAAGGTGCAATGAATGCAATCGAACCAAGACCTTCCAATATTCAATCTAATGCTCTCCCAACTAAGCCATCCCAGATAACATAAAAAATTAATAATCACAAGTTTTAGATTGAATAGGCAAGTTATGCAACTTAGTCAACCTAAATTAATAATCACAAGTTTTAGATTGAATAGTCATGCAATGTGAACCAAGTGCGGTGAAGAACGTGGATCGAACACGTGACCTTCAGATCTTCAGTCTGACGCTCTCCCAACTGAGCTATCCCCACAATCATTAGATATGAAAATTCATCAGTAAAGATATTTTCGCTGATTCATTGAGATTTCAAAAGAAATAATGACTAATTTTTTTATTGAATAGTTAGGTTATGCAAATAGAAACAGGTGCAGTGAACGTGGAGATCGAACACGTGACCTTCAAATCTTAAATCTGACGCTCTCCAAACTGAGCTATCCCTGCTAACATTAAAAATGAAAGTTTTTAAGTAAAGGTATTTCCGCTAATTAATTGAAATTTTAGAAAGAAATGATCACTAATAGTCAAACATTAAAAATGAAAGTTTTTAAGTAAAGATATTTCCGCTAATTAATTTAAATTTTAGAAAGAAATGATCACTAATTTTAGATTGAATAGTCAAATTGTGCAACGTGAACCATGTGTGGTGAACGTGGATCGAACACGAGATCTTCAAATCTTCAATCTAACGCTCTCTCAACTGAACTATCCACACTACTGTTAAAAATGAAAATTCATCAGTAAAGGTATTTTCGCTACTTCATTGAAATTTTAAATAGAAATAATCACTAATTTTTAATAAGATATTCAAGTTATCCAACTTGTATAAGGTGCGGTGAACTAGAACACGTTAGGTATTTCCGATAATTCATTGAGATTTCAGAAAGGAACAATGACTAATTTTAGATTGAATAGTCGGGTTATGCAACTAGAATCAGTTGCGGTGAACGTGGAGATCAAACACGACCTTCAAATCTTCAGTCTGACGCTCTCCCAACAGAGCTATCCCCGCTAATATTAAAAATGAAAATTCATAAGTAAAGGTATTTCCGCTAATTCATTATGTTTAAAAAAGAAATAATCACTAATTTTAGATTGAATAAGCAAGTTATGTTTTTAGATTGTATAGTCAGGTAATAAACTTGTATTAGGTGCGTTGAACGTTGATAAAACACGTGTGACCTTCAAATCTTCAGTCTAACAATCTCCCAACTAAGCTACTCTTGCTAACATTAAAAATGAATATTCATCAGTAAAGGTATTGGGTACACTTCTGGAAATTCAACAAAAGGCAATAGTATTAGACCGAGATGCCAGATTTAAATCTCGCTTCTGGAAAATTCAACAAAAGGCATTGGGTATGCAGTTATAGTATGACATTCCACCCATAAATAGATGGTCAAACAGAAATGCTCAAGCAAATATTGGAAGACATGTTGAGGGTATATGTGATGGATTTTGCAGGAAGCTGGGATAAGTACCTACCCCTTATGAAATTCGCTTATAATAATACTTGCCAAGCCACCATAAAAATGGCCACATACGAGGTTCTTTATGGACGAAGATTTTGATCCCCTATCTTTTCGGAAGAAGGGGGGCAAACGACAACTATTGGGCCAGAGCTGGTGCAAATTACCAACGCCGCAGTCCAGAAGATTAAAGCTAGGATACAGACCGCACAAAGCCGAGAGAAAAGCTATGCAGACCTAAGGCGCAAGGACATGGAATTGTAGGTAGGGGATCATATATTCCTAAAGGTAGCACCCCATGAGAGGGGTGCTCAGGTAGGGTGAAAAGGGGAAGCTAAGCCCTAGGTTTATCCGTCCCTTTGAGATATTAGAAAGGATTGGATCTGTGGCCTATAGAATCGGGCAATGCCCAAACTTGTCTGCAGTACATAATATCTTTCATGTATCCATACTACGGAAGTATACCCTAGATCGTTCGCACGTACTGGCTCATGAAACTCTCTTCTTGAGAGATGACCTAACTATAAAGAAGACCCGATTCAAATAATAGACAAGAAAGTCAAATGATTGAGAAACAAGGAAATCTCTCTCGTTAAGGTCCTATGGAAGAATCATAGAGTAGAAGAATCCACTTGGGAAACAAAAGGAAAATAAGAACCTTGTCCCCTGACCTATTTTAGAATAAGCACTTTCGATGACCGAAAGTTTTCAAAGGAGAGGAGAATTTGCAACACTCAAGGTCTACAATAAGAGACAGTGTATAATCCCTACTAGGTTGTATCTAGAAGCAAAGAACAAGTAAAATTGAAAAAACATTAAGAAAATGGTACTTTTTCTAATTTTTATAAACTTCCCGAATCATTAAATTTTTTATAGAATAAGAACTACAAGGTGCTTAAAAAAGGAAGGCTCTGATCGGGGAAGACTTTTCTGGCAGAAGATTCAGAAAAATAAAGAATGAAATTATAGAAATTCTAGACCTTTCAATGGTAGTGGAAAATCCATCTATAAATTATGAATTAGAGTAGACTATTAGGGGCAAGAAGCAAGCTTAATCGAGTACCCAATCGAGAGATACAAGTTTTTTGTTTTGGGGTATCGTGTTCATGGGTTTACCTCCAATTTGAGAACTATAGTCCACTATTCATTTCCAAACTTGTTCCTGACCTTCTAAATAAGTTTACCCATAAGTTTGGTGAAGGAAAGAGGTCCTCAAAGTGCTAGTAGGTTTTCACACGAATTAGTCCACGGTAGGTTACCCTCTAATGTTTTCCTAAGCAAAAACCTCAACTCCTAAAGCCTAACCGATGACATTATGTATAAACTTAGGTTCATCAATAATCCATGTACCAAGTACCGAGAACTATGTGAATAACATGCTAAATAAGTTGCTAGGATCCATACCCATAAGTAACCATTATCTGCATTACGATGTGTACTAAAAGGCCCCTATTCCTCTTTAGGTAGGATGTCCGGCAATATGTATCATGAGCTGGATGTTATGATAGACCTACCTTTCCCATCAGCTAAACAAGATGTCCTGCACAACGATTTACCAGTAGGATTACATGATTATGACGACACCACTCATGTGTTCATGGGGAGAAAATTGAAGGTTATTTTAGGGGAAGGTTTTCAGGATCAGTATATGATACATAACACGATGACCTCTAAGTTCTAAGATCCTGAAAACATAACAAGAAGTAATATCCTAGCTTAAGGTCGCGATTAAAAACCTTCTAGTAGGCTACTTACTAAGTTTTACTCACTCCATGTTTATCATTTTTTTTCAAGTAACTAAGAGTTGGTCGTGGATGAGTGGACTTTGGAGTGTGGGCTATGGACTAACTTCTATTTTTAATCTAGTATTTTTTGTTCTTCTTTTGAGTCTGCTTCTTATTTTGTGTTTGGAACGAATATGTATATGTAACACCCCAAAAATGAAGGAAATTAGCTCCCATAAGAATAAGTCACTCATGAAAGACCCAAAGGATAGAAAGGAAAAAAACTTGATTAAGTAATTACAAAGGACTTAGTCAAGTCACTCGTGTACCCTATCAAGTGATTTCAAGGAGTTAAAGGCCTTTTGAAAAGGATTGGAGAGGAAAAAGTAAATGAAAAGGGCAAAAAAGTCATTTTATCAATTATCAAGAATCTTTCCGGATTTGTAATTCCTTATCTAGAAGGAATCTCAAGATTCAAAATAAGCGAAAAATGATCAAAAAGCGATGAGGAATTTGTAGAAAAATTATGGATTTTTCGAGAAAAATAATAATAAAATATTCGGAAAGTGAAAAATTACCAAAATACCCCTAGAAGAATGGATAACTACAGAAATGTCACTCTAATTAGAATCAGAGAATCTACCGTGACCATCCGAGCAAAATCCTTCGAACTCAAATTTCAACCGTCGGATCTCCTCCAAAATTTGATATGATCTAGAACGAACACGCACGGATCATCACATCCAACGACTAGTATTCAAAACCAAGATCGGTAAGGATATGATTGGAGTTGATATCTCTGAAAAATTACCAGAAAGTTCGATCTCTAAATAACGAAGATTCTGGAGCTCCCAATGTCGGTTTAAGCTCCTCCTATAAAATCTGAAGTAGGAGCACAATACGGAATAAGAATCGAGAAAGGTCGATCCCCCAATCAAAGGCAATAAGCGTTTAGATTCTGGGTCTCCTACTCTCAGATTTCTTCCAAATTCGAGAGCAATCCTCCACCATTTCTCAAAATTTTACATTTTCTCGGGTTTTCTCAATTTTAACCCCATTTCAGACCGATTCTCATAGAAAATCTTATGGTTTCAGAAACTAGACACAATAAGGAGTATGTGGAAGGAAATTTGAAGTAATTCAGATACTGGAAGCTCAAGAATGGACGTCCCAAACGTCGACGACGAGGCAAGTAGCCACCTTGGACTTTTTGTTAAGAAATACTTGTAGAAATTGCTTAGATTTTCATATGAACCCTAAACCAAGTATGAATTAAGGATATATAAAGAAAAACCCAAAGAACCGGAGTTAAGACCCTGAACCGATCAAATAGCTCGAGATTTAAGTAACGTTAAAATTGATGGTGTTAATATAACACATGCAGAAGCAATTTGGATCTTAGGCACTTTTAGAACATCAATTATAGTAAATAACTAGCATGTTCATAAGTATTAAAACTTAATGAGTTTAGATACTAACCTTTTGTAGTTCAAACTCCTTTTTCCTAACGAACCGATTTTGTACCACCACTAGTGTCTTCTCCACTATCCTCCGGCCTTAGAACGGGATTGTGGAATCCGGTGAGTGACTAAACTTGGGAGGGATTTTGTATATATGAAGAGAGTGTTTGTGAGAGGTTTTTTCTCAAGGTTTTTCACCAAGAAGAAGACCTTCCATGTACCATGATCACTCTATTTAAAGAGTCATGTTTGCATGTTAATGCAAATTTGAGTTCACCAAATTTTGACACTCAAAATTCCACTCAAATGTTTGGGATTATGTGGCAAGCATGCATGTTTGAGTTAACCATATTTTGACACTTCAAATTCCACTCAAATATCATCTCATAAGGGAGATTGAGTTAACCGGTAAGGTACAGACCTTTAAAGCACGACTAGTAGCAAAGGGTTATACCCAAAGAGAGGGGGTGGACTATGAAGAAACCTTCTCACCTGTTGCTATGCTTAAATCAATTAGAATACTCTTGTCTATTGCCACATTTTATGATTATGAAATTTGGCAAATGGATGTTAAGACAGCTTTTCTAAACGGCGATCTTGAAGAGAGTATCTATATGGCTCAACCAGAGGGGTTCATTGAACAGGATCACGAGCAAAGGGTTTGCAAGCTTAAAAGATCCATTTATGGGTTGAACTAAGCATCTCGATCCTGGAACATAAAGTTTGATACTGCGATCAAATCTTATGGCTTTAAACAGAATGTTGACGAACCTTGTGTTTATAAAAGGATAGTCAACTCTACAGTAGCTTTCCTGGTGTTGTACGTTGACGATATCCTACTCATTGGAAATGATGTGGGAATTCTGACTGACATTAAGCATTGGCTGGCAACACAATTCCAAATGAAAGATTTGGGAGAGGCTCAGTTTGTTCTTGGAATCCAAATTGTTCGGAATCGCAAGAACAAAACACTAGCATTGTCTCAAGCATCGTACATCGACAAAATGTTGATTCGATATAAGATGCAGGACTCCAACAAAGGATTATTACCTTTCAGGCATGGAGTTCATTTTTCGAAGGAACAAAGTCCTAAGACACCTCAAGAAGTTGAGGATATGAAACACATTCCCTATGCATCAGCAGTCGGTAGTCTGATGTATGCCATGCTATGTACCCGACCCGACATATGCTATGCTGTGGGAATTGTCAGCAGATATCAGTCCAATCCGGGACGTTCTCATTGGACTGCCGTTAAGAATATCCTCAAGTATCTTAGGAGAACGAGGGACTATATGCTAATGTACGGTGCTAAGGATCTGAAACTTACAGGGTACACTGACTCAGATTTTCAGACCGATGTAGATTCGAGGAAATCGACATCAGGATCTGTCTTCACTCTGAACGGAGGAGCAATAATATGGAGAAGCATAAAGCAAGGTTGCATTGCTGATTCCACCATGGAAGCTGAGTATGTTGCTGCTTGTGAAGCAGCGAAAGAATCTGTATGGCTTAGGAAGTTCTTAACTGATTTGGAAGTCGTTCCAAATATGCATCTTCCCGTCACTCTTTATTGTGATAACAGTGGAGCAGTTGCAAATTCAAAAGAACCAAGAAGCCATAAGCGAGGAAAACATATTGAGCGCAAATATCATCTCATAAGGGAGATTGTGCAACGAGGAGATGTGATCGTCACACAGATAGCTTCAGAACACAACATTGCTGATCCATTTACAAAGCCCCTCACGGCTAAAGTGTTTGAAGGGCACCTAGTGAGTCTAGGACTACGAGTTATGTAATCTAGGGCAAGTGGGAGAAAAGGCATGAGTATGTGATGCCCTATTTTATTGTATTTCTCTCTACTCAACGTTATAAAACCCCACTAGAGTTTTAGTCCAAGTGGGAGTTTTGTTGGGTTTTATGTCCTAAAACTCATAGTTTGTAAACAAAGATATATTCTATTTTCAATAAAGTTATTATTGATGTTTATTCAGTAAAAATTGTTATTGAATAAAGTGAACTTTACGATCATTAATCTAAATCCAATAAACTAAGAACACTCTGGCTATAGTATGATTACTTGAACTATATGTAGAGACATAAGAGTGGATCAAGTTCAAGTATATAGTCAAAATGATCTATAGTATAAGGATAAGGCTGAGTACCTTATTCTGGGGACACTATGGATGCGGCCCACTTTTGTATATGATATAAACAATGTGATCACTAAATTGTGCATGTGGAGACATGTGAGTGGGGGCGTCCTATGCAATGAGTATTGCATAAGATCGGACCATGAAGAAAACCACTCTCACTTTATAAAGTTGTTTACTGTTGAGACTGATTTTCTTTTCATTCGATAACCTAGGTAACTCGGTTTTAATCCTGAGCTAACCATGAACTCCTGTTTATTCGGAATTATCCTTAGATTTGCATGGGTGAGAGTGGCTCTAGTTCGCCGACTCAACAGGCCTCCCATTTCAGGGGTAAGACTGGGTGAATGGCTGGGGACGTGGGGTGCAAGACAGAATTCACTCCTACCCACTTTTAGGGATAGAAGAAAGGTAGTTCCCTTAAGCACTGACTCCAGGTCTTGAACAAGGGGCCCCACCCTCTCATTGGCCTGAGAGGGATTCGGTTTACTGGTTGGACCACAAACCAATTGTTCATTAGAGGATCAGTGAGACATAAGGAACAAGAAATAACTTCAGGGGTAAAACGGTAAATTGACCCAGCTCTAGTTACGAACAACCTGTGAATGATCGACTTACTAATCATGGTTATATCAGATGGACAGAAATATATCTATAGTGAGGGGAGTGCAACTACTAGGCTATAGTGGAGTGTCCTAGTAGTTAACGAATGTTGGTTAACCAGGTTAATGAGTTTAATCGGTTAATCTTGGATCGTTGGAGCCCATGATCTATAGGTTCATTAGGTCCCTCTGCTAGCTCATATCGGACTAAACCATAGAACAGTGTGACGAGTGAGTTCGAAGTGTTCGAATTCAAATTAGGGAATATGCGTTACATATATACGATATATTTAACCGCAATTTTGTTTTATTTACGAATTAAACGAAAAGAGAGAATCTGAGATATTTAAATAAGATTTAAATATCTTAAATCAATTATGTGTCGGAATTGATTGGGATTGGCATTTGAATTAATATTAAATATTAATTAAATAGTTTAATTAATCATTTAATGTTACTTTAATTTGAAATTCATTATTCAAATTAATTGTTGAATTAAAATGAAGAAAGTCAAAATGTTGACTTTCAACTAATGGAAAAATCCATGTTAGTGGAATTTTGAGGTGTCAAAATTTGGTTTAACCAAACTTGCATGTTTGCCAAATAAACCCCACAAGTTTGAGTGGAATTTTGAGTGTCAAAATTTGGTTAACTCAAACATGCATGCTTGCCACATAATCCCAAACATTTGAGTGGAATTTTAAGTGTCAAAATTTGGTGATCTCAAGTTTGCATGAACATGCAAACTTCACTCTTTAAATAGAGTGATCATGATACTTGGAAGTAATTCTTCTTCATCTTGATGAAAAAACCTTGAAACAAACACTCTCTTTCACATATACAAAATCCCTCCCAAGTTTAGTCGCTCACCGGATTCCACAATCCCGTTCTAAGGCCGGAGGATAGTGGAGAAGACACTAGTGGTGGTTCGAAACCGGTTCGTGAGGCAAAAGGAGTTTGAACTACAAAAGGTTAGTATTTAAACTCATTAAGTTTTAATACTTATGACCATGCTAGTTATTTACAATGATTGATGTTCTAAAAGTGCCTAAGATCCAAATTGCTTCCGCATGTGTTATATTAACACCAACACGTACAACACCAGGAAAGCTACTGTAGAGTTGACTATCCTTTTATAAACACGAGGTTCGTCAACATTCTATTTAAAGCCATAAGATTTGATCGCAGTATCAAACTTTATATTCAAGGATCGAGATGCTTGCTTCAACTCATAAATGGATCTTTTAAGCTTGCAAAATCTTTGCTTGTGATCCTGTTCAATGAACCCCTCTGGTTGAGCCATATAGATACTCTCTTCAAGATTTCCGTTTAGAAAGGCTGTCTTAACATCCATTTGCCAAATTTCATAATCATAAAATGTGGCAATAGACAAGAGTATTCTAATCGATTTAAGCCTAGCAACAGGAGAGAAGGTTTCTTCATAGTCCACCCCCTCTCTTTGGGTATAACCCTTTGCTACTAGTCGAGCTTTAAAGGTCTGTACCTTACCGGTTTGGTCTCGTTTCTTCTTATAGATCCATTTGCAACCAATAGGTTTTACCCCATCTGGTTGATCTACAAGTTCCCGGACTGAATTGAAGTACATTGACTCCATTTCAAGATTCATGGCTTTAATCCACTGATCTCTATCTTCATCATTCATTGCCTGTTTATAGGTCAATGGATCCTCAACGCCATCATCAGGTATGATGACTTGAGTTTCTACTAAACCCAAGTAACGATCGGGTTGAGTTATAACCCTCCCACTACGTCGAGGCATTCTCAACTCTTGAGAAGGATGTGATTGACCAGAAGTGTCAGCTCCATCAACAACTCTAGTTGAAGGACCAGCTTGATCAACAACTCTTGTTCTTTTATCAGTAGCTTCTTTAGAAATCTCACTTAATACTAGTTTGCTACGAGGTTGATGATTTCTTACGTGGTCTTCCTCTAAGAATGTAGCGTTTGTTGATACAAACACTCTATTTTCTTGAGGGTCATAAAACAAACCACTTTTCGTCTCTTTGGGGTATCCTACGAATAGACATAATTTTGAACGATGTTCTAATTTCTTGGGGTTTTGCAACAACACATGTGCTGGACATCCCCAAATTCTGAGGTGAAGTAAACTACCTTTACGCCCTTTCCATAACTCATAAGGTGTTTCTGAAAAACTCTTAGTAGGAACCATGTTCAAAATGTATGTAGCAGTCTCCACTGCATATCCCCAAAACGGATCGGGTAATTGAGCGAAACTCATCATAGACCGAACCATGTCTAATAGAGTTCTATTTCTCCTTTCTGATACACCATTTTGTTGAGGCATACCAGGGGCTGAGAGTTGAGATCTTATTCCATGTTCTATCATATAGTCCTGAAATCTTAAGTCCATGTACTCTCCTTCTCGATCTAATCGAAGTGTTTTAATAGTTTTACCTAATAGATTCTCAACCTCAGTCTTATACTCTCTAAATTTTTCAAGAGTTTCGAACTTGTGATGCATTAGGTAAAGATAGTCTCATACCTTGAATAATCATCAATAAAACTGATGAAATATTCATACCCTCCTCGTGCTTTGACATTCATTGGACCACAGAGATCTGTATGCACGAGTTCTAAGGTTTTTTTGGCTCTATAACCTTTTTCGGAAAATGATCGTTTAGTCATTTTACCCTCAAGACAAGACTCACATGGAGGTAAAGAGTTGTCTTCTAACTCATTTAGAAGTCCTCTTTTAACCAATCTCTCACTCCTATTGAGATTAATGTGGCCTAGTCTTAAGTGCCAAAGATAGGTATTATGAGAAATCTTTTGTCGTTTATTTTGAGTTTCAGCTGTTTTAAACATCTCGGTATTGAAAATAGCTTTTGTTTCGCTCGGTTTTAACATATATAAGTTGTTTTCTAGTTTTGCAGAACAAATATGAATACCTCTGTTGCAAATGAACAATTCATTGATTTCAAAAGATACTTTATACAATTGTTCTAATAAACAAGAGATAGATATTAGATTTCTTTTCATTTCAGGAACAAAAAGTACATTATCTAATATAATGAATCTATCCACAAAAAACAACTTTAAATTTCCTACTGATCTTGCTGAGACAACCTCTCCTGTTCCAACCCGGAGTGTTATCTCGCCGTCCGCAAGCATTCTCCAGGAGCTAGTTTCCTGGTAAAAAGAACAAATATGATTAGTCGCCCCTGAATCTAGTATCCAGGTTGAGTTGTCATACTCTACTAAACATATGTCTACAACGAGTAAATCATATTTACCTTGTTGTGTCTTTTTGGCTTTCTTCTCTGCAAGGTATTTTGGGCAGTTTCTTTTCCAGTGCCCGTTTTCGTTGCAATGGAAACATTTTCCTTTATCTGCTTTTTGAACCTTGTGTTTGCGGTCAGTAGGAATCTTATTTTTCCCTTTACCCTTCTTCTTCATCAAAACACTTTTAGAAGTTGAAGGTCCAGAATTATTTTTGGGGGACGATCCTCGTAGTAATTTCTTGGAGATAGCAACATTTGCTTCTCCTGTTTGTCCCTTGTTCGTTAAGAGGGACTGATAAGTCTGTAGCTCATTGAGAAGAGCAGTCAAGTTATATTCTATTTTATTCATTACCACATTGGTGCGGAACTGGAAGAAGCTCTTTGGAAGAGGTCCCTTCTTTCGTACGACAGTTGTAAATGTATTTTATGGCTTCATGTCTAAGGGAGAAGGACGGTTGTCCAAACATCCCTTTTAGAGATTTCATAATCTCTTTAGCAGTACCCATAACATCGTGTTTCTTAGCCAAAACATTAGATATGCTGGCTAGAATGTACACTCAGGCTTTTGTCATTTGCCTATATCCATCTGCCATATGCATCCCGAACTGTTCGGTTTGCATTTGAGCTGGGGTTTGGAGGACACTCCTCAGTTTAATCAAACTTTAAATCATCAAGTTGTGTAATTGTCGCCGTTTAATTTCTCAGAAGCGAGTAATCATACTATTGAGTTTGTCATGCTGTGATATAAAGAAAATTCTATTAGTGATTTGACTTAATCCTGTTTAATCCAATTAGTTTTAGCAAATGTAATAATGTACCCAAATCATTATTAATTTGCAACGATACTTTAGTGAGTTAGAGCTGCTACCGAGGGGCAGTCAATCACTCATTCATTAAACCAAGACATTCTTGACTTAAACACTAATCCCAGAATAACTCTTGTTCCTATAGCGTTCTTAGTTATCGCTGTTTTGGTCAAGAATATACCAACTCTTAGTATTTCTTCGTAAGTGTGACCCGCCATTTTCAGACCTCATAGATCGGTCCCAACAATGCTATCGAATGAAAAAGCCAAAGTTGGGAACGGACCTAAGAAATCCTATCCATTTCTGGAGTTTGCGTTGTTTCGACTCCCATGTTACGACCCTCCAATGGTTGCTCTAGGGCAACATGCAGATGGAACATGGGAATCTCACGGTGCAACCTAGTGGTGGAGACCATAGGACGTATTTGATATACTTCCTTCTCCCACTTACTATAAATACTTTCTCTATTCACCTTGTTATTGACTCATGCAAATACCTTCGGAATGGAGGACGCTCCCAGGGCGACACGAGGCCGAGCATGAATCTCACTGTGTGAATTTTACAGAGAGCGTAAAAAGAAAACGATGTATCTTATACACCTTTTTCCTCCCACTAAGTATTTTAGATGGTTGGGTATACTCATTACTTAAGTATATTCTGGCTAATTAAATATAACTTAAGTCTAGGTGATTTTTCTAAATTTTACATCACTTAAGCATGCTCATAAAACTGGGCTAACTAAGCTCAAGTACTGGTCCGATCTCCAGGTAGTAGGTGTTCCGTAAACCGTCAACTTAAGTACCTCCAGCCTTAGACAAGATCGTGCAAGGTGAGCTTTCTCGTAACCGCAATTTTGTAAGACATCGACCTATTTTAACTATTAAAATTGATCGTGCTCGGTTCTTAACCCTAAGTGAGCATGCACTTATCTTTATTATAGATTTTAATGTCTATCTCGTTTTATGACGTTGAAAATAACCTATAACATGCATCTAACATGCTTTATATAACAATTATATAATCATCCATTCCATGCAATAATATAACAATTTATATCTATCACTCATGGAACCCTAAACATGCATACTATACATTATAACACTTATAACATACTTGGAATGCATGAAACATGCTTAGCCTATGGTGGGATTTTAAATCTATATGACATACTTTATGCATATAAATTTTCTATTTAATTAAAACATACATTCATAATGCATAATTAATTAAACACATTAAAGTGGGTTGGTTTTGGCACTTTAAAGCAAGCAATTAACTAAATTATTTCATTAATAATTAAAAATAACTTGAGCCACTCCCGATGATAAGATAAGGAAATCAACTACAAGGGGGGTAAGATTCGGATTACCTTGTTGATCGAATATCTCAAGGCAAGAACACTTGATTGAGATTCGAATCACTCCACAAGCAAGATCGATCATGTCTAGCTTGAATGACTCTTGTTGATCAAATATCTCAAACACTTGTTTGAGATTCGAATCACTCCACAAGCAAGATTGATCATGTCGAGCTTGAATGATTCTACATGCAATCTAAACTACATAGAATTGCAAAGAAACTTAGCCATTGGCTAAAGAAAAGCACAAATGCTTCTTTCTATATATTTTCCAAGTCTTCTTACAAATACAACATACATGGCTTTATATAGCCTCAAAAATGAAACTACTAAAGGTATTCCAAGAGTTGTAACATTCCTACTTTATGGCCATAATTAGCCATTATGTAAATGTAACCGAAATTAAATAAAAAGTCTTAAAATACAATAACTCTAAATTACTCTAAATTGTAACCCACCCAAAATTTACAACAATCAAACTTCATTCTTCTTCAATGTAGCATGAATTGAAACATCTTTTTGATAATTTTGACAACCTTTTCTTCACATCTTCATTGAAGTATATTGTATGATTGATGTCTTTTGGTTCATATCATTCTCCACTTCTTCAAGAGGATTCGTCCTCGAATCTATTGTGTAACTTTGCTGCAAAAAATAAGTTATGGAAATACGACGGACCTCACAACACTCTCTCAAGAGTATATGCTCAAGGAATTTTAGGCCACTCTATTTGCACTCATTTACACAAATGAAGCTCTCATTCTCACCTCTCAAAATTTTTTTGTAGAGCCCAGATTGGATTTTTTTTTTTTTTATTTTGGATCGATTAAAAACTAAAAAGATAAAAAACAAATTGAAAAGAAACGCAAAGGAAACATATATCCGATCTTGAGCCTGAAGCTCTGATACCAAATGATAAGATAAGGAAATCAACTACAAGGGGGGTAAGATTCGGATTACCTTGTTGATCGAATATCTCAAGGCAAGAACACTTGATTGAGATTCGAATCACTCCACAAGCAAGATCGATCATGTCTAGCTTGAATGACTCTTGTTGATCAAATATCTCAAACACTTGTTTGAGATTCGAATCACTCCACAAGCAAGATTGATCATGTCGAGCTTGAATGATTCTACATGCAATCTAAACTACATAGAATTGCAAAGAAACTTAGCCATTGGCTAAAGAAAAGCACAAATGCTTCTTTCTATATATTTTCCAAGTCTTCTTACAAATACAACATACATGGCTTTATATAGCCTCAAAAATGAAACTACTAAAGGTATTCCAAGAGTTGTAATATAGCCTCAAAAATGAAACTACTAAAGATATTCCAAGAGTTGTAACATTCCTACTTTATGGCCATAATTAGCCATTATGTAAATGTAACCGAAATTAAATAAAAAGTCTTAAAATACAATAACTCTAAATTACTCTAAATTGTAACCCACCCAAAATTTACAACAATCAAACTTCATTCTTCTTCAATGTAGCATGAATTGAAACATCTTTTTGATAATTTTGACAACCTTTTCTTCACATCTTCATTGAAGTATATTGTATGATTGATGTCTTTTGGTTCATATCATTCTCCACTTCTTCAAGAGGATTCGTCCTCGAATCTATTGTGTAACTTTGCTGCAAAAAATAAGTTATGGAAATACGACGGACCTCACAACACTCTCTCAAGAGTATATGCTCAAGGAATTTTAGGCCACTCTATTTGCACTCATTTACACAAATGAAGCTCTCATTCTCACCTCTCAAAATTTTTTTGTAGAGCCCAGATTGGATTTTTTTTTTTTTTATTTTGGATCGATTAAAAACTAAAAAGATAAAAAACAAATTGAAAAGAAACGCAAAGGAAACATATATCCGATCTTGAGCCTGAAGCTCTGATACCAAATGATAAGATAAGGAAATCAACTACAAGGGGGGTAAGATTCGGATTACCTTGTTGATCGAATATCTCAAGGCAAGAACACTTGATTGAGATTCGAATCACTCCACAAGCAAGATCGATCATGTCTAGCTTGAATGACTCTTGTTGATCAAATATCTCAAACACTTGTTTGAGATTCGAATCACTCCACAAGCAAGATTGATCATGTCGAGCTTGAATGATTCTACATGCAATCTAAACTACATAGAATTGCAAAGAAACTTAGCCATTGGCTAAAGAAAAGCACAAATGCTTCTTTCTATATATTTTCCAAGTCTTCTTACAAATACAACATACATGGCTTTATATAGCCTCAAAAATGAAACTACTAAAGGTATTCCAAGAGTTGTAATATAGCCTCAAAAATGAAACTACTAAAGATATTCCAAGAGTTGTAACATTCCTACTTTATGGCCATAATTAGCCATTATGTAAATGTAACCGAAATTAAATAAAAAGTCTTAAAATACAATAACTCTAAATTACTCTAAATTGTAACCCACCCAAAATTTACAACAATCAAACTTCATTCTTCTTCAATGTAGCATGAATTGAAACATCTTTTTGATAATTTTGACAACCTTTTCTTCACATCTTCATTGAAGTATATTGTATGATTGATGTCTTTTGGTTCATATCACCCGAGGATCACGAACTGGGCAAACCAACCGTTAAAAACGTTGAATCGGACCCCAACGGCAGAAAAAACACCCGAACCGCCTCTTCCATCTTCTTCGGTTCAGCTTGCTATCTCTTCCATTTTTGATCAATTACAACCTAAAATGGACTCTAATGACTCCATAAAAATTATAGACATTTCTTCATTCATTAAAGCCCATACACATTAAGGCTTATTACAATAATTGTATCAAATGGAAGCATAAAAAAAATGCCAAAACCAAAACCAAAACCATCCACTTTAGCAACCACAAATTTCATTCATGAAATGTACCCACCATGATCAAATTAATGTAAATAAAGTGCCTAAAACTTGCTCTGATACCAATTGATGGTGTTAATATAACACATGCGGAAGCAATTTGGATCTTAGGTACTTTTAGAACATCAATTATAGTAAATAACTAGCATGTTCATAAGTATTAAAACTTAATGAGTTTAGATACTAACCTTTTGTAGTTCAAACTCCTTTTTCCTCACGAACCGGTTTCAAACCACCACTAGTGTCTTCTCCACTATCCTCCGGCCTTAGAACGGGATTGTGGAATCCGGTGAGTGACTAAACTTGGAAGGGATTTTGTATATATGAAGAGAGTGTTTGTGAGAGGTTTTTTCTCAAGGTTTTTCACCAAGAAGAAGAAGACCTTCCATGTACCATGATCACTCTATTTAAAGAGTCATGTTTGCATGTTAATGCAAATTTGAGTTCACCAAATTTTGACACTCATAATTATGCCAGATAATATGATTTAAAATGTGGTTTTTAAACATTGAACCAAGAATATGAGAATAGAGAATGAAACATATTCTAGGAAGAATAAAGATCGTCTCGAGCCGCTCTTCAAAAAGAGCATTACACAAATTGTTCTATTGTATTCTTTCTAGGAACTTTTCAGTCAAATAGGTCATCTGTTGTCACAATTCTTTTAAGGAAGATGCGCCGAAATAACCGATGAAGAAGTTTCAGAGAGCCATAGGTTCGAATCCTGTCACCTTGATGTGTTATTCTCAGGGGCCCAAGTGCAAAGCCCCGTAGTCTATCCGTAGTTTCAGAGAGCCATAGGTTCGAATCTGTTGATGTGTTATTAATATAACACATGCGGAAGCAATTTGGACTTTAGGCACTTTTAGAACATCAATTATAGTAAATAACTAGCATGTTCATAAGTATTAAAACTTAATGAGTTTAGATACTAACTTTTTGTAGTTCAAACTCCTTTTTCCTCACGAACCGGTTTCGAACCACCACTAGTGATTTCAACACTATCCTCCGGCCTTAGAACGGGATTGTGGAATCCGGTGAGTGACTAAACTTGGGAAGGATTTTGTATATGTGAAGAGAGTGTTTGTGAAGAAGAAGCCCTTCCATGTACCATGATCACTTTATTTAAAGAGTTATGTTTCCATGTTCATGCAAATTTGAGATCACCAAATTTTGACATTTAAAATTCCACTCAAATGTTTGGGATCATGTGGCAAGCATGCATGTTTGAGTTAACAAAATTTTGACACTCAAAATTCTACTCAAACTCATGCAAGTTTGGTTAAACACAATTTTGACACCTTAAAATTCCACTAACATGGATTTTTCCATTAAATGAAGTCAACATTTTGACTTTCTTCATTTTAATTCAACAAAATGAAAGTAACATTAAATGATTAATTAAACTATTTAATTAATATTTAATATTAATTCAAATATCAATCCCAATCAATTTCGACACATAATTGATTAAGATATTTAAATCTTATTTAAATATCTCAGATTCTCTTTTTTTGTTTAATTCATAAATAAAACAAAAATGCGGTTAAATATATCATATATAGTAGCGCAATTCCCTAATTTGAATTCGAACACTTCGAACTCACTCGTCACACTGTTATATGGTTTAGTCCGATATGAGCTAGCATAGGGACCTAATGGACCTATAGATCATGGGCTCCAATGATCTAAGATTAACCGGTTAAACTCATTAACCTTGTTAACCAACATTCGTTAACTACTAGGACACTCCACTATAGCCTAGTAGTTGCACTTCTCTCACTATAGATATATTTCTGTCCATTTGATATAACCATGATTAGTAAGTCGATCCTTCACAGGTTGTTCGTAACTAGAGCTGGGTCAATTTACCATTCTACCCCTAAAGTTAGTTCTTGTTCCTTATGTCTCACTGATTCTCTAATGAACAATTGGTTTGTGGTCCAACCAGTAAACCGAATCCCTCTCAGGCCAACGAGAGGGTGGGGCCCCTTGTTCAAGACCTGGAGTCAGTGCTTAAGGGAACTACCTCTCTTCTATCCCTAAAAGTGGGTAGGAGTGAATTCCATCTTGCGCCCCACGTCCCTAGCTATTCACCCAGTCTTACCCCTGAAATGGGAGGCCTATTGAGTCGGCGAACTAGAGCCACTCTCACCCATGCAAATCTAAGGATAATTCTGAATAAACAGGAGTTCATGGTTAGCTTTGGATTAAAACCGAGTACCTAGGTTATTGAATGAAAAGAAAATCAGTCTCAATAATAAACGACATTATAAAGTGAGAGTGGTTTTCTTCATGGTCCGATCTTATGCAATACTCATTGCATAGGACGCCCCCACTCACATGTCTCCACATGTACAATTTACGGATCACATTGTTTATATCATATACAAAAGTGGGCCGCATCCATAGTGTCCCCAGAATAAGGTATTCAGCCTTATCCTTATACTATAGATCATTTTGACTATATATACTTGAACTTGATCCACTCTTATATCTCTACATATAGTTTTAAGTAATCATACTAGCCAGAGTGTTCTTATTTTATTGGATTTAGATTAATGATCGTAAAGTTCAATTTATTCAATAACAATCTTTACTGAATAAACAACAATAATAACTTCATTGAAAATAGAACATGTTTTTGTTTACAAACTATGAGTTTTAGGACATATAACCCAACAAAGGCAGGCATGTTGTCCACTGTCGTCAAATAGGTCATCTGTCGTCACAATTCTTTTGAGAAAGATGCGCCCAAATAACCGATGAAGAAGTTTCAGAGAGCCATAGGTTCGAATCCTGTCACTCTGACGTGGTATTCTCAGGGGCCGAAGTGCAAAGCCCCATAGCCTATCCTTGGTCAGGAAGGCAAGAAGTTTCAGAGAGCCATAGGTTCGAATCATGTCACCTTGATGTGGTATTCTCAGTGGCCGAAGTGCAAAGCCCCATAGCCTATCTGTGGTCAGGAAGGCAGGCAAACCGCGCACACTGAAAAGAAAAAAAGAAGATCTCCTTTTCTAACACACGTAGAATTGTCATTCATTTGTCTTTTGAAACCCCTTACCTTATCAGTCATCAGGCAGGTTTTTGGTATCATATATCAAGATAATTATTATGAAAAAGCTATTCAACTAGTGTGACTTAGATACCCTTTCTTTGTGGTATCGGTCATGCTATTTGAATGGCCTGAAGTCATCATAGCCTCTCCACCGATTCCAAAGACTCCTTCAGCATCAATGTGCTCCAATGAAAGAGATCAGACCCTTTCCTGAACTAGAACCGGACATAAAACGCCTTGGAGAAAGTCGAAAGCGAGCTCTTTTCGCGTATACGCAATCTCGAAACCCAATTAGCTCAGGGACTGTCTCCTCAACCCTGGCGCGTATGAGTGCTTGGTAAGAGAGAATGTCGAATGAGAGAGACATTCGATTACGACAACATTCGCAACTACCAAAGTGCATTAAACCTAGTAGAGATCTTCGACCTAACGATAATGGAACTTCAAGCCCATTTAATCAATCCGCTTTGTACCTTATTGTTGACCGAATCGGATGCACGCCAGGCCTAAATTCTCTCTCAGTCACCCTGAGACGAAAGGAAGATCAAATCCGAAGTTTACGAATCGAAGAGAAAGTGGATCTGAGTTCTACATGCTTTCATTTTAAAAAGCTTCGCTTGGCTACGGTACTTTATTCAGGATGTGCAACAATACGGTCATCTCTCAGCCGTGTGTAGAGAATTCCTTGATCATTTCCTTGGCGGATAGCACAAATGAAATCGCTTCCCTGACCGCCATTCATATGAGTCCATTCTTGTCTTGTTGGTTTGTTGTACTATTCTATACCTCTCTCGATTGATAGAAATACGTTCGGGAGCTGGGAGGGCCTATCGTGAGGGAACTTTCTTTTTTACGGTAGGCAAAGGTAAAGCGGGAGCTGCATATGTCCACGGTGATCAAGGCAGAGCGACTCCTTCTTTAAAAGATGTTTGTTTTATCGAAACTGTTAGATCAGCTTTCGTTAAAGAAAAAATAGGAGCTCTTGGTTTGGCCGATGTCGATTCGTATGGCAATGTGGACTCGACTCAGGATGAGGATTTCGCTTTTCATACTGCTACTATGAGCCAAAAGAGCTGGTAAGCTATCTCGCTAAACAAAAGGAAAAAGCACGTACGCGTTGACCTTGTTACAAGGGGCGGGGGCCAGCAAAAGAAGGTCAGTCGAACTAGGTTAGGACCCTTGATCCGGTTCAGCTAGGTTCTTCCATGCAAGAATGTATGCGTATCGGTATCCTCTTTAGGACTGGTTGCTTCCTCTTTTTGTTTATACGTTTGGAGAAACCTGCTAAGCCCGCCTTTCTTATCAGGTGTGATTCAATCTTTCAGCTCAAACTTTCCTATCGTCCGACGGAAAAGGTAGGAGTACGACTACCTTTTCCTTTTCTTTCCCGAGCCAAGGGATCATTCAGTTTCTACCAAAAAGTTCACTATCTATTAGTTACCGTAATCGAATGTATTTCTCATTTCACGTTAGCTCCTCCAAGAGTTTCCTGGTCCGTAGTAGACGAAACCTTGGACTTCTATCGGACTTATAGCATTGCCTGGTGAGCTCGCCGTTGAGGGTTGGCCTTACAGGAGATCGAGCAACCTTTCTTTCCCTACTTGGTATGCTTTCCCGCTTATTGTGCAACTAGCCAACTAGCCAAAGAGAGAGGGAGAGGGATCATGTCAATCAATTTGTATGTGCATTTTGTCCGTCCTGTACTTTCCTACTTAGCTTTTTTAGCCAACATCTCCGGTTTCTCCCGAACCAAGAGGTCCTGCTTATCCATACCCAGAAGTCACACTTTCAGCCGAAAGACTGATTTTTTTCATAAAGTCGGTTCATAGATCAAGAAAGAATGAAGCTGCTTACAAGGACGGTTACGCGATACATCTTTTCATACTCGCCTTTTCTTTAACCCTACTATCAACCTAGCCATTATCGCTTGTTGCTTTAAGGAGTCTCCCCACTATAGATTACTCGGATTGGTTCTCGCGTCCCTGTGCCAAAAAAAGGATGGGCAAGTTTGGTTTGAATGTTCATCGATTGGGTGGATCCATATGCTCCGGGGGGGGGGGGGGGTGAGACGAGGTGTAGCGCAGTCTAGTCAGCGCATCTGTTTTGGGTATGTTGTCCGCTAAAGGTTTTAGGAAAGGGGGTACAAATTTTCTACATAGGTCATCTGTGGTCACAATCCTTTTAAGGAAGATGCTCCCAAATAATCGGTGAATAATAGCCTTTAAAGAAGTTTCAGAGAGCAAGAAGAGGCAGAAAAGAGAATAGGAGTGAGTCGTGCAAGGAAGAAGGAACTAGTAGGGGGTTCGTTTGAACTAAAAAACGACTAAAAGTTTTTCAAACGAACTCAAATTTAAGACTCACTAGCCTAAAGTCCATATGTGGTAAAAAAAAAAAAAAAAACCTTCCGTTGCCCAACCCTTATTCGCAGTCTGCATCCAACCATTTCTTTTTCAACCTACACGTATGCTCCAGGTCAAACTCACGTAACTAGTCAGAAGATGCGGCCCACAACTAAACGGAAGACAAGTGTCACAATCACACTCTTGCAGTAGTGAGACAATGATTATGTGACATTTGTTCTAATCCAATGAACAAGTCAACCATGCAAAATTTAGACTAAACTTACAATAGCAGTGTATGCTCGAATCACGTTTAGAAGAAATATTTTAGAAAACTTGAGCGAGGAAATACATTAAAAACAATTTCAAATAAAGCAATGTTATAAACTAAAAGTGAAGAAACAACAACTGGTCACGTTCTCCTATAGTACATTTTCGGACATTTAGTCCTGATGGGTGTAGATATGATTTTGAGGACTAGTCATACACCCCGTATTGGCACAACAATAATAGTAAAGGCCTATCTAAGATGAAAGCAAGTAAAACGTGTTTGGAATGAGCATGCCACCATGAACCACAAATCGTTTACAGGAATAGCTGAGACATCTAACATGCAGCCACAGGCAACATGCCTCGGCCAATCATGACTGCGACATCTGCCCTTACACAATTTGTGAATATCTCTATCAACGGGCTCTTCATAAACTCAACGTTGTAGGATGAGGCTGACTTTAGGTCTCGCGACGCGCTTCTAGTTGATCTCAGTATTGAGGAGTCTTTTCCAACCTACTAGGAGCTATTGAAAATCACTTCTCGATTTGTTAACTCTTCAAGTCTTCTCTGTTGGTGTCTTTCCTACTTTTTTCGCTTGAAACAATTTCTTCTATGCATGACATCATACCACCTGCTTTTACTTTATGTTTTCTTGGTCAGAATAATAACATTTCAAGTTACTGACGTAGACAACAGGGTTAGTCTGTATCCATAGGAGCAATTGGATCCTATATGATGTCTTCCTAATCTTGTGGATAACTTCGACTAGTCCATAGAATTTTCGCACCAGTCTTTGGTTCTTGTTGCTTTGAACTCAAAGTTGATCTAACCTTAACTTATCATAACTCTCTATTTGCTTTGAAATTATCGTGGTCGACCCTTCTCTTCATTCGTCTGGATGGTATTTTTGCGTGAACATGTGTTGCTTTAGTGGTTTGTTTTTGTCTCCCTTCTTTAGTAGAGGTGTTGGCTTAATGTCTTTGCCAAGCATTTGAGTGATTAGTGACAAGAGCCTTTGGAGGTCAAATAAACCCGACTGTGAACATGCCATTTTTCTATTTCTAGAATTCAACTAGCTCAGGCTGAGCCGCATGACATCTATTTGTGGTACGCGACATAAAACCAATCTTGTGATTTATCCTTCTTGTTTTGGGTCGTGGTATTCATGTAGTGGCAAAAAAGTTTTTGTTGAGGTTGGCACACTTGAGCTCCCCCTTTTCAAATACAACAATGGCAGCAAGTGTAGATTCATCATGCCTAAGATTCTTTCTCAATTGTACTATCGTCATCATTTTCACCCCTCTTGGTTGATGGATGTTTGTCTAAATGATCATTGGGTTAGACTCCGTTACTACTATGCATTTTTCTAGGGGCATGTAAATGACTTTGTGTTCTAGCAGGATGTCAATCCCTGACTATTTGGATGTCAATCCCTGACTATTTAGGCTCTAGAATGTTGGATATGAAGGCTGACTATTTATAGTAAAAATCTGATAGAGATATATATACTAAATAATTATATATAGTAGGTGGTTACATATAGTGAAGTTATATATAATAAACTGAAATCATATGTATACCCATTGTCAGTGCTTCCTAAATGTACATTTCTCATTCTCCATATCCTCTCTTTGCATACCTGAAGTCATTAATACAAAACCATTAGTCAATATTTCTTCTTACATATTCTCTATCATGTTTTTTGTGTTCATTTAGATCAAGTGTGTGCGTTGTTGTGTTATTCTAATAACTGGTATCAGAGCGAGGAGAGATTCACCACGATCTGTGAAGATGAAAAGTTCAAAGACTGGAGTTGAAAAGTTTGATGGATTCGATATCAGTTTCTAGAAGATGCAGATTGAAGATTATCTATACGAGAAAGATATTCAGGAACCCATTTTGGGGGTGAAGCTGGATACCATGACCACGGAGGAGTGGAAGCTCAAGGATTGTCACGCCGTAGGGTTAATCTGGTTGACGCTGCCAGGGAACCAAAGAAAGTGCGATTGGAAATGGTCCATACAGACGTTTAGGGACCATCTCCAGTATCTTCATTTCTGGTACCAAAATTTCATGGATTAGAGGTCTCGCACTGTGCAACGACAACTCTCTGTTTTCCTAAGGCTAGTCAGATATCTCATGACCACTCTTTTCCTCCTCACCATATCTAGACACTATAACGTTGATCCAGTATTGTCTTATATAGTTAACGTTCACTCTTTAACGTCCAAGGACATTTTATAACTACCACAAAAATCAAAACATACAATAAATTCATACAAGTTTTACAATATATCATATACTACAAAATAGGGTTAGATTGCTTACTTGGTCACGGAGAGACGTGTCATCGAGCTGAGTCATAGAGATATGCGACTCTTTATCCTAAGAAAAAATCTATATAATTTAAAATCTAGCTGCTCTGATACCAATCTGTCACAACCCAAATTTCAAGGGTTCAAAACTCAAATAGAAACTAAAATTGAGAGTGAAAACAAATAAAAATAAAAGTAAATTAATATAAAATAAGAAAATGTTGTAAAATTAAAATGAGATTCAGAAAACAACACAACATTAAATATAAAATTAAATTAAATTATAAGACGGTGTTGTTCAAATTTATCCAAACAAAAAAAAAAAAAAAAGTGTTTCGGATACAATTACAAAAAAAAAAAAAAAAAAGTACAAAAAAACTCAAACGCAAAGACAGACTAACGCTACCTAACAACCCCATCTGTGAGTGCACAACCTTTGAAGGCTCCCTCATCTCAACGGTAAGTTCTATTACGAACCCATCCAAAATAATCACACTTGTGACCGCATCTCCTGACTTTAAACTGCTAGTCTAAACATGGTTTCGTCACTGGTTTCGTCATAAATCTATCTTTACAGAAATATTTTTCTCTTAATTTATAATTAGTCATAAAAAGAAATAATTAGGTATAAATTTTGTCTAAAATTCAAAACTTTCAAATCCTACCGTTCCTTAACCAGATTCAAATCCAAATTCTAGAACTCCTAGTACCATATATAAAGTTGGTATCCTCTAATAAAATAGGAATTTCTCTTAAGATCATTAAATTCTTATAGACTCCAGGCTCAATATCATTAATACAATTATGTTTTATCTTGAACACGCCAAACATGAAACTAAAGTGCGTTCAATTTAACTCCATTTTATTGCCATCTTGAATGATGTGTAGGGTATATTCTTGATTTACCTTAAAGTTCTTATTACATGACATTTCATATTAGTTAAGCTTTTTGCAAAATCACAAGTTAAAAGACAACAACGATGAACCTAGGTCTATTAGTCAATTCAAAGACAATTTCTTTATCCATCTTATCGATAATAATAGTTCAACTAAATCCATATTATGCAAAGAAACAAGTTTCGACTCATAAAAACAACTACCTAAATATGTCCTAAAGATATGAAAACATAAGTTGTAGTTGATAATTACACAAAAATTTCCGTAAATCAATGAATTCGTGTCCAATTAGTCAATCCTAAAGATTGTAACTAGCATATAGTAAATGAAGCTCCACATGAAGTAATTTAAAGTTCCCCTTACCTAACTAAAGTTTATCTCATCTTTAATGAAGCATGAATATCACTGAAGTTCATGAAATTCTTATAGACTCCAACTCTGAGTACTATTAATGCAATTATGTTTCATATGAGTTTGTCATAAATGAAACTAAGGTGCATTCAATACAACTTTATTTTCTTGTCATACGAGCCAAAATAGAAAAATTAAATCAAACAAACTGATGAACTGAACCGAATTCAATCCAACCAAAATTGATTAGTTTGTTTCTTTTGTTGGGTTGTTGGTTTATTTGATAACCCTTGTATATTATAACAATTCAACTTTTCGTTTTATAGCCCTCCAACTACTAAGAGGAAAATAAATTTGAGTAGAAGCTAAAAATATTAGGTGTTCACGAAAAGTCATTTGGTTTAGTGGTATGATTCTCACTTGGGGTGCAAGAGGTTTTGAGTTCAATTCTTGAAATGCCCCGATGTCTAAGTCTTTTCTTATCATCATGCTCTTAATACTCATAGTCTTTCTTAACATCCCATCCCAAGGCTTTATTCTCCAAGACAAATTCTACATCCGAGGACTTCATGGCAAAATACGACCTGAATACCTAAGGCCTAAGGCTTCATACATACATTTCAAGTGGTATAACAAGTGCATTTGGTCTAGTTGTATGAAAGTTTGATTCTCAAAATGCCCCTTCAAGATTGTAGTGTGAAAGACATTTACCAAGTAAATAAATACATTAAAATAACACAAGTGACACATGTGTAAACTATGTTATTAATATTTTATTTCTATTACATCTTTCCTTATATATGAAACAATGAGCGGAGATATTTTTCATTTTTACTCTATTACATCTTTCCTTATTTATGAAATAATGAGCGGAGATATTTTTCATTTTCACAATTACTGATGACGGGAGGTTTAAGATTTTTTAATGTAAGAATCGTGGGGATGGTAGCTCAGATGGTAGAGCGCTCGCTTCCGATGTGGAAAGTACGGAGATCGATACCTTGCATCTCCAAATGAATCGATCACTAAAGTTATGAAATAATGAGCGGAGATATTTTTTCATTATCACTAAATATATTATTCCATCTTTCCTTATTTACGAAATAATAAGCGTAGATATTTTTTCATTTTTACAATTATTGTGACGGGAGGTTTAGGGTTTTCTGATGTAAGAATCGTGGGGATGTAGTTCAGACAGTAGAGCGCTCACTTCTGATGTGGAAAGTATGGGGTTGATGCCTTGCATCTCCAAATGAATCGATCACTAAATATATTATTTCTTTTCAATTTTTTTCTTATTTATGACATAATGAGCATGGATAGTTTTTCATGTCACTATTATTGATGACGAGACGTTTAGGATTTTGTGACATAAGAATCGTGGGGATGTAGCTCAAATGGTAGACCGCTTGCTTTGCATGCGAGAGTTACGGGGATAAATACCACGCATCTCCAAAATAAAACTATCTATTGTTAAATGTATTATTGAAAATTATTTCTTTTCAATTTTTCCTTATTCGTGACAGGTTGAGTAGTGATATTTCTTCATTTTCACTATTATTGATGATGGAAAATTTAGGGTTTTGTGATGCAACAATTGTGGGGATGTAGCTTCGCTTAGCATGCGAGAGGTACAACTTAGCATACGAGAGGTACGAGGATCGATACCTTGCATCTCTAGATTTTCTTCATTTTCACTATTATTGATGATGGGAAATTTAGGATTTTCTTCATTTTCACTATTATTGATGATGAGAAATTTAGGGTTGTATGATGCAAGAATTGTGGAGATGTAGCTTAGATGGTAGAGCTCATTTAGCATGAGAGGCAAAGAGATATCCCCATCTCCAAAAGAAACTATTTTTATTAATATTTTACTTTTATTCAACCTTTCCTTATTTATGACATAATTAACGGAGATATTTTTTCATTTTCAACTATTTGTTATTAATATTTTACTTTTATTCAACCTTTACTTATTTATGACATAATTAGCGGAGATATTTTTTCATTTCCAGTAGAATTGATGACGGGACATTTAGGGTTTCTGATATAAGTATTGTGGGAATGTAGCTTAGATGGTAGATTGCTTACTTAGCATGCGAGAGGTACCGGGATTGGATCGATACCCCATATCTCCAAAAGAAACTATTCGTTATTACTATTTTATTTCTATTCAATTTTTCCTTATTTATGACATAATGAATAGCTTTAATTTTTTATTTTCACTATTATTGATGACGAGATGTTTAGGATTTTGTGACATAAGAATCTTGAGGATGTAGCTTACAATTTACATGTTTTCATTTTTCTACTTTGTCTGCCAGAATTTAGAAATGAAGCAAAATTAGTTTTCCTTATTTATGACATAATGAATAGCTTTATTTTTTTATTTTCATTATTATTGATGACGAGATGTTTAGGATTTTGTGACATAAGAATCTTGAGGATGTAGCTTACAATTTACATGTTTTCATTTTTCTACTTTGTCTGCCTGCATTTAGAAATGAAGCAAAATTAGTCCGAGGGTTTTAGGCAGATTGTTATAATTCAAATTTTTAACTAAAAAACAAAATTAGTCTCGTTGTCACGCTTAAAACTACCCTATAGGTATAATCGACCTATTATTCTTCCACCAATAGGAGCAAAAAGCAACGTTACTATGTAAAACTAGTTTCATGGACGATGCATCTCATGGACGATGCAAAACTATGGTGGCGCTTGAAGGTGAATTGTATAAAAAACTGGTCATGCACCAAAAGATTATGGGAAGACCATTGATGGAATTGAAGCACTCGACGCTCCCCTGTATGGATTTCCAATCAAAGACCTAATGTTTAATGTTGACTCTTTTGAAGAAAGAGCCACTTATTGAACAACAAGAAACGTGGCGGTATCTCTGAGAACTCTATCACACACATAAAAAAAACGTGTCCAAGAGTTAAACATTACACAGAAGATCTGGCTTTCATCGAGGAGACCCGAGTTTGATTCTCGGCAATGAAATTTTATTTTCTTATTTCTTTTATTTTATAGTTTCATCTTTTGTCACCAATTATATTTAAACTTTACCTAGAGAAGCACTATAATGGATGAGTTCAATAATATCTTAAATTCAAAAGACTTTTATGAAGTTGGTTTGAGAGGCAGTATAATGGTCAAGTTCAATAGTATCTTAGATTAAAAAGACTTTTATGAACTTTGAACCTTTAATAGTGTTATGTTATAGATATTTGGTTCGATTTCAACAAGTGAGGTTTAGGTCATTCAAATGGTTAATGTGACAAGGTCATTTTCAAGGTCTCTTTTGTTGAACGCCATCATGGCTGAGATGAGCACCAGAGTGAGTTTGACAAGGAAAGTCGTAGAGAACCACACCCCAAGCCAAGCTCATGTTGGGCTTAACAAACTGAAAATCCAAAAACACAAACCCTTAAATGGGAACCAGGATGGTAAGGAATTAAAAAAACTTTATTTTTGACGTTGAACAAAACTTGAAGGTTACAGGAACTTGCTCATAGGACCTAAGAGTTACGTTGGCCACAATGCAGCTCATGGACGGTGGCGCTCGAAGGTGGATGATATAAAAAATGGGTCATGCACCATAAACTCATGGGAAGACCGTTGATGGAATCGATGCAATCGACGCTCTCCTTGATGGGTTGCCAATTAAAGACCTGACGTTTGATGTTGACTCTTTTGAAGAAAAAGCCACACGATCGAACACCTCGAAATGTCGTGGCAGCTCTAAGAACTCTATCATACGACCTGAGAGTTGAGTGCTACAGGAACTTTCTCATACGACCTGAGAGTTACGTTAGCCGCAATGCATCTCATGGACGATGCAAAACTATGGTAGTGCTCGAAGGTGAATGGTATAAAAAATGGGTCATGCACCATAAACTCATGGGAAGATCGTTGATGGAATTGATGCAATCGACGCTCCCCTGGATGGGTTGTCAATCAAAGACCTAACATTTGATATTGACTCTTTTGAACAAAGAGCCACACAATCGAACAGCTCGAAACGTCGCGGTAGCCTTGAGAACTCTAACACACACAGGAAAGGACGTGTCGAAGAGTTACTCAATAAGCAAAAGATCGTGCTAAAACTCTTTAGCGATATGACAAAAGACTTCAGGACATCTACACCAAAATCCATTGTCGTCTAGCGGTCAGGATATCTGGCTTTCACCCAGGAGATTCAAGTTTGATTCTGGGCAATGGAATAGAGTTATGTTATAGATATTTTGTTCAATTCAAATGGTTAATGCGATAATCCAGTCGTTTTCGAGGTCTCTCTTGTTGAATGACATCATGGTTGAGATGAGCACTCGAGTGAGTTTGACAAGTTGGGCTGTAGAGAACCACACCTCAAGCCAAGTTCATGTGGGCTTAACAAACTTGAAATCCAAGAACATAACCCCTTAAATGGAATTCGGGATGCTAAGGAATTAAAAAGCTTTATTTTTGACGTAGAACAATGCTTGAAGGTTACAGGAACTTGCTTATAGGACCTAAGAATTACGTTGGTCGCAATGCATCTCATGGACGATGCAAAACTATGGTGGCGCTCGAAGGTGAATGGTTTAAAAAATGGGTCATGCACCATAAACTCATGGCGCTCGAAGGTGAATGGAATCGATGCAATCGACGCTCCTCTAGATGGGTTGCCAATCAAAGACCTGATGTTTGATGTTGACCCTTTTGAAGAAAGAGCCACACGATCGAAGTTTGATGTTGACCCTTTTGAAGAAAGAGCCCCACGATCGAACAACTCGAAACGTCGCGGTAATTCTGAGAACTCTATCACACACATGAAAGGACGTGTCGAAGAGTTAGACATTACCCAAAACATCATAGTAAAACTCTTGAGCGAATAGACAAAAGACTTTAGGACAACTACCCAAAAAATTCATTGTTGTCCAACGGTTTGGATATTTGGCTTTCACCTAGGAGATTCTGGTTTGATTCTCTGAAATTGAATATTATTTTCTTATTTCTTTTTATTTTATAGCTTCATCTTTTGTCACCAATTATATTTAAACTTTACCTCATTTTGAGAGGCACTTTAATGGTCAAGTTCAATAGTATCGTAGATTAAAGACTTTTATGAACATCGTACCTATGTTAGTGTTATGTTATAGATATTTGTTTCAATTTCAACAAGTGGGGTTGAGGTGATTCAAATGGTTAATGCGATAATCCGGCTAGTTTCGAGGTCTCTCTTGTTGAACGCCATCATGGTTGAGATGAGCACCCGAGTGAGTTTGACAAGGAGACTCAAATTTAAACTTTACCTAGTTTGAGAGGCACTATAATGGTCAAGTTCAATGGTATTTTAGATTAAAAAGACTTTTATGAACTTTGTACCTTTGTCAGTGTTACTTTGTACCTTTGTTTGTGTTACTTTGTACCTTTGTTAGTGTTATGTTATAGACATTTGGACAAGTTCAACAAGTGGGGTTGAGGTGATTCAAATGGTTAATGTCACTTTATTTGATTCAAATTGTTTATGTGATAATCCAGTTGAATAGTTACAGGTTATTTCCAAGGTCTCTCTTATTGAACGCCAACAGGGTTGAAATGATTGAGATGAGCACCTGATTGAGTTTGACAAAATGGAAATAAAATCAAATAAAATCACTAAAAAAAAATCGATAAAATTGAAAAAAATTGAAAAAAAAACTAGCCTTATGACACTTCCTTCAACTAGAAGGGCAGTAAATCAAGGATTCCTTCGCCCAAGACCCATGATCCAACTCCCAACATGGAAATGATAAGCTATAGAATCATTCCAAGAACCTCAATGGATGGGTTACAAACTCACGTTACCAATCTCAACAACTGGACGTGTCATCGGCGTTAGAAGAACGACCGCATCAGAGCAAGTCATGGGGATAGAAGATCCCGTTGAAGGATGATAGACCAATCGTAATCTTCAGCCCAATGAGCCAAGCTTTTGTAGAAGCAAGAACCCTTGTTCTAAATTGAGTCAAAGCTAAAATTAGATAATGAGATCGAAGATTGAGAAACAAGATTTGGAACTTTATTATAAATTGAGTCATTTCTCAATCGAACTTGATCAAGGCTTGATTGAATGACTAAGATGCAATCTACCACAAGAATTGCATGAAACTTAGAAATGACAAAGATATGCTCAGATTTCTATGAGGGGGATCGTCTCAATTTGAGAGATCAAACGAATCAGCTTGTAACACATGAAAACTATAAACCCACTCCCACTCCCAATTCAGCTACGCTAACCTTAAAATGAAAATTCTGAAATTCTAAAAAGAAATAATCACTAAGATTTCACTGTTTATTGAAATTTTAAAAAGAAATAGTCACTAATTTAAAATGAAAATTCTGAAATTCTAAAAAGAAATAATCACTAAATTTAGATTTCACTGTTTATTGAGATTTTAAAAAGAAATAGTCACTAATTTAAAATGAAAATTCTGAAATTCTAAAAAGAAATAATCACTAATTTTAAAAAGAAATAGTCACTAATCAAAGAAATAGTCACTAATTTTAAAAAGAAATAGTCACTAATCACTAATTTTAGATTAAATAGTGACCTTCAAATCTTTAGTTTGACACTCTCCCTATCCCTGCTAACAAACACAAGACCTTCCAATATTCAATCTAATGCTCTCCCAACTAAGTCATCCCAGATAACATAAAAAATGAAAAGTCATCCCAGATAACATAAAAAATGAATAATGGTTGGATCGAACACGTGACCTTCAGATCTTCAATCTGACGCTCTCCCAACTGAGCTAAATCCGCAATCATTAGAAATAAAAATTCATGAGTAAAGATATTTTTGCTGATTCATTGAGATTTTAAAAAGAAATAATGACTAATTTTTTATTGAATAGTCAGGTTATGCAAATAGAAACAAGTGCGGTGAACGTAGAGATCGAACACGGGACATTCAAATCTTAAATCTGACGCTCTCCAAACTAAGCTATCCCCGCTAACATTAAAAATGAAAGTTTTTAAGTAAAGGTATTTCCGCTAATTAATTGAAATTTTAGAAAGAAATGATCACTAATTTTAGATTGAATAGTCAAATTGTGCAACGTGAACCATGTGTGGTGAATGTGGATCGAACACGAGACCTTCAAATCTTCAATCTAACGCACTCTCAACTGAACTATCCACACTAACGTAAAAAATGAAAATTCATCAGTAAAGGTATTTTCGCTACTTCATTGAAATTTTAAATAGAAATAATCACTAATTTTTAATAAGATATTCAAGTTATCCAACTTGTATAAGGTGCGGTGAACTAGAACACGTTAGGTATTTTCGATAATTCATTGAGATTTCATAAAGGAACAATGACTAATTTTAGATTGAATAGTCGGGTTATGCAATTAGAATCAGGTGCGGTGAACGTGGAGATTAAACACGTGACCTTCAAGTCTTCAGTCTGACGCTCTCCCAACAGAGCTATCCCCGCTAATATTAAAAATGAAAATTCATAAGGTATTTTCGCTAATTCATTATGTTTAAGAAAGAAATAATCACTAATTTTAGATTGAATAAGCAAGTTATGTTTTTAGATTGTATAGTCACGTAATAAACTTGTATTAGGTGCGTTGAATGTGGATACAACACCTGTGACCTTCAAATCTTCAGTCTAACAATCTCCCAACATAGCTACTCTTGCTAACATTAAAAATGAATATTCATCAGTAAAGGTATTGGGTACACTTCTGGATATTCAACAAAAGGCAATAGTATTAGACTGAGATGCCAGATTTAAATCTCGCTTCTGGAAAATTAAACAAAACGAATTGGGTACGCAGTTATAGTATGACATTCCACCCATAAACAGATGGTCAAACAGAAATGCTCAAGCAAATATTGAAAGACATGTTGAGGGTATATGTGATGGATTTTGTAGGAAGCTCGGATAAGTACCTACCCCTTATGAAATTCGCTTATAATAATACTTGCCAAGCCACCATCACAAATGGTCACATACGAGGTTCTTTATGGACGAAGATTTCGATCCCCTATCTTTTCGGAAGAAGGGGGGCAAACGACAACTATTGGGCTAGAGCTGGTGCAAATTACCAACGCCGCAGTCCAGAAGATTAAAGCTAGGATACAAACCGCACAAAGCTGAGAGAAAAGCAATGCAGACCTAAGGCGCAAGGACATGGAATTGTAGGTAGGGGATCATATACTCCTAAAGGTAGCACCCCATGATAGGGGTGCTCAGGTAGGGTAAAAAGGGGAAGCTAAGCCCTAGGTTTATCCCTCCCTTTGAGATATTAGAAAGGATTGGATCTGTGGCCTATAGAATCGGGCAATGCCCAAACATGTCTGCAGTACATAATATCTTTCATGTATCCATACTACGGAAGTATACCCTAGATCGTTCGCATGTACTGGCTCATGAAACTCTCTTCTTGAGAGATGACCTAACGAATAAAGAAGACCCGATTCAAATAATAGACAAGAAAGTCAAATGATTGAGAAACAAGAAAATCTCTCTCGTTAAGGTCCTATGGAAGAATCATAGAGTAGAAGAAGCCACTTGGGAAACAAAAGGCAAATAAGAACCTTGTACCCTGACCTATTTTAGAATAAGCACTTTCGATGACCGAAAGTTTTCAAAGGAGAGGAGAATTTGCAACACTCAAGGTCTCCAATAAGAGACAGTGTATAATCCGTACTAGGTTGTATCTAGAAGCAAAGAACAAGTAAAATTGAAAAAACATTAAGAAAATGGTACTTTTTCTAATTTTTATAAACTTCCCGAATCATTAATTTTTTTATAGAATAAGAATTACAAGGTGTTTAAAAAAGGAAGGCTCCAATCGGAGAAAACTTTTCTAGCAGAAGATTCAGAAAAATCAAGAATGAAATTATAGAAATTCTAGACGTTTTAATGGTAGTGGAAAATCCGTCTATAAATTATGAATTAGGGTAGACTATTAGGGGCAAGAAGCAAGATTAATCGAGTACCCAATCGAGAGATACAAGTTTTTTGTTTTGGGGCATCGTGTTCATGGATTTACCTCGAATTCGAGAACTATAGTCCACTATTCATTTCCAAACTTGTTCTTGCACCTTCTAAATAAGTTTACCCATAAGTTTGGTGAAGGAAAGAGGTTCTCAAAGTGCTAGTAGGTTTTCACACGAATTAGTCCACGTTAGGTTACCCTCTAATGTTTTCCTAAGCTAAAACCTCAACTCCTAAAGCCTAACCCATGACATTATGTATAAACCTAGGTTCATCAATAATCCATGTACCAAGTACCTAGAACTATGTGAATAACATGCTGAATAAGTTGCTCGGATCCATACCCAGAAGTAACCATTATCTGCATTACGATGTGTACTAAAAGGCCCCTATTCTTCTTTAGGTAGGATGTCCTGCAATATGTATCATGAGCTGGATGTTATGATAGGCCTACCTTTCACATCAGCTAAACGAGATGTCCTGCACAACGATTTACCAGTATGATTACATGATTATGACGACACCACTCATGTGTTCCTGGGGAGAAAATCGAAGATTATTTTAGGGGAAGGTTTTCAGGATCATTATATGATACATGACACGATGACCTCTAAGTTCTAAGATCCTGAAAACATAACAAGAAGTAATATCCTAGCTTAAGGTCGCGATTAAGAACTTACTAGTAGGCTACTTACTAAGTTTTACACACTCCATGTTTATCATTTTTTTTCAAGTAACTAAGAGTTGGTCATGGATGACTGGACTTTGGAGTGTGGGCCATGTACTAACTTCTATTTTTAATCTAGTATTTTTTGTTCTTCTTTTGAGTCTGCTTCTTATTTTGTGTTTGTAACGAATATGTATATGTAACACCCAAAAAATGAAGAAAATTATCTCCCATAAGAATAAGCCACTCATGAAAGACCCAAAGGATAGAAAGGAAAAAATTAAAGGATTAAGTAAGAACAAAGGACTTAGTTAAGTCACTCGTGTACCACCCTTTTGAAAAGGATGGGAAAGGAAAAAGTAAATCAAAAGGGCAAAAAAGTCATTTTATCAATTATCAAGAATCTTTCCGGATTTGTAATTCCTTATCTAGAAGGAATCTCAAGATTAAAAAAAAGCTAAAAATGATCAAAAAGGGATGAGCAATTTGTAGAAAAATTATAATTTTTCGAGAAAAATAATAATAAAATATTTGGAAAGTGGCAAATTACCAAAATACCCCTAGAAGAATGGATAATTACAGAAATGCCACTATAATTAGAATCAGAGCATCTACCGTGACCATCCGAGCAAAATCCTTCGAACTCAAATTTCAACCGTTGGATCTCCTCCAAACTTTGATATGATCTAGAATGAACACGCACAGATCATCACATCCAACGACTAGTATTCAAAGCCATGGTCGGTAAGGATATGATCGGAGTTGATATCTCCGAAAAATTATCCAGAAAGTTTGATCTCTAAATAACGAAGATTCTGGAGCTCTCAATGTCGATTTAAGCTCCTCCTATAAAGTCTTAAGTAGGAGCAACAATACGGAATAAGAATCGAGAAAGGTCGATCCCCCAATCGAAGGCAATAAGCGTTTAGATTGTGGGTCTCCTACTCTCAGGTTTCTTCCAAATTCGAGAACAATCCTCCACCATTTCTCTTCAAACTTCTACATAACGAAGAATCTGGAGCTCTCACTATCGGTTTAAGCTCCTCCTATAAAGTCTGAAGTAGGAGCAACAATACGGAATAAGAATCGAGAAAGGTCGATCCCCCATTCGAAGACAATAAACGTTTAGATTATGGGTCTCCTACTCTCAGATTTCTACCAAATTCGAGAGCAATCCTCCACCATTTCTCTTTAAACTTATTCCTACCGTTTCTCAACAAGATTACCCACAAGTTCTATGAAGGAATAGAGTGCTGAAAGTGCCTAGAAACCATTCCCCCAATTCAATCAGCCATTGAAGAACTTCAAGAAAAACTTGAAAATCCAATCCGAGGATACATGATGATTCGTCGAGCAAGAATGATTCCAATCAGTTTCTGCACCTACAAGGAATGCTTCCATAGAAGACCACGAAGAAAAATAACCTCGAGAGCGTGTCGAATTGAAGGAAATAGGTTTCAAAATTAAATTGGGGATAAGAGTCGAATTCCTATCTACGATCTCTTTTCCTTCAAATTAAGGATTCCTCTAACTTCAGAGGAAGAAGTTGAGTAAACTTGAGGAAGGAATCGAGAGATGAAACATCGTAGAACAAGCTACCCAAGAGATCGAAAATTTGGCGTTTTGAATGAGTTGCATACCGAGAACGATTTTTGGAAATTAAGGTCTTACACTCAAAGACGTTCCTCCAAACCAATTACTTTAGCCTGAAGAAAGGATATGGAAGAGGTTCAATGAAGAAATAGGGCCTTGAAACCCCTAGAATCGGCTACCCAAGAAGAAATCCTTTGTTTAATCTCCAGCGATAAATCAGATTTTGGATGAACTTTGGAACCGAATATCTTAGGCTACTATCCACGAGAAGGTATCAAATCAAATCCCTAGCCCTTCCTTGTAATACCCATCTTTAAGTTTCACGAAGAAATCGAGGAGAGAAATGCTGTAAATGTGGCTGGACAGACCGAGTTTTAGATGGCGGCGACGCGAAAAATGCGCATCTTCTTCCTGTTCAGAGGAAGAAAACGATGATATGGCCAGTTCAACTGAACTGTCCAAGTCAACTCAAAATTTGACCTTTTTTCGGGTTTTCTCAATTTTAACCCCATTCCAGACCGATTCTTATAGAAAATCTTATGGTTTCAGAAACTAGAAACAATAAGGAGTATGTGGAAGGAAATTTGAAGTAAGTCAGATACTAGAAGCTCAAGAATGGACGTCCCAAACATCGATGACGAGGCAAGTAGCCACCTTGGACTTTTTGTTAAGAAATAAGTAGAAATTGCTTGGATTTTCATATGAACCCTAAACCAAGTATGAATTAAGGATATATGAAAGAAAAACCCAAAGAACCGTGAGTTAAGACCCTGAACCGATCAAATAGCTCGAGATTTAAGTAACGTTAAAATAACCCACTATATGAGCTCCGCTGCATATCAAATGTTAATACTGAGCATATTATATTATGTTGAGGTTAGATATGAAATTTGGTGGTCATTGGATAAGGATAAGTAGGTAAACCAAGAAACGGTGCAAAATGACCATAATGCCCCTAAGGTAATTTAGCTTCGGTTCATGACCTAGATGACCTTCAAATGCTATGAAATTCATCAGTAGATCTTATTTTATGAAATGTTATATGAATTCTTATCCCAAGAGGTTATATAAGGTAACGAAGTTTGGGATTAATTGGAAAACTTTAGTTAGCGAAACCAAGATATGGGAGAAAATGCTCATCACGATCCATATGACCTTTGCCATGAAGCACGATGTTTATAAGTTCTGTAGTCAATGTTGCCAATGTTTGCTGCACACAAAAAATGATAGGGATGTTAAATTTTTTAGTCAGTTTTGGAAAGTATGGTGGATAAATTGGGTACCAAATTATTGTTTTCAACTGCATGTCGACTCATGAGCAAACTGAGGTAGTTAATAAAATATGAGCAGCATTGCTTAGGGCTAATATTTATAAGAATATTAAGACATAAATTGGGTAACAAATTATTGTTTTCAACTACATGTCATCTTCAGATTAATGAGCAAACTGAGGTGGTTAATAGAACACTAGGAGCATTGCTTAGGGCTATTATTTGTAAGAATATTAAGTCTTGGGACGAATGTTTGCCACTCATTGTTCTCTTTTTGAAGTTGCTTACGGATTTAATCCACTTACGCGTCTTGATTTGCTTTCTATTCATTCTAATATTTTTGTGAGTAAAGCAGCCACAAGTAAGGCAAATGGGATCAAAACATTGCATAAAGAGGGGAAGGAGACAATTGAGAAACAAAATTTCAATGTTGCTACAAGAATTAACAAAGGACGGAATGAAATCATTTTTCGAACTAGTAACTGGGTTTGGATACATTTTCGCAAGGAGTGATTCCAATCTCAAAGGAAGACAAAGTTACCTCCAAGAGGGGATGAACCTTATCAAGTCCTTGAAAGAATTAATAACAATGCATATAAAATGACATAAGGGGATCGAGATTAAATCTCAGCCACTAACTTCTTTTGTGGGAGACTATAAATACCCACAAATTATTATGTAAAAATCAGATTTATGAGGAATGAAATTGATCTCTGAAGTTGAGAAGTTCCCCTTCGAAATTCGAGCATCGCGTGTGAGCCATGCAGTCACGCTTTGACATTGTGTGGTTGAGTGAAATTCTCAACCTTCTACTTATTTTTGGGATTTTTTTTCTCCGTATTCATTGTAATTTATTGTGATACAAACAAGTTTATTCTTGTAGGGAATGTATTAAGCACATGGATTTATTAATTACGGTGAACTTTTGTATAAAACGAAGTAAATACAAATGGAGTAACATGAGACAGAAGTAAACATAGTAGTAAAAAGAAACTACATAAACTTAAAGGAAGTTAATCCCATGTGAAGTTAACATGACAATAATAGATCCACTATATTGAGGTTGGATAAATTTCATATATTGAGGTTGGATAAATTTCATATATTGAGGTTGGATAAATTTCATATATTGAGGTGCGGAAAACATATACACATGGGCAACTAAAAATGATAGATCAACTATAAGGGCATTTGGTCTAGTGGTATGATTTTTTTTTTTTTACAAATTAGGTGGAATGAACAAACAAAAATAATGAGTTTAAAATTACCAAACAAAATATCAATTTTCAAATGGAATGGAGAATAAGACCATTCGAAAAAAGAAAAGGACAAAAGAAAAATATTAAATACATTTTCAACTAATGCATTTGGTTGAGAGATATTATGGCCAATATAAGAAAAATATAGCATTAACTAATTTTCATGGACACATTTGGATCCTTAGCATACTAAAATGACTGTTATTATTGGTATCAAACCAATAACAATTCATATCAGCTAAATCTTCCAATTGATAATTAGGCGAGAGAAAGAACTTGAATTAATTTTTATATCTATCAACATGTGGATATAATAAGATTTGAAATTATGTATTTCTATTTCTAGAATTGAAACAAAAACATGTGGATAAATTTCAAATATTGAGGCGCATAAAAAATATGGACCAGCAACTAAAAATGATAGATCCACTACAAGGCATTTGGTCTAGTGGTATGATTCTCGCTTCGGGTGCGAGAGGTCTCGAGTTTGATTCTCAAAATGCTCCCAACAATTATATAAAATTGAAGCATGCAATATAATAAGATTTGAAATAGGTTTTTTTTAAACCTTGAACCAAGAAGTAATTGAGATGGATATTTGGAAAGAAAAAAAAAAAAAAAAAACTATATTTAATTATAATTTAAAGTGTCTTTATAACATGTTAATTGAAGAGAGCAAACAACAAGAATAAACACACAAAGGAAATTTGTGTATGTATGATTCTCTTCAAATCTTGGAAACTATGAGGATTCCTCTCCTTTCTTGACATAAAGACTTACTTTTTTGGGACTTGGACGATAAACAGTCATCTACTCTTACTCCTACTCCCTTCTCTAAGAATCAACATAGCATAATCATTCCATGAAGGCCGAAGTAGTCTTATAAAAGAAGATGAGGCTACCACTTTCAAATCATTCCATGAAGACTTGAGAAAGTTTTGTAAAAGAAGATGAGGGTACCACTTTCTATTGCAGAATTTCTATGTGAATAGAGAATGAACCATATTCTTGGGAGACAAGATAGAGCCTCGAGCCTAACTTCAAAGGCATTACACAAATTGTTCTATGATATTTTTTCTAGGAACTCTTTGTTATGTTGTCCGTTGAAGGTTTCAGGAAAGGGACACAGATTCTCTATTGCACTGATCTCCCAATAGAAGTTTTACCTAGGTCATCTATCGTCACAACCCTTTTAAGGAAGATACGCCCAAATAACCAGTGAACAATAACATTTAAAGAAGTTTGAGAGAGCGAGAAGAGGATTGTGATAGAAGTTGCCCTAGGTAAAACTTCTTTAAATGTCTTAGCCAATCATGACCTCATAATGAGGAGTCTCTTGTACAACAATAACATATGGACAACAAATGTCTTAGCCAATTGTGACGGTCATGATTGCTCAAGGCGTGTCGCCCAAATAATCGGTAAACAATAACATTGCACAAATAACCGCCTTGGACAACAAATCGTTTACAAGAATGGCTGAGACATGCAACATGCAACCACAGGCAACACGCCTTGGGCAATCATGACAATGACATCTGCCCCCACACAATTTATTGGATGAGGCTGACTTTAGGTCTCTCGATGCGCTTCCAGCTGATCTCATAATGAGGAGTCTCTTCCAACCTACTAGGTGCTGTTGAAATCACTTCTCGGTTTGTTGAGTCTTCATGTCTTCTCTGTTCGTGTCTTTCCTACTTTCTTCGCTTGAAACTTTTTTCTTATTTGTATGACGTCATACCACCTGCTTCTGCTTGATGCCTTTTGGGTCGAAATAATAACGTTTCAAGTTACTAACGTGGACAAAAAGGTTAGTCCGCATCCATAAGAGAAATTGGATTCTATATGATGTCTTCATAATCTTATGGATAACTTTAACTAGTCCATAGTATTTTCACACCAGTTTTTGGTTCTTGTTGCTTTGAACTCGAAGTTTATCTGAACTTAACTTATATGAACTCTTTATTTTTCTTGAAATTATTGTGGTTGACGCTTCCGACTGACCCTTCTCTTCATCCGTGTAGATGATATTTCTGTGTGAACAGGTGTTGCTTCAGTGGTTTGTTTCTGTCTCCCTTCTTCAGTATCTAACCTTGTTTTTGTCTCTTCTGGTGGGGATAAATCCATTATCTGACCTTGTTTTGCGTCGTGGTGTTCATGTAGTGGCAACAAGGTTTCTATTGAGGTTGGCTCACTCGAGCTCCCCTTTTTAATTACAACAGTAGCAGCAAGCGTAGATTCATCATGGCTATGATTCTTTTTCAACTGTAGTATCGACATCATTTTCAACCCTCTTGGTTGATGGATGTTTTTCTGATGATCATCGGGTTAGACTCCATTACTACTAGACATTTTGCTAGGGGCATGTAAATGACTTTGTGTTTCAGCAGGACGTTCATTCCTGACACGACGTCGAAGTCATCCATTTCAACTATCACTAAACAATTTGCCTAGTCCAAGGCTCCAGCTTGATTAGAGTTCTCATTGTGACTCCTAAGACAGGTAAAGCTTCCAATTTGACGGCGTTCATCTTTCCTGTATCTTGATGCCAAAGGATGTTAAAATATTTTGCATCTGTCTCCATCATGAGTTGTGGGTGGCTTTAGAGTTGACAATGGTGTTCCTTACTACTTTGTGCTTTACCCAAACCTCGACATACATAATATATATATATTCATTTAACTATAACACATATGGTCCATGAAAGAATTGTAACTCTTATGCTCATTAATATTATAATGGCTACTACCTAAATTATTACCTAAAGTTGATAATTGATGTCCAATTAGCCAACCCTAAATTTGTAATCATTGTGGATTGATTGAAATTACAATGGAAGTAGTTTAAACTCCTAGTACCTTAAAGGAAGTTGGTCTCTTCTAATAAAACACGAAGTTCTCTTTAATATCATTAATACAATTATGCTAGACATGAAACTACAACTGCGTTCAATTTAACTCCATTTTATTGTCATCTTGAATGACGTGTGAATATATATTCTTGATTTACCTTGATATTTCATATTAGTTAAGCTTTTTGCAAAATCACAATTAGACAACAACAAAGATGAACTTTGGTCTGTTTATTATTTTAAAGAAAATTTCTTTCTCCATCTTATTCCTAATAACTCTGCAACTAAATTCATATTATGTTAAGAAACAAATTTTTTACTCGCAAGAAGTAAAATATGCAACTTTAACTAAAATTTCATCTAAACAAATTTTATTGGCATACAACATAGATGACAATTATAGCCTTCAAACAAAAACTAGAGTAGTTGTGGTGAACGGGATAGAAACTCTAGTGTTCATCCATAATATACAACCACTACCTAAATTATGACCTAAAAATTTGAAAACATAAGTTGTAGTTGAAAATTACATAAAACAATCCCCTAAATCAAAGAACTCGTGTCTAATTAGTAAACCCTAAAGATAGTAGCTAACATAGAGTAATTGAAGCTCCACATGAAGTAATTTAAAGTTCCAGTTACTTAACTAAAGTTTATCTCATCTTAATGAAGCATGAGTTGCACTTAAGTTATGAAATATTTATAGACTCCAACTCTTAGTACTATTAATGCAATTATATTTCATATGAGTTTGTCATGAATCAAACTATGATACATTCAATACAACTTCATTTTCTTGTCATACGAAGCAAAATAGAAGAATTAAATCAAACAAACTGACGAACTGAGCCGAATAAATCCAACCCCAACCCAAACTGATTAGTTTGATTCATTTGTTGGGTTGTAGTTTATTCGATAACACTTGCATATTAGAACAATTCAACATTACATGCCTTACTTACAAGTAAAATACTAGACCATCAACTTTTTGTTTTATAGTCCAACAACCGCTCAAGAAAATAGATTTCAAACTTGAGAGAAAAAAATATATTGAGTAGGAGTTAAAAATGTTGCATTTTTTTTAGAAAGGGCATTTGGTCTAGTGGTATGATTCTCGCTTAGGGTGCGAGAGGTCTCGAGTTCAATTCTCGGAATGCCCCTATGTTCATTTCTCAAAAGATGAGCCTTAGAGAAAGAGAATGCTCTTATTAATATCATTTACTTGTGTACTCCACGATATATGTTTATAGTCCATATTAGGGGCATTTGGTCTAGTGGTATGATTCTTGCTTTGGGTGCAAGAGGTCTCGAGTTCGATTCTCGGGATGCCCCTCCAAAAGATAAAAATGACAATTTTGAAAGAAAAAAAAAAACAAAATGAAATAAAAATAGTATAGTCATCAATGGGGCCTAACCCAAAGGAATGCGTGGCAATGAACAACTTCAACTTATATAAATTTCATATATTGAGGCACGGAAAATATATAGACTTGCAACTAATAATTATAGATTTGCTATAAAGGCATGTGGTCGAAGTGGTATGATTATCCTTTTGGGTGTGAGAGGTCTCAAGTTCGATTCTCAAAATGCCCCCAACAATATTATATCAAAATGAATTATGCAAGATAATATGATTTAAAATGTGGTTTTTAAACATTGAACCAAGAAGATCGTCTCGAGTATCAAAATGAATTATGCAAGATAATATGATTTAAAATGTGGTTTTTAAACATTGAACCAAGAAGATCGTCTCGAGCCGGACTTCGAAAAGAGCATTACAAAAATTGTTCTATTATTGTATTCTTTCTAGAACTTTTCAGTCAAATAGGTCATCTGTTGTCACAATCCTTCATCTGTTGTCTATGAACTTTTCAGTCAAATAGGTCATCTGTTCTCACAATCCTTCATCTGTTGTCTAGGAACTTTTCAGTCAAATAGGTCATCTGTTGTCACAATCCTTCATCTGTTGTCTAGGAACTTTTCAGTCAAATAGGTCATCTGTTGTCATCTGTTGTCACAATCCTTTCTTTTTAGGAACGGAACTTTTCAGTCAAATAGGTCATCTGTTGTCACAATCCTTTCTTTCTAGGAACGGAACTTTTCAGTCAAATAGCCTTCATCTGTTGTCTAGGAACTTTTCAGTCAAATAGGTCATCTGTTGTCACAATCCTTCATCTGTTGTCTAGGAACTTTTCAGTCAAATAGGTCATCTGTTCTCACAATCCTTCATCTGTTGTCACAATCCTTCATCTGTTGTCTAGGAACTTTTCAGTCAAATAGGTCATCTGTTGTCACAATCCTTTCTTTCTAGGAACGGAACTTTTCAGTCAAATAGGTCATCTGTTGTCACAATCCTTTCTTTTTAGGAACGGAACTTTTCAGTCAAATAGGTCATCTGTTGTCTAGGAACTTTTCAGTCAAATAGGTCATCTGTTGTCACAATCCTTTCTTTCTAGGAACTTTTCAGTCAGAAAGGTCATCTGTTGTCACAATCCTTTCTTTCTAGGAACTTTTCAGTCAAATAGGTCATCTGTTGTCACAATCCTTTCTTTCTAGGAACTTTTCCGTCAAATAGGTCATCTATTGTCACAATCCTTTCTTTCTAGGAACTTTTCAGTCAAATAGGTCATCTGTTGTCACAATCCTTTGTTCTATTGTATTCTTTCTAGGAACTTTTCAGTCAAATAGGTCGTCTGTTGTCACAATCCTTTGTTATATTGTATTCTTTTTAGGAACTTTTCAGTCAAATAGGTCATCTGTTGTCACAATCCTTTATTTTATTGTATTCTTTCTAGGAACTTTTTAATCAAATAGGTCATCTGTTGTGTACTCCACGATATATGTTTAAACCCCTTACCTTATCAGTCATCAGGCAGGTTTTTGGTATCATATATCGAGATAATTATTATGAAAAAGCTATTCCACTAGTGTGACTTAGATACCCTTTCTTGTGATATCGGTCATGCTATTTGAATAGCCTGAAGTCATCATAGCCTCTCCACCGGTTCCGAAGACTCCTTCGGCATCAATATGCTCCAATGAAAGAGATCAGACCCTTTCCTGAACTAGAACCGAGCACAAAATGCCGAGGAGAAAGTCGAAAGCGAGCTCTTTTCGCGTATACGCAATCTCGAAACCCAATTAGCTCAAGGACTGTCTCCTCAACCCTGGCAAGTATGAGTGCTTGGTAAGAGAGAATGTCGAATGAAAAAGACATTCGATTACGGCAACATTCGCAATTACCAAACTGCACTAAACCTAGTAAAGATCTTCGACCTAACAATAATGCAACTTCAAGCCCATTTAATCAATCCGCTTTGTACCTTATTGTTGACCGAATCGGATGCATGCCAGGCCTAAATTCTCTCTCAGTCACCTGGAGACGAAAGGAAGATCAGATCCGAAGTTTACGAATCGAAGAAAAAGTGGATCTGAGTTCTACATGCTTTCATTTTCAAAAGCTTCGCTTGCCTGCAGTACTTTATTTAGGATGTGCAACAATACGGTCATCTCTCAGCCGTGTACAGAGAATTCCTTGATCATTTCCTTGGCGGATAACACAAATGAAATCGCTTCCCTGACCACCCATCTTATGAGTCCATTCTTGTCTTGTTGGTTTGTTGTACTATTCTATACCTCTCTCGATTGATAGAAAGACGTTTGGGAGCTGGGAGGGCCTATCGTGAGGGAACATTCCATTTCACGGTAGACAAAGGTAAAGCGGGAGCTGCATATGTCCACTGTGATCAAGGCAGAGCGACTCCATCTTTAAAAGATGTTGGTTTTATCGAAACTGTTAGATCCGCTTTCGTTAAAGAAAAAATAGGAGCTCTTGGTTTGGCCGATGTCGATTCGTATGGCAATGTGGACTCGACTAAGGATGAGGATTTCGCTTTTCATACTGCTACTATGAGCCGAAAGAGCTGGTAAGCTATCTCGCTAAACAAAAGGAAAAAGCACGTACGTACGCGTTGACCTTGTTACAAGGGGCGGGGGCCAGCCAAGAAGGTCAGTCGGACTAGGTTAGGACCCTTGATCCGGTTCAGCTAGGTTCTTCCATGCAAGAATGTATGCGTATCGGTATCCTCTTTAGGACTGGTTGCTTCCTCTTTTTGTTGATACGTTTGGAGAAACCTGCTAAGCCCACCTTTCTTATCAAGTGTGATTCAATCTTTCAACTCAAACTTTCCTATCGTCCAACGGAAAAGGTAGGAGTACGACTACCTTTTCCTTTTCTTTCCCAAGCCAAGGGATCATTCAGTTTCTACCAAAAAGTTCACTATCTATTAGTTGCCGTAATCGAATGTATTTCTCATTTCACGTTAGCTCCTCCAAGAGTTTCCTGGTCCGTAGTAGACGAAACCTTGGACTTCTATCGGACTTATAACATTGCCTGGTGAGCTCGCCGTTGAGGGTTGGCCTTACAGGAGATCGAGCAGCCTTTCTTTCCCTACCTGGTATGCTTTTCCGCTTATTGTGCAACTAGCCAACTAGCCAAAGAGAGAGGGAGAGGGATCATGTCAATCAATTTGTATGTGCATTTTGTCCGTCCTGTACTTGCCTACTTAGCTTTCTTAGCCAACATATCCGGTTTCTCCCAAACCAAGAGGTCCTGCTTATCCATACCCAAAAGTCACACTTTCAGCCGAAAGACTGATTTTTTTCATAAAGTCGGTTCATAGATCAAGAAAGAATGAAGCTGCTTACAGGGACGGTTACGCGATACGTCTTTTCATACTCGCCTTTTCTTTAACCCTACTATCAACCTAGCCATTCTCGCTTGTTGCTTTAAGGGGTCTCCCCACTATAGATTACTCGGATTGGTTCTCGCGTCCCTGTGCCAAAAAGGATGGGCAAGTTTGGATTGAGTGTTCATCGATTGGGTGGATCATATGCTCCGGGGGGGGGGGGGGGGAGGGTCAGACGAGGTGTAGCGCAGTCTAGTCAGCGCATCTGTTTTGGGTATGTTGTCCGCTAAAGGTTTTAGGAAAGGGGGTACAAATTTTCTACATAGGTCATCTGTGGTCACAGTCCTTTTAAGGAAGATGCTCCCAAATAATCGATGAACAATAGCCTTTAAAGAAGTTTGAGAGAGCAAGAATAGGCAGAAAAGAGAATAGGAGTGAGTCGTGCAAGGAAGAAGGAACTAGTAGGTTAAATTTGGGTTCGTTTGAACTAAAAAACGAACAAAAGTTTTTCAAACGAACTCAAATTTAAGACTCACTAGCCTAAAGTCCATATGTGGTAAAAAGAAAAAACAAAACCTTCCGTTGCCCAACCCTTATTCGCAGTCTGCATCCAACCATTTCTTTTTCAACCTACACGTATGCTCCAGGCCAAACTCACGTAACTAGTCAGAAGATGCGGCCCACAACTAAATGGAAGACAAGTGTCACAATCGCACTCTTACAGTAGTGAGACAATGATTATGTGACATTTGTTCTAATCCAATGAACAAGTCAACCATGCAAAATTTAGACTAAACGAACAATAGCAGTGTATGCTCGAATCACGTTTTGAAGAAATATTTTAGAAAACTTGAGCGAGGAAATACATTAAAAACAATTTCAAATAAAGCAATGTTATAAACTAAAAGTGAAGAAACAACATCTGGTCACGTTCTCCTATAGTACATTTTGGGACATTTTAGTCCTGATGGGTGAAGATATGATTTTAAGGACTAATCATACACCCCGTATTGGCACAACAATAATAGTAAAGGCCTATCTACGATGAAAGCAAGTAAAACGTGTTTGGAATCAGCATGCCACCATGAACCACAAATCGTTTACAGGAATAGCTGAGGCATCTAACATGCAGCCACAGGCAACATGCCTCGGCCAATCATGACCGCGACATCTGCCCTTACACAATTTGTCAATATCTCTATCAACCGGCTCTTCATAAACTCAACGTTGTAGGATGAGGCTGACTTTAGGTCTCGCGACGCGCTTCTAGTTGATCTCAGTATTGAGGAGTCTTTTCCAACCTACTAGGAGCTATTGAAAATCACTTCTCGGTTTGTTAACTCTTCAAGTCTTCTCTGTCGGTGTCTTTCCTACTTTTTTCGCTTGAAACAATTTCTTCTTTGCATGACGTCATACCACCTGCTTTTACGTGATGTTTTCTTGGTTGGAATAATAACATTTCAAGTTACTGACGAGGACAACAGGGTTAGTCTGTATCCATAGGAGCAATTGGATCCTATATGATGTCTTCCTAATCTTGTGGATAACTTCAACTAGTCCATAGAATTTTCGCACCAGTCTTTGGTTCTTGTTGCTTTGAACTCAAAGTTGATCTAACCTTAACATATCATAACTCTCTATTTGCTTTGAAATTAGCGTGGTCGACCCTTCTCTTCATCCGTCTGGATGGTATTTTTGTGTGAACATGTGTTGCTTTAGTGGTTTGTTTTTGTCTCCCTTCTTCAGTAGAGGTGTTGGCTTGGTGTCTTTGCCAAGCATTTGAGTGATCAGTGACAAGAGCCTTTGGAGGTCAAAAAAACCCGACTGTGAACATGCCATTTTTCTATTTGTAGAATTCAACTAGCTGAGGCTGAGCCGCATGACATCTATTTGTGGTACACGACATAAAACTAATCTTCTGATTTATCTCTCTTGGTGGGGTTAAGCCCAATATCTGACCTTCTTGTTTTGGGTCGTGGTATTCATGTAGTGGCAAAAAAGTTTTTGTTGAGGTTGGTACACTTGAGCTCCCCCTTTTCAAATACAACAATGGCAGCAAGTGTAGATTCATCATGCCTAAGATTCTTTCTCAATTGTACTATCGTCATCATTTTCACCCCCCTTGGTTGATGGATGTTTGTCGAATGATCGTTGGGTTAGACTCCGTTACTACTATGCATTTTGCTAGGGGCATGTAAATGACTTTGTGTTCTAGCAGGATGTCAATCCCTGACTATTTGGGCTCTAGAATGTTGGATATGAAGGCTGACTATTTATAGTAAAAATCTGATAGAGATATATATACTAAATAATTATATATAGTAGGTGGTTACATATAGTGAAGTTATATATAATAAACTGAAATCATATGTATACCCATTGTCAGTGCTTCCTAAATGTACATTTCTCATTCTCCATATCCTCTCTTTGCATACCTGAAGTCATTAATACAAAACCATTAGTCAATATTTCTTCTTACATATTCTTTATCATGTTTTTTGTGTTCATTTAGATCAAGTGTGTGCGTTGTTGTGTTATTCTAATAACTGGTATCAGAGCGAGGAGAGATTCACCACGATCTGTGAAGATGGAAAGTTCAAAGACTGGAATTGAAAAGTTTGATGGATTCGATATCAGTTTCTAGAAGATGCAGGTTGAAGATTATCTATACGAGAAAGATATTCAGGAACCCATTTTGGGGGTGAAGCTGGATACCATGACCACGGAGTGCAAGCTCAAGGATTGTCACGCCGTAGGGTTAATCTGGTTGACGCTGCCAGGGAACCAAAGAAAGTGCGATTGGAAATGGTCCATACAGACGTTTAGGGACCATCTCCAGTTTCTTCATTTCTAGTACCAAAATTTCATGGATTAGAGGTCTCGCACTGTGCAACGACAACTCTCTGTTTTCCTAAGGCTAGTCAGATATCTCATGACCACTCTTTTCCTCCTCACCATATCTAGACACTATAACGTTGATCCAGTATTGTCTTATATAGTTAACGTTCACTCTTTAACGTCCAAGGACATTTTATAACTACCACGAAAATCAAAACATATAATAAATTCATACAAGTTTTACAATATATCATATACTACAAAATAGGGTTAGACTGCTTACTTGGTCACGGAGAGACGTGCCATCGAGCTGAGTCATAGAGATATACGACTCTTTATCCTAAGAAAAAATCTATATAATTTAAAATCTAGCTGCTCTGATACCAATCTGTCACAACCCAAATTTCAAGGGTTCAAAACTCAAATAGAAACTAAAATTGAGAGTGAAAACAAATAAAAATAAAAGCAAATTAATATAAAATAAGAAAATGTTGTAAAATTAAAATGAGATTGAGAAAAAAACACAACATTAAATATAAAATTAAATTAAATTATAAGACGGTGTTGTTCAAATTTATCCAAACAAAAAAAAAAGTGTTTCGGATACAATTACAAAAAAAAAAAAAAGTACAAAAAAACTCAAACGCAAAGACAGACTAACGCTACATAACAACCCCATCTATGAGTGCACAACCTTTGAAGGCTCCCTCATCTCAACGGTAAGTTCTATTACGAACCCATCCAAAATAATCACACCTGTGACCGCATCTCCTGACTTTAAATTGCTAGCCTAAACATGGTTTCATCACGAAAGCTTTAGAGATAAATCTATCTTTACAAAAATATTTTTCTCTTAATTTATAATTAGTCATAAAAAGAAATAATTAGGTATAAATTTTGTCTAGAATTCAAAACTTTCAAATCCTACCGTTCCTTAACCAGATTCAAATCCAGATTCTAGAACTCCTAGTACCATATATAAAGTTGGTATCCTCTAATAAAACAGGAATTTCTCTTAAGATCATTAAATTCTTATTGACTCCAGGCTCAATATCATTAATACAATTATGTTTTATCTTGAACACGCCAAACATGAAACTAAAGTGCGTTCAATTTAACTCCATTTTATTGCCATCTTGAATGATGTGTAGGGCATATTCTTAATTTACCTTAAAGTTCTTGTTACATGACAGTTCAAATTAGTTAAGCTTTTTGCAAAATCACAAGTCAAAAGACAACAACGATGAACCTAGGTCTATTAGTCAATTCAAAGACAATTTCTTTCTCCATCTTATGGATAATAATAGTTCAACTAAATCCATATTATGCAAAGAAACAAGTTTACGACTCATAAAAACAACTACCTAAATATGTCCTAAAAATTTGAAAACATAAGTTGTAGTTGATAATTACACAAAAATTTCTGTAGATCCATGAATTCGTGTCCAATTAGTCAATCCTAAAGATTGTAACTAGCATATAGTAAATGAAGCTCCACATGAAGTAATTTAAAGTTCCCCTTACCTAACTAAAGTTTATGATGGGAAATTTAGGGTTTTATGATGCAAGAATGAGAGGCAAAGGATGTAGCTTAGATGGTAGAGCTCATTTAGCATGAGAGGCAAATGGATATCCCCATCTCCAAAAGAAACTATTTGTTATTAATATTTTACTTTTATTCAACCTTTCCTTATTTATGACATAATTAGCAGAGATATTTTTTCATTTTCACTAGAATTGATGACGGGACATTTAGGGTTTCTGATATAAGTATTGTGGGAATGTAGCTTAGATGGTAGATTGCTTACGTAGCATGCGAGAGGTACGGGGATCGGATCGATACCCAATATCTCCAAAAGAAACTATTCGTTATTACTATTTTATTTCTATTCAATTTTTTCTTATTTATGACATAATGAATAGCTTTATTTTTTTATTTTCACTATTATTGATGACGAGATGTTTAGGATTTTGTGACATAAGAATCTTGAGGATGTAGCTTACAATTTACATGTTTTCATTTTTCTACTTTGTCTGCCTGCATTTAGAAATGAAGCAAAATTAGTCCGAGGGTTTTAGGCAGATTGTTATAATTCAAATTTTTAACTAAAAAACAAAATTAGTCTCGTTGTCACGCTTAAAACTACCCTATAGGTATAATCGACCTATTATTCTTCCACCAATAGGAGCAAAAAGCAACGTTACTATGTAAAACTAGTTTCATGGACGATGCAAAACTATGGTGGCGCTTGAAGGTGAATTGTATAAAAAACTGGTCATGCACCAAAAGATTATGGGAAGACCATCGATGGAATTGAAGCACTCGACGCTCCCCTGTATGGGTTTCCAATCAAAGACCTAATGTTTGATGTTGACTCTTTTGAAGAAAGAGCCACTTATCGAACAACAAGAAACGTGGCGATATCTCTGAGAACTCTATCACACACATAAAAAAAACGTGTCCAAGAGTTAGACATTACACAGAAGATCTGGCTTTCATCGAGGAGACCCGAGTTTGATTCTCGACAATGAAATTTTATTTTCTTATTTCTTTTATTTTATAGTTTCATCTTTTGTCACCAATTATATTTAAACTTTACCTAGAGAAGCACTATAATGGATGAGTTCAATAATATCTTAAATTCAAAAGACTTTTATGAAGTTGGTTTGAGAGACAGTATAATGGTCAAGTTCAATAGTATCTTAGATTAAAAAGACTTTTATGAACTTTGAACCTTTAATAGTGTTATGCCATAGATATTTGGTTCGATTTCAACAAGTGAGGTTGAGGTCATTCAAATGGTTAATGTGACAAGGTCATTTTCAATGTCTCTTTTGTTGAACGCCATCATGGCTGAGATGACTGAGATGAGCACCAGAGTGAGTTTGACAAGGAGAGTCGTAGAGAACCACACCCCAAGCCAAGCTCATGTTGGGCTTAACAAACTGAAAATCCAAAAACACAAACCCTTAAATGGGAACCAGGATGCTAAGGAATTAAAAAAACTTTATTTTTGACGTTGAACAATACTTGCAGGTTACAGGAACTTGCTCATAGGACCTAAGAGTTACGTTGGCCACAATGCATCTCATGACGGTGGCGCTCGAAGGTGGATGATATAAAAAATGGGTCATGCACCATAAACTCATGGGAAGACCGTTGATGGAATCGATGCAATCGACTCTCCCCTTGATGGGTTGCCAATTAAAGACCTGACGTTTGATGTTGACTCTTTTGAAGAAAAAGCCACACGATCGAACACCTCGAAATGTCGTGGCAGCTCTAAGAACTCTATCATACGACCCGAGAGTTGAGTGCTACAGGAACTTTCTCATACGACCTGAGAGTTACGTTAGCCACAATGCATCTCATGGACGATGCAAAACTATGGTAGTGCTCGAAGGTGAATGGTATTAAAAAATGGGTCATGCACCATAAACTCATGGGAAGATCGTTGATGGAATTGATGCAATCGACGCTCCCCTGGATAGGTTGCCAATCAAAGACCTAACATTTGATATTGACTCTTTTGAAGAAAGAGCCACACAATCGAACAGCTCGAAATGTCGCGGTAGCCCTGAGAACTCTAACACACACAGGGAAGGACGTGTCGAAGAGTTACTCAATAAGCAAAAGATCGTGCTAAAACTCTTCAGCGATCTGACAAAAGACTTCAGGACATCTACACCAAAAATCCATTGTCGTCTAGCGGTCAGGATATCTGGCTTTCACCCAGGAGACTCAAGTTCGATTCTGGGCAATGGAATAGAGTTATGTTATAGATATTTTGTTCAATTCAAATGGTTAATGCGATAATCCAGTCGTTTTCGAGGTCTCTCTTGTTAAACAACGTCATGGTTGAGATGAGCACTCGAGTGAGTTTGACAAGTTGGGCTGTAGAGAACCACACCTCAAGCCAAGTTCATGTGCGCTTAACAGAACACAACCGCTTAAATGGAATTCGGGATGCTAAGGAATTAAAAAGCTTTATTTTTGACGTAGAACAATGCTTCAAGGTTACAGGAACTTGCTCATAGGACCTAAGAGTTACGTTGGTCGCAATGCATCTCATGGACGATGCAAAACTATTGTGGCGCTCGAAAGTGAATGGTATAAAAAATGAGTCATTTCACAATCGAACTTGATCAAGGCTTGATTGAAGGACTAAAATGCAATCTACCACAAGAATTGCATGAAACTTAGAAATGACAAAGATATGCTCCGAGGGGGATCGTCTCAACTTGAGAGATCAATTTCATTGATCACAAATATGCTTTTACATAATAATTTGTGGGTATTTATAGTCTCCCAACAAAGAAGTTAGTGTTCGTGATTTAATCTCGATCCCTTTAAATCTCCACAGAAAACGAAGTCAATTTGAGCATTACAAACTTTATGAAATTAAAATAATAAATAAAGTTTTCTAACAACTCATGAAATGATGATTGAAACTTCATCCACTACTTCAACCGTGCAAATATTTACTTTTGAATCTCTAAATGGTCTTGACTCAAACGAATCAGCTTGTAACACATGAAATGATGGTTGAACCTAGCCTATCCAATTTTGTAGATAAAGTATGAATGCTTGTTGAATCTTCTTGGCCTTGGGTTGTGTAATAGGTCCAGTTGGAACACCGTGATTCTTATCATCATCCCCTTCTTCAAAAGGATTCGTCCTCGAATTAGAAAAATCATCACCTACGGGAACATCAATTTTATTATTCCATGCAATAAGATGAGTCATTTTACTAAATATCTTACGGAGCATTTATAGTCAAATAAAGAATTCTTATAGAGCATTTATAGTGAAATAAAGAATTAGGAATCCACGCTATCTTTAGATCTACGTACCCACTCCCACTTCAGCTATCCAGGCTAACATTAAAATAAAAATTCATGAGTAAAATTATTTACGCTAATTCATTCAATTTTAAACTACAGACCCACTCTCACTCCCAATTAAGCTATTCACTCACGCTAACATTAAAATGAAAATTCTGAAATTCTAAAAAGAAATAATCACTAAATTTAGATTTCACTATTTATTGAGATTTTAAAAAGAAATAGTCACTAATTTTAGATTGAATAGTCCTGTATACAACTTAGTTAACTTGAATCACGCGGGGTGAACGTGGATCAAACACGTGACTCTGAGATCTATAGTGACGCTTTCCCAACTAAGCTATCCCGACAAACATTAAAAATGAAAACTCATTGATATTTTAAAAAGAAATAATCACTAATTCTTTATTGAATAGTCAGCTTATGCAAATGTTTCCAGGTGTAGTGAACGTGGAGATTAAACACGTGACTTTCAAATCTTTAGTTTGACACTCTCCCAACTGAGCTATCCCTGCTAACATTAAAAGTAAAAATTCATAAGTAAAGCTATTTCCACTAATTCATTATATTTTAAAAAGAAATAATAATAAACTAAACCATAAGGTGCAATGAATAATGCAGATCAAACACAAGACCTTCCAATATTCAATCTAATGCTCTCCAAACTAAGCCATCCCAGATAACATAAAAAATGAATAATGGTCAACCTATGCCAATTGGATCGAACACGTGACCTTCAGATCTTCAATCTGACGCTCTCCCAACTGAGCTAAACCCGCAACATTAGAAATAAAAATTCATGAGTAAAGATATTTTTGCTGATTCATTGAGATTTTAAAAAGAAATAATGACTAATTTTTTATTGAATAGTCAGGTTATGCAAATAGAAACAAGTGCGGAAGGTATTTCCGCTAATTAATTGAAATTTTAGAAAGAAATGTCACTAATTTTAGATTGAATAGTCAAATTGTGCAACGTGAACCATGTGTGGTGAACGTGGATCGAACACGAGACCTTCAAATCTTCAATCTAACGCTCTCTCAACTGAACTATCCACACTAACGTAAAAAATAAAAATTCATCAGTAAAGGTATTTTGGCTACTTCATTGAAATTTTAAATAGAAATAATCACTAATTTTTAATAAGATATTCAAGTTATCCAACTTGTATAAGGTGCGGTGAACTAGAACACGTTAGGTATTTCCGATAATTCATTGAGATTTCATAAAGGAACAATGACTAATTTTAGATTGAATAGTCGGGTTATGCAACTAGAATCAGGTGCGGTGAACGTGGAGATCAAACACGTGACCTTCAAATCTTCAGTCTAACGCTCTCCCAACAGAGCTATCCCCGCTAATATTAAAAATGAAAATTCATAAGGTATTTTCGCTAATTCATTATGTTTAAGAAAGAAATAATCACTAATTTTAGATTGAATAAGCAAGTTATGTTTTTAGATTGTATAGTCAGGTAATTATCTTGTATTAGGTGCGTTGAATGTGGATAAAACACATGTGACCTTCAAATCTTCAGTCTAACAATCTCCCAACTTAGCTACTCTTGCTAACATTAAAAATGAATATCCATCAGTAAAGGTATTGGGTACACTTCTGGAAATTCAACAAAAGGCAATAGTATTAGACTGAGATGCCAGATTTAAATTTCGCTTCTGGAAAATTAAACAAAAGGAATTGGGTACGCAGTTATAGTATGACATTCCACCCATAAACAGATGGTCAAACAGAAATGCTCAAGCAAATATTGAAAGACATGTTGAGGGTATATGTGATGGAATTTGTAGGAAGCTCGGATAAGTACCTACCCCTTATGAAATTCGCATATAATAATACTTGCCAAGCCAACATACAAATGGTCACATACGAGGTTCTTTATGGACGAAGATTTCGATCCCCTATCTTTTCGGAAGAAGGGGGGGCAAACGACAACTATTGGGCTAGAGCTGGTGCAAATTACCAACGCCGCAGTCCAGAAGATTAAAGCTAGGATACAAACCGCACAAAGCTGAGAGAAAAGGAATGCAGACCTAAGGCGCAAGGACATGGAATTGTAGGTAGGGGATCATATATACCTAAAGGTAGCACCCCAAGAGAGGGGTGCTCAGGTAGGGTAAAAAGGGGAAGCTAAGCCCTAGGTTTATCCCTCCCTTTGAGATATTAGAAAGGATTGGATCTGTGGCCTATAGAATCGGGCAATGCCCAAACATGTCTGCAGTACATAATATCTTTCATGTATCCATACTACGGAAGTATACCCTAGATCGTTCGCATGTACTGGCTCATGAAACTCTCTTCTTGAGAGATGACCTAACGTATAAAGAAGACCCGATTCAAATAATAGACAAGAAAGTCAAATGATTGAGAAACAAGGAAATCTCTCTCGTTAAGGTCCTATGGAAGAATCATAGAGTAGAAGAAGCCACTTGAGAAACAGAAGGCAAATAAGAACCTTGTACCCTGACCTATTTTAGAATAAGCACTTTCGATGACCGAAAGTTTTCAAAGGAGAGGAGAATTTGCAACACTCAAGGTCTCCAATAAGAGACAGTGTATAATCCGTACAAGGTTGTATCTAGAAGCAAAGAACAAGTAAAATTGAAAAAACATTAAGAAAATGGCACTTTTTCTAATTTTTATAAACTTCCCGAATCATTAAATTTTTTATAGAATAAGAATTACAAGGTGCTTAAAAAAGGAAGGCTCCAATCGGAGAAAACTTTTCTAGCAGAAGATTCAGAAAAATAAAGAATGAAATTATAGAAATTCTAGACGTTTCAGTGATAGTGGAAAATTCGTCTATAAATTATGAATTAGGGTAGACTATTAGGGGCAAGAAGCAAGCTTAATCGAGTACCCAATCGAGAGATACAAGTTTTTTGTTTTGGGGCATCGTGTTCATGGGTTTACCTCGAATTCGAGAACTATAGTCCACTATTCATTTTCAAACTTGTTCCTGCACCTTCTAAATAAGTTTGGTGAAGGAAAGAGGTCCTCAAAGTGCTAGTAGGTTTTCACACGAATTAGTCCACGTTAGGTTACCCTCTAATGTTGGTCGTGGATGACTGGACTTTGGAGTGTGGGCCATGTACTAACTTCTATTTTTAATCTAGTATTTTTCTTCTTCTTTTGAGTCTGCTTCTTATTTTGTGTTTGTAACGAATATGTATATGTAACACCCAAAAAATGAAGAAAATTAGCTCCCATAAGAATAAGCCACTCATGAAAGACCCAAAGGATAGAAAGGAAAAAAATTAAAGGATTAAGCAAGAACAAAGGACTTAGTTAAGTCACTCGTGTACCACCCTTTTGAAAAGAATGGGAAAGGAAAAAGTAAATCAAAAGGGCAAAAAAGTCATTTTATCAATTATCAAGAATCTTTCCAGATTTGTAATTCCTTATCTAGAGGAATATCAAGATTAAAAAAAAGCTAAAAATGATCAAAAAGTGATGAGCAATTTGTAGAAAAATTATAATTTTTCGAGAAAAATAATAATAAAATATTTGGAAAGTGGCAAATTACCAAAATACCCCTAGAAGAATGGATAATTATAGAAATGCCACTATAATTAGAATCAGAGCATCTACCGTGACCATCGGAGCAAAATCCTTCGAACTCAAATTTCAACCGTCGGATCTCCTCCAAACTTTGCTATGATCTAGAACGAACACGCACAGATCATCACATCCAACGACTAGTATTCAAAGCCATGGTCGGTAAGGATATGATCGGAGTTGATATCTCCGAATAATTATCCAGAAAGTTTGATCTCTAAATAACAAAGATTCTGGAGCTCTCAATGTTGGTTTAAGCTACTCCTATAAAGTCTTAAGTAGGAGCAACAATACGGAATAAGAATCGAGAAAGGTCGATCCCCCAATCGAAGGCAATAAGCGTTTAGATTGTGGGTCTCCTACTCTCAGGTTTCTTCCAAATTCGAGAGCAATCCTCCACCATTTCTCTTCAAACTTCTACATAACGAAGAATCTGGAGCTCTCACTGTCGGTTTAAGCTCCTCCTATAAAGTCTGAGTAGGAGCAACAATACGGAATAAGAATCGAGAAAGGTCGATCCCCCAATCGAAGACAATAAACGTTTAGATTATGGGTCTCCTACTCTCAGATTTCTTCCAAATTCGAGAGCAATCCTCCACCATTTCTCTTTAAACTTATTCCTACCGTTTCTCAACAAGATTACCCACAAGTTCTATGAAGGAATAGAGTGATGAAAGTGCCTAGAAACCATTCCCCCAATTCAATCAGCCATTGAAGAACTTCAAGAAAAACTTGAAAATCCAATCCGAGGATACATGATGATTCGTCGAGCAAGAATGATTCTAATCAGTTTCCGCACCTACAAGGAATGCTTCCATAGAAGACCACGAAGAAAAATAACCTCGAGAGCGTGTCGAATTGAAGGAAATAGGTTTCAAAATTAAATTGGGGATAAGAGTCGAATTCCTATCTACGATCTCTTTTCCTTCAAATTAAGGATTCCTCTAACTTCAGAGGAAGAAGTTGAGTAAACTTGAGGAAGGAATCGAGAGATGAAACATCGTAGAACAAGCTACCCAAGAGATCGAAAATTTGGCGTTTTGAGTGAGTTGCATACCGAGAACGATTTTTGGAAATTAAGGTCTTACACTCAAAGACGTTCCTCCAAACCAATTCCTTTACCCTGAAGAAAGGATATGGAAGAGGTTCAATGAAGAAATAGGGCCTTGAAACCCCTAGAATCGGCTACCCAATAAGAAATCCTTTGTTTTATCTCCAGCGATAAATCAGATTTTGGATGAACTTTGGAACCGAATATCTTAGGCTACTATCCACGAGAAGGTATCAAATCAAATCCCTAGCCCTTCCTTGTAATACCCATCTTTAAGTTTCACGAAGAAATCGAGGAGAGAAATGCTGTAAATGTGGCTGGACAGGCCGAGTTTTTAGATGGCAGCGACGCGAAAAATGCGCATCTTCTTCCTGTTGAGAGGAAGAAAACGATGATATGGCCAGTTCAACTGAACTGTCCAAGTCAACTTAAAATTTGACCTTTTCTCGGGTTTTCTCAATTTTAACCCTATTCTAGACCGATTCTCATAGAAAATCTTATGGTTTCAGAAACTAGAAACAATAAGGAGTATGTGGAAGGAAATTTGAAGTAAGTCAGATACTAGAAGCTCAAGAATGGACGTCCCAAACGTCGACGACGAGGCAAGTAGCCACCTTGGACTTTTTGTTAAGAAATAAGTAGAAATTGCTTGGATTTTCATATGAACCCTAAATCAAGTATGAATTAAGGATATATGAAAGAAAAATTCAAAGAACCGTGAGTTAAGACCCTGAACCGATCAAATAGCTCGAGATTTAAGTAACGTTAAAATAACCCACTATATGAGCTCCGCTGCATATCAAATTTTAATACTGAGCATATTATATTATGTTGAGGTTAGATATGAAATTTGGTAGTCATTGGATAAGGATAAGTAGGTAAACCAAGAAACGGTGCAAAATGACTATAATGCCCCTAAGGTAATTTACCTTCGGTTCATGACCTAGATGACCTTCAAATGCTATGAAATTCATCAGTAGATCTTATTTTATGAAATGTTATATGAATTCTTATCCCAAGAGGTTATATAAGGTAACGATGTTTGGGAGTAATTGGAAAATTTTAGTTAGCGAAACCAAGATATGGGAGAAAATGCTCATCACGATCCATATGACCTTTGCCATGAAGCACGATGTTTATAAGTTCTGTAGTCAATGTTGCCAATGTTTGCTGCACACAAAAACGATAGGGATGTTAAATTTTTAAGTCAGTTTTAGAGAGTATGGTGGATAAATTGGGTACCAAATTATTGTTCTCAACTTCATGTCATCCTCAGACTCATGAGCAAACTGAGGTAGTTAATAAAATATCAGCAGCATTGCTTAGGGCTATTATTTATAAGAATATTAAGTCATAAATTGGGTAACAAATTATTGTTTTCAACTACATGTCATCTTCAGATTAATGAGCAAACTGAGGTGGTTAATAGAACACTAGAAGCATTGCTTAGGGCTATTATTTGTAAGAATATTAAGTCTTGGGACGAATGTTTGCCACTCATTGTTCTCTTTTTGAAGTTGCTTACGGATTTAATCCACTTACGCGTCTTGATTTGCTTTCTATTCATTCTAATATTTTTGTGAGTAAAGCAGCCACAAGTAAGGCAAATGGGATCAAAACATTGCATAAAGAGGGAAAGGAGACAATTGAGATTTCAATGTTGCTACAAGAATTAACAAAGGACGGAATGAAATCATTTTTCGAACTAGTAACTGGGTTTGGATACATTTTCGCAAGGAGTGATTCCAATCTCAAAGGAAGACAAAGTTACATCCAAGAGGGGATGACCCTTATCAAGTCCTTGAAAGAATTAATAACAATGCATATAAAATGACTTAAGGGGATCGAGATTAAATCTCAGCCACTAACTTCTTTTGTGGGAGACTATAAATACCCACAAATTATTATGTAAAAATCAGATTTATGAGGAATGAAATTGATCTCTCAAGTTGAGAAGTTCCCCTTCGAAATTCGAGCATCGCGTGTGAGCCATGCAGTCACGCTTTGACATTGTGTGGTTGAGTGAAATTCTCAACCTTCTACTTATTTTTGGGATTTCTTTTCTCCGTATTCATTGTAATTTATCGTGATACAAACAAGTTTATTCTTGTAGGGAATGTATTAAGCACATGGATTTATTAATTACGGTGAACTTTTGTATAAAACGAAGTAAATACAAATGGAGTAACATGAGACAGAAGTAAACATAGTAATAAAAAGAAACTACATAAACTTAAAGGAAGTTAATCCCATGTGAAGTTAACATGACAATAATCGTAGGTTCTAAAGCACAAAAATATGTGGATAAATTTCATATATTGAGGTTGGATAAATTTCATATATTGAGGTGCGGAAAACATATACACTATAAGGGCATTTGGTCTAGTGGTATGATTTTTTTTTTACAAATTAGGTGGAATGAACAAACAAAAATAATGAGTTTAAAATTACCAAACAAAATATCAATTTTCAAATGGAATGGAGAATAAGACCATTCGAAAAAAGAAAAGGACAAAAGAAAAATATTAAATACATTTTCAACTAATGCATTTGGTTGAGAGATATTATGGCCAATATAAGAAAAATATAGCATTAACTAATTTTCATGGACACATTTGGATCCTTAGCATACTAAAATGACTGTTATTATTGGTATCAAACCAATAACAATTCATATCAGCTAAATCTTCCAATTGATAATTAGGCCAGAGAAAGAACTTGAATTTATTTTTATATCTATCAACATGTTTGCTACTTTTATCTAAAACTTGATCACGAATTTTTCTTATTTGCATTGTAAAATTATGTATTTCTATGGATATCATTTCTATTTCTAGAATTGAAACAAAAACATGTGGATAAATTTCAAATATTGTGGCGCATAAAAGATATGGACCAGCAACTAAAAATGTATGATTCTCTTCAAATCTTGGAAACTATGAGGATTCCAATCCTTTCTTGACATAAAGACTTACTTTTTTGGGACTTGGACCATAAACAGTCATCTACTCTAACTCCTACTCCCTTCTCCTAAATCAACATAGCATAATCATTCCATGAAGGCCGAGGTAGTCTTATAAAAGAAGATGAGGCTACCACTTTCAAATCATTCCATGAGGACTTGAGAAAGTTTTGTAAAAGAAGATGAGGGTACCACTTTCTATTGCAGAATTTCTATGTGAATAGAGAATGAACCATATTCTTGGGAGATAAGATAGAGCCTCGAGCCTAACTTCAAAGGCATTACACAAATTGTTCTATGATATTTTTTCTAGGAACTCTTTGTTATGTTGTCCGTTGAAGGTTTCAGGAAAGGGACACAGATTCTCTATTGCACTGATCTCCCAATAGAAGTTTTACCTAGGTCATCTATCGTCACAACCCTTTTAAGAAAGATGCGCCCAAATAACCAGTGAACAATAATATTTAAAGAAGTTTCAGAGAGCGAGAAGAGGATTGTGATAGAAGTTGCCATAGGTAAAACTTCTTTAAATGTCTTAGCCAATCATGACCTCATAATGAGGAGTCTCTTGGACAACAATAACATATGGACAACAAATGTCTTAGCCAATTGTGACGGTCATGATTGCTCAAGGCGTGTCGCCCAAATAATCGGTAAACAATAACATTGCACAAATAACCGCCTTGGACAACAAATCGTTTACAAGAATGGCTGAGACATGCAACATGCAACCACAGGCAACACGCCTTGGGCAATCATGACTATGACATCTGCCCCCACACAATTTATTGGATGAGGCTGACTTCCAGCTAATCTCATAATCAGGAGTCTTTTCCAACCTACTAGGTGCTGTTGAAATCACTTCTCTGTTTGTTGAGTCTTCATGTCTTCTCTGTTCGTGTCTTTCCTACTTTCTTCGCTTGAAACTTTTTTCTTATTTGTATGACGTCATACCACCTGCTTCTGCTTGATGTCTTTTGGGTCGAAATAATAACGTTTCAAGTTACTAACGTGGACAACAAGGTTAGTCCACATCCATAAGAGCAATTGGATTCTATATGATGTCTTCATAATCTTATGGATAACTTTAACTAGTCCATAGTATTTTCACACCAGTTTTTGGTTCTTGTTGCTTTGAACTCAAAGTTTATCTGAACTTAACTTATATGAACTCTTTATTTTTCTTGAAATTATTGTGGTTGACGCTTCCGACTGACCCTTCTCTTCATCCGTGTAGATGATATTTCTGTGTGAACAGGTGTTGCTTCAGTGGTTTGTTTCTGTCTCCCTTCTTCAGTATCTAACCTTGTTTTTGTCTCTTCTGGTGGGGATAAATCCATTATCTGACCTTGTTTTGCGTCGTGGTGTTCATGTAGTGGCAACAAGGTTTCTATTGAGGTTGGCTCACTCGAGCTCCCCTTTTTAATTACAACAGTAGCAGCAAGCGTAGATTCATCATGGCTATGATTCTTTCTCAACTGTAGTATCGACATCATTTTCAACCCTCTTGGTTGATGGATGTTTTTCTGATGATCATCGGGTTAGACTCCATTACTACTAGACATTTTGCTAGGGGCATGTAAATGACTTTGTGTTTCAGCAGGACATTCATTCCTGACACGTCGTCGAAGTCATCCATTTCAACTATCACTAAACAATTTGCCTAGTCCAAGGCTCCAGCTTGATTAGAGTTCTCATTGTGACTCCTAAGACAGGTAAAGCTTCCAATTTGACGGCGTTCATCTTTCCTGTATCTTGATGCCAAAGGATGTTAAAATATTTTGCATCTGTCTCCATCATGAGTTGTGGGTGGCAATAGAGTTGACAATGGTGTTCCTTACTACTTTGTGCTTTACCCAAACCTCGACATACATAATATATATATATTCATTTAACTATAACACATATGGTCCATGAAAGAATTGTAACTCTTATGCTCATTAATATTATAATGGCTACTACCTAAATTATAACATAAAGTTGATAATTGATGTCCAATTAGCCAACCCTAAATTTGTAATCATTGTGGAGTGATTGAAATTACAATGGAAGTAGTTTAAACTCCTAGTACCTTAAAGGAAGTTGGTCTCTTCTAATAAAACACGAAGTTCTCTTTAATATCATTAATACAATTATGCTAGACATGAAACTACAACTGCGTTCAATTTAACTCCATTTTATTGTCATCTTGAATGACGTGTGAATATATATTCTTGATTTACCTTGATATTTCATATTAGTTAAGTTTTTTGCAAAATCACAATTAGACAACAACAAAGATGAACTTTGGTCTGTTTATTATTTTAAAGAAAATTTCTTTCTCCATCTTATTCCTAATAACTCTGCAACTAAATTCATATTATGCTAAGAAACAAATTTTTTACTCGCAAGAAGTAAAATATGCAACTTTAACTAAAATTTCATCTAAACAAATTTTATTGCCATACAACATAGATGACAATTATAGCCTTCAAACAAAAACTAGAGTAGTTGTGGTGAACCGGATAGAAACTCTAGTGTTCATCCATAATATACAACCACTACCTAAATTATGACCTAAAAATTTGAAAACATAAGTTGTAGTTGAAAATTACATAAAACAATCCCCTAAATCAAAGAACTCGTGTCTAATTAGTAAACTCTAAAGATAGTAGCTAACATAGAGTAATTGAAGCTCCACATGAAGTAATTTAAATTTAATGTTCCAGTTACTTAACTAAAGTTTATCTCGTCTTTAATGAAGCATGAGTTGCACTTAAGTTCATAAAATATTTATAGACTCCAACTCTTAGTACTATTAATGCAATTATATTTCATATGAGTTTGTCATAAATCAAACTATGGTACATTCAATACAACTTCATTTTCTTGTCATACGACGCAAAATAGAAGAATTAAATCAAACAAACTGACAAACTGAGCCGAATAAATCCAACCCAACCCAAACTGATTAGTTTGATTCATTTGTTGGATTGTAGTTTATTCGATAACACTTGCATATTAGAACAATTCAACATTACATGCCTTACTTACAAGTAAAATACTAGACCATCAACTTTTTGTTTTATAGTCCAACAACCGCTCAAGAAAATAGATTTCAAACTTGAGAGAAAAAAATATATTGAGTAGGAGTTAAAAATGTTGCATCTATTTTAGAAAGGGCATTTGGTCTAGTGGTATGATTCTCGCTTAGGGTGCGAGAGGTCTCGAGTTCAATTCTCGGAATGCCCCTATGTTCATTTCTCAAAAGATGAGCCTTAGAGAAAGATAATGCTCTTATTAATATCATTTACTTGTGTACTCCACGATATATGTCTATAGTCCATAATAAGGGCATTTGGTCTAGTGGTATGATTCTTGCTTTGGGTGCAAGAGGTCTCGAGTTCGATTCTCGGAATGCCCCTTCAAAAGATAAAAATGACAATTTCCTTCAAAAGATAAAAATGACAATTTTGAAAGTAAAAAAAAAAACAAAATGAAATAAAAATAGTTTGGTCATCAATGGGGGCTAACCTAGAGGAATTCGTGGCAATGACACAACTTCAACTTATATAAATTTCATATATTGAGGCACAGAAAATATATAGACTAGCAACTAAGAATTATTGATCTGTTATAAAGGCATGTGGTCTAAGTGGTATGATTATCCTTTTGGGTGTGAGAGGTCTCAAGTTCGATTCACAAAATGCCCCCAACAATATTATATCAAAATGAATTATGCAAGATAATATGATTTAAAATGTGGTTTTTAAACATTGAACCAAGAAGATCGTCTCGAGCCGGACTTCGAAAAGAGCATTACACAAATTGTTCTTTGAGAAGAGCATTACACAAATTGTTCTATTATTGTATTCTTTCTCGGAACTTTTCAGTCAAATAGGTCTTGTTCTATTATTGTATTCTTTCTAGGAACTCAAATTGTTCTATCATAGCCTCTCCACCGATAACGAAGACTCCTTCGGCATCAATGTGCTCCAATGAAAGAGATCAGACCCTTTCCTAAACTAGAACCGGGCACAAAATGCCGAGGAGAAAGTCGAAAGCGAGCTCTTTTCGCGTATATGCAATCTCGAAACCCAATTAGCTCAAGGACTGTCTCCTCAACCCTGGCAAGTATGAGTGCTTGGTAAGAGAGAATGTCGAATGAAAAAGACATTCGATTACGGCAACATTCGCAATTACCAAAGTGCACTAAACCTAGTAGAGATCTTCGACCTAACGATAATGGAACTTCAAGCCCATTTAATCAATCCGCTTTGTACCTTATTGTTGACCGAATCGGATGCACGCCAGGCCTAAATTCTCTCTCAGTCACCCGGAGACGAAAGGAAGATCAGATCCGAAGTTTACGAATCGAAGAAAAAGTGGATCTGAGTTCTACACGCTTTCATTTTCAAAAGCTTCGCTTGCCTGCGGTACTTTATTTAGGATGTGCAACAATACGGTCATCTCTCAGCCGTGTATAGAGAATTCCTTGATCATTTCCTTGGCGGATAACACAAATGAAATCGCTTCCCTGACCGCCCATCTTATGAGTCCATTCTTGTCTTGTTGGTTTGTTGTACTATTCTATACCTCTCTCGATTGATAGAAAGACGTTCGGGAGCTGGGAGGGCCTATCGTGAGGGAACTTTCCTTTTCACGGTAGACAAAGGTAAAGCGGGAGCTGCATATGTCCACTGTGATCAAGGCAGAGCGACTCCATCTTTAAAAGATGTTGGTTTTATCAAAACTGTTAGATCCGCTTTCGTTAAAGAAAAAATAGGAGCTCTTGGTTTGGCCGATGCGATTCGTATGGCAATGCGGACTCGACTCATGATGAGGATTCTGCTTTTCATACTGCTGCTATGAGCCGAAAGAGCTGGTAAGCTATCTCGCTAAATGAAAGAAAAAAGCACGTACGCGTTGACCTTGTTACAAGGGGCGGGGGCCAGCCAAAGAAGGTTAGTCGGACTAGGTTAGGACCCTGATCCGGTTTAGCTATGTTCTTCCATGCGAGAATGTATGCGTATCGGTATCCTCTATAGAACCGGTTGCTTCCTCTTTTTGTTTATACGTTTGGAGAAACCTGCTAAGCCTGCCTTTCTTATCAGGTGTGATTCAATCTTTCAGCTCAAACTTTCCTATCGTCCGACGGAAAAGGTAGGAGTACGACTACCTTTTCCTTTTCTTTCTCGAGCCATGGGATCATTCAGTTTCTACCAAAAAGATCACTATCTATTAGTTGCCGTAATCGAATGTATTTCTCATTTCACGTTACTTGCTCATAGGACCTAAGAGTTACGTTGGTCGCAATGCATCTCATGGACGATGCAAAACTATGGTGGCGCTCGAAGGTGAATGCTATAAAAAATGGGTCATGCACCATAAACTCATGGGAAGACTATTGATCCAATCGATGCAATCGACAATCCTTTGGATGGGTTGCCAATCAAAGACCTGATGTTTGATGTTTGATGTTTACCGTTTTGAAGAAAGAGCCACACGATCGAACAGCTCAAAACGTCGCGGTAATTCTGAGAACTCTATCACACACATGAAAGGACGTGTCGAAGAGTTAGACATTACCAAAAACATCATAGTAAAACTCTTGAGCGATTAGACAAAAGACTTTAGGACAACTACACCAAAAATTCATTGTTGTCCAACGATTTGGATATTTGGCTTTCACCTCGGAGATTCTGGTTTGATTCTCTGAAATTGAATATTATTTTCTTATTTCTTTTTATTTTATAGTTTCATCTTTTGTCACCAATTATATTTAAACTTTACCTCATTTTGAGAGGCAATTTAATGGTCAAGTTCAATAGTATCTTAGATTAAAGACTTTTATGAACATCGTACCTATGTTAGTGTTATGTTTTAGATATTTTTTTCAATTTCAAAAAGTGGGGTTGAGGTGATTCAAATGGTTAATGCGATAATCCGGCTATTTTCGAGGTCACTCTTGTTGAACGCCATCATGGTTGAGATGAGAACCCGAGTGAGTTTGACAAGGAGACTCGAATTTAAACTTTACCTACGTTTGAGAGGCACTATAATGGTCAAGTTCAGTGGTATTTTAGATTAAAAAGACTTTGTTAGTGTTACGTTATAGACATTTGGTCAAGTTCAACAAGTGAGGTTGAGGTGATTCAAATAGTTAATGTCACTTTATTTGATTCAAATTGTTAATGTGATAATCCAGTTGAATAGTTACAGGTGCGGTGAACATGTTGATTAAACACGTGACCTTCAAATCTTTAGTTTGACACTCTCCCAACTGAACTATCCCTGCTAACATTAAAAATAAAAATTCATAAGTAAAGCTATTTCCAATAATTCATTATATTTTAAAAAGAAATAATAATCAACTAAACTATAAGGTGCAATGAATGCAGATAACATAAAAAATTAATAATCACAAGTTTTAGATTGAATAGGCAAGTTAATTATGCAATGTGAACCAAGTGCGGTGAACGTGGATCGAACACGTGACCTTCAAATTTTCAGTCTGACGCTCTCCCAACTAAGCTATCCCCGAAATCATTAGATATGAAAATTCATCAGTAAAGATATTTTCGCTGATTCATTGAGATTTCAAAAGAAATAATGACTAATTTTTTTATTGAATAGTTAGGTTATGCGTTTAGATTCTGGGTCTCCTAACCTCAGATTTCTTCAAAATTCGAGAGCAATCCTCCACCATTTCTAAAAATTTGACATTTTCTCGGGTTTTCTCAATTTTAACCCCATTCCAGACCGATTCTCATAGAAAATGATATGAACTGAGAGACATCAATCATACAATATACTTCAATGAAGATGTGAAGAAAAGGTTGTCAAAATTATCAAAATATGTTTCAATTCATGCTACATTGAAGAAATAAGATAAGGAATCAACTACAAGGGGAATAAGATTCGGATTACCTTGTTGATCGAATATCTCAAGACAAGAACACTTGATTGAGATTCGAATCACTCCACAAGCGAGATCGATCATGTCTAGCTTGAATGATTCTTGTTGATCAAATATCTCAAACACTTGATTGAGATTCGAATCACTCCACAAGCAAGATTGATCATGTCTAGCTTGAATGATTCTACATGCAATCTAAACTACATAGAATTGCAAAGAAACTTAGCCATTGGCTAAAGAAAAGCACAAATGCTTCTTTCTATATTTTCCAAGTCTACCTTACAAATACAACATACATGGCTTTATATAGCCTCAAAATGAAACTATTAAAAGCATTCCAAAAGTTGTAACATTCACACTTTATGGCCATAATTAGCCATTATGTAAATGTAACCGAAATGAAATAAAAAGTCTTAAAATACAATAACTCTAAATTACTCTAAATTATAACCCACCCAAAATTTACAACAATCAAACTTTATTCTTCTTCAATGTAGCATGAATTGAAACATATTTTGATAATTTTGACAACCTTTTCTTCACATCTTCATTGAAGTATATTGTATGATTGATGTCTCTCAGTTCATATCATTCTCCACTTCTTCAAGAGGATTCGTCCTCGAATCTATTTGTGAAACTTTGCTGCAAAAAATAAGTTATGGAAATACGAAGGACCTCACAACACTCTCCTCACGAGTATACACTCAAGGAAATTTTAGGACACTCCTTTTACACTCAGTTACACAAATGAAGCTCTCATTCTCACCTCTCAAAATTTTAAATAGAGCAAAGATTGAATTTTGAACTCTGGGTCGATTAAAAACTAAAAAGATGAAAATAAATAAAAATCAAATTGAGAAGAAACGCAAAGGAAACATATATCCGATCTTGAGCCTGAAGCTCTGATACCAAATGATAAGATAAGGAATCACTATAAGGGGAGTAAGATTCGGATTACCTTGTTGATCGAATATCTCAAGACAAGAACACTTGATTGAGATTCGAATCACTCCACAAGCGAGATCGATCATGTCTAGCTTGAATGATTCTTGTTGATCAAATATCTCAAACACTTGATTGAGATTCGAATCACTCCACAAGCAAGATTGATCATGTCTAGCTTGAATGATTCTACATGCAATCTAAACTACATAGAATTGCAAAGAAACTTAGCCATTGGCTAAAGAAAAGCACAAATGCTTCTTTCTATATTTTCCAAGTCTACCTTACAAATACAACATACATGGCTTTATATAGCCTCAAAATGAAACTATTAAAAGCATTCCAAAAGTTGTAACATTCACACTTTATGGCCATAATTAGCCATTATGTAAATGTAACCGAAATGAAATAAAAAGTCTTAAAATACAATAACTCTAAATTACTCTAAATTATAACCCACCCAAAATTTACAACAATCAAACTTTATTCTTCTTCAATGTAGCATGAATTGAAACATATTTTGATAATTTTGACAACCTTTTCTTCACATCTTCATTGAAGTATATTGTATGATTGATGTCTCTCAGTTCATATCAGAAAATCTTATGGTTTCAGAAACTAGACACAATAACGAGTACGTGGGAGGAAATTTGAAGTAATTCAAATAGTGGAAGCTCAAGAATGGACGTCCCAAACGTCGACGACGAGGCAAGTAGCCACCTTGGACTTTTTGTTAAGAAATACTTGTAGAAATTGCTTAGATTTTCATATGAACCCTAAACCAAGTATGAATTAAGGATATATAAAGAAAAACCCAAAGAACCGTGAGTTAAGACCCTGAACCGATCAAATAGCTCGAGATTTAATTAACGTTAAAATTGATGGTGTTAATATAACACATGCAGAAGCAATTTGGATCTTAGGCACTTTTAGAACATCAATTATAGTAAATAACTAGCATGTTTCATAAGTATTAAAACTTAATGAGTTTAGATACTAACCTTTTGTAGTTCAAACTCCTTTTTCCTCACGAACCGGTTTCGTACCACCACTAGTGTCTTCTCCACTATCCTCCGGCCTTAGAACGGGATTGTGGAATCCGGTGAGTGACTAAACTTGGGAGGGATTTTGTATATATGAAGAGAGTGTTTGTGAGAGGTTTTTTCTCAAGGTTTTTCACCAAGAAGAAGACCTTCCATGTACCATGATTACTCTATTTAAAGAGTCATGTTTGCATGTTAATGCAAATTTGAGTTCACCAAATTTTGACACTCAAAATTCCACTCAAACTTGTGGGGTTTATTTGGCAAGCATGAAAGTTTGGTTAAAACCAAATTTTGACACCTCAAAATTCCACTAACATGTATTTTTCTATTAAATGAAGTCAACATTTTGACTTTCTTCATTTTAATTCAACAATTAATTTGAATAATTAATTTCAAATTAAAGTAACATTAAAGGATTAATTAAACTATTTAATTAATATTTAATATTAATTCAAATGTCAATCTCAATCAATTCCGACACATAATTGATTAAGATATTTAAATCTTATTTAAATATCTCATATTCTCTCTTTTTGTTTAATTCGTAAATAAAACAAAAATGCGGTTAAATATATCGTATATATGTAGCGCATATTCCCTAATTTGAATTCGAACACTTCGAACTCACTCGTCACACTGTTCTATGGTTTAGTCCGATATGAGCTAGCATAGGGACCTAATGGACCTATAGATCATGGGCTCCAACAATCCAAGATTAACAGGTTAAACTCATTAACCTAGTTCCAACATTCGTTAACTACTAGGACACTCCACTATAGCCTAGTAGTTGCACTCCCTTCACTATAGATATATTTCTGTCCATTTGATATAACCATGATTAGTAAGTCGATCCATCACAGGTTGTTCGTAACTAGACCTGGGTCAATTTACCGTTTTACCCCTAAAGTTACTTCTTGTTCCTTATGTCTCACTGATCCTCTAATGAACAATTGGTTTGTGGTCCAACCAGTAAATCGAATCCCTCTAAGGCCAATGAGAGGGTGGGGCCCCTTGTTCAAGACCTGGAGTCAGTGCTTAAGGGAACTACCTCTCTTCTATCCCTAAAAGTGGGTAGGAGTGAATTCCATCTTGCACCCCACGTCCCCAACCATTCACCCAGTTTTACCCCTGAAATGGGAGGCCTATTGAGTTGGCGAACTAGAGCCACTCTCACCCATGCAAATCTAAGGATAATTCCGAATAAACAGGAGTTCATGGTTAGCTCAGGATTAAAATCGAGTTACCTAGGTTATCGAATGAAAAGAAAATCAGTCTCAACAGTAAACGACATTATAAAGTGAGAGTGGTTTTCTTCATGGTCCGATCTTATACAATACTCATTGCATAGGACGCCCCCACTCACATGTCTCCACATGTACAATTTAGTGATCACATTGTTTATATCATATACAAAAGTGGGCCGCATCCATAGTGTCCCCAGAATAAGGTACTCAGCCTTATCCTTATACTATAGATCATTTTGACTATATACTTGAACTTGATCCACTCTTATGTCTCTACATATAGTTCAAGTAATCACACTATAGCCAGAGTGTTCTTAGTTTATTCTATTTAGATTAATGATCGTAAAATTCACTTTATTCAATAACAATCTTTACTGAATAAACAACAATAATAACTTTATTGAAAATAGAATATCTTTTTGTTTACAAACTATGAGTTTTAGGACATAAAACCCAACAAACTCCCACTTGGACTAAAACTCTAGTGGGGTTTTATAACGTTGAGTAGAGAGAAATACAATAAACTAGGGCATCACATACTCATGTCATTTCTCCCACTTGCCCTAGATTACATAACTCGTAGTCCTAGACTCACTAGGTGCCCTTCAAACACTTTAGCCGTGAGGGGCTTTGTAAATGGATTAGCAATGCTGTGCTCTGAAGCTATCTGTGTGACGATCACATCTCCTCGTTGCACAATCTCCCTTATGAGATGATATTTGTGCTCAATATGTTTTCCTCGCTTATGGCTTCTTGGTTCTTTTGAATTTGAAACTGCTCCACTGTTATCACAATAAAGAGTGACGGGAAGATGCATATTTGGAACGACTTCCAAATCAGTTAAGATCTTCCTAAGCCATACAAATTCTTTCGCTGCTTCACAAGCAGCAACATACTTAGCCTCCATGGTGGAATCAGCAATGCAACCTTGCTTTATGCTTCTCCATATTATTGCTCCTCCGTTCAGAGTGAAGACAGATCATGATGTCGATTTTCTCGAATCTACTTCGGTCTGAAAATCTGAGTCAGTGTACCCTGTAAGGATCAGATCCTTAGCACCGTACATTAGCATATAGTCCCTCGTTCTCCTAAGATACTTGAGGATATTCTTAACGGCAGTCCAATGAGCACGTCCTGGATTGGACTGATATCTGCTGACAATTCCCACAGCATAGCATATGTCGGGTCGGGTACATAGCATGGCATACATCAGACTGCCGACCGCTGATGCATAGGGAATGTGTCTCATATCCTCAACTTCTTGAGGTGTCTTAGGACTTTGTTCCTTCGACAAATTAACTCCATGCCTGAAAGGTAATAATTCTTTCTTGGAGTCCTACATCTTATATCGAATCAACATTTTGTCGATGTACGATGCCTGAGACAATGCTAGTGTTTTGTTCTTGTGTTTCCGAACAATTTGGATTCCAAGAACAAACTGAGCCTCTCCCAAATCTTTCATTTGGAATTGTGTCGCTAGCCAATGCTTAATGTCAGTCAGAAATCTCACATCATTTCCAATGAGTAGGATATCGTCAACGTACAACACCAGAAAAGCTACTGTAGAGTTGACTATCCTTTTATAAACACGAGGTTCGTCAACATTCTGTTTAAAGCCATAAGATTTGATCGCAGTATCAAACTTTATATTCAAGGATCGAGATGCTTGCTTCAACTCATAAATGGATCTTTTAAGCTTGCAAACCCTTTGCTTGTGATCCTATTCAATGAACCCCTCTGGTTGAGCCATATAGATACTCTCTTCAAGATTTCCGTTTAGAAAGGCTATCTTAACATCCATTTGCCAAATTTCATAATCATAAAATGTGGCAATAGACAAGAGTATTCTAATCGATTTAAGCCTAGCAACGGGAGAGAAGGTTTCTTCATAGTCAACCCCCTCTCTTTGGGTATAACCCTTTGCTACTAGTCGAGCTTTAAAGGTCTGTACCTTACCAGTTTAGTCTCATTTCCTCTTATAGATCCATTTGCAACCAATAGGTTTTACCCCATCTGGTTGATCTACAAGTTCCCAGATTGAATTGAAGTACATTGACTCCATTTCAAGATTCATGGCTTTAATCCACAGATCTCTATCTTCATCATTCATTGCCTGTTTATAGGTCAATGGATCCTCAATGCCATCATCAGGTATGATGACTTGAGTTTCTGCTAAACCCAAGTAACGATCGGGTTGAGTTATAACCCTCCCACTACGTCGAGGCATTTTCAACTCTTGAGAAGGATGTGATTGACCAGAAGTGTCAGCTCCATCAACAACTCTAGTTGAAGGACCAGCTTGATCAACAACTCTCGTTCTTTTATCAGTAGCTTCTTTAGAAATCTCACTTAATACTAGTTTGCTACGAGGTTGATGATTTCTTACGTGGTCTTCCTCTAAGAATGTAACGTTTGTTGATACAAACACTCTATTTTCTTGAGGGTCATAAAACAAACCACTTTTCGTCTCTTTGGGGTATCCTACGAATAGACATAATTTTGAACGATGTTCTAATTTCTTGGGGTTTTGCAACAACACGTGCTGGACACCCCCAAATTCTGAAGTGACGTAAACTACCTTTACGCCCTTTCCATAACTCATAAGGTGTTTCTGAAACACTCTTAGTAGGAACCATGTTCAAAATGTATGTAGCAGTCTCCACTGCATATCCCCAAAACGGATCGGGTAATTGAGCGAAACTCATCATAGACCAAACCATGTCTAATAGAGTTCTATTTCTCCTTTCTGATACACCATTTTGTTGAGGCATACCAGGGGCTGAGAGTTGAGATCTTATTCCATGTTCTATCATATAGTCCTGAAATCTTAAGTCCATGTACTCTCCTTCTCGATCTGATCGAAGTGTTTTAATAGTTTTACCTAATAGATTCTCAACCTCAGTCTTATACTCTCTAAATTTTTCAAGAGCTTTGAACTTGTGATGCATTAGGTAAAGATAGTCTCATACCTTGAATAATCATCAATAAAACTGATGAAATATTCATACCCTCCTCGTGCTTTGACATTCATTGGACCACAGAGATCTGTATGCACGAGTTCTAAGGTTTTTTTGGTTCTATAACCTTTTTCGGAAAATGATCGTTTAGTCATTTTACCCTCAAGACAAGACTCACATGGAGGTAAAGAGTTGTCTTCTAACTCATTTAGAAGTCCTCTTTTAACCAATCTCTCAATCCTATTGAGATTAATGTGGCCTAGTCTTAAGTGCCAAAGATAGGTATTAGGAGAAATCTTTTGTCGTTTATTTTGAGTTTCAGCTGTTTTGAACATCTCGGTATTTAAAATAGCTTTTGTTTCGCTCGGTTTTAACATATATAAGTTGTTTTCTAGTTTTGCAGAACAAATATGAATACCTCTTTTGCAAATGAACACTTCATTGATTTCAAAAGATACTTTATACAATTGTTCTAATAAACAAGAGATAGATATTAGATTTCTTTTCATTTCAGGAACAAAAAGTACATTATCTAATATATGAATCTATCTCCAAAAAACAACTTTAAATTTCCTACTGATCTTGCTGAGACAACCTCTCCTGTTCCAACCCGTTGTGTTATCTCGTCGTCCGCAAGCATTCTCCAGGAGCTAGTTTCCTGGTAAAAGAACAAATATGATTAGTCGCCCCTGAATCTAGTATCCAAGTGGAGTTGTCATACTCTACTAAACATATGTCTACAACGAGTAAATCATATTTACCTTGTTGTGTCTTTTCGGCTTTCTTCTCTACAAGGTATTTTGGGCAGTTTCTTTTCCAGTGCCCGTTTTCGTTGCAATGGAAACATTTTCCTTTATCTTCTTTTTGAACCTTGTGTTTGCGGTCAGTAGGAATCTTATTTTTCCCTTTACCCTTCTTCTTCATCAAAACACTTTTAGAAGTTGAAGGTCCAGACTTATTGTTGGAGGACGATCCTCGTAGTAATTTCTTGGAGATAGCAACATTTGCTTCTCCTGTTTGTCCCTTGTTCGTTAAGAGGGACTGATAAGTCTGTACCTCATTGAGAAGAGCAGTCAAGTTATATTCTATTTTATTCATTACCACATTGGTGCGGAACTGGAAGAAGCTCTTCGGAAGAGACATCATGATAAAACTGACTTGACTCTTCTCATCAATGACAGCTTCATTTTCTTCTACCACATTGAAATGGACCATCATGTCCAGGACATGTTCTCTAACTGAGGTCCCTTCTTTTGTACGACAGTTGTAAATGTATTTTATGGCTTCATGTCTAAGGGAGAAGGACGGTTGTCCAAACATCCCTTTTAGAGATTCCATAATCTCTTTAGCAGTACCCATAACATCGTGTTTCTTAGCCAAAACATCAGATATGCTGGCTAGAATGTACACTCGGGCTTTTGTCATTTGCCTATATCCATCTGCCATATGCATCCCGAACTGTTCGGTTTGCATTTGAGATGGGGTTTGGAGGACACTCCTCAGTTAAAACAAACTTTAAATCATCAATAACCACTATTGTGTTTAGGTTTGATTTCCAAGTTGTGTAATTGTCGCCGTTTAATTTCTCAGAAGCGAGTAATCATACTATTGAGTTTGTCATGCTGTGATATAAAGAAAATTCTATTAGTGATTTGACTTAATCCTGTTTAATCCAATTAGTTTTAGCAAATGTAATAATGTACCCAAATCATTATTAATTTGCAACGATACTTTAGTGAGTTAGAGCAACTGCTACCGAGGGGCAGTCAATCACTCATTCATTAAACCAAGACATTCTGGACTTAAACACTAATCCCAGAATAACTCTTGTTCCTATAGTGTTCTTAGTTATCTCTGTTTTGGTCAAGAATATACCAACTCTTAGTATTTCTTCGTAAGTGTGACCCGCAATTTTCAGACCTCATAGATCGGTCCGAACAATGTTATCGAATGAAAAAGCCAAAGTTGGGAACGGACCTAAGAAATGCTATCCATTTCTAGAGTTTGCATTGTTTCGACTCCCATGTTACGACCCTCCGAATGGGTAGTTGCTCTAGGGCAACATGCAGTGGAACATGGGAATCTCACGGTGCAACCTAGTGGTGGAGACCATAGGACGTATTTGATATACTTTATTCTCCCACTTACTATAAATACTTTCTCTATTCACCTTGTTATTGACTCATGCAAATACCTTCCGAATGGAGGACTCTCCCAGGGCGACACGAGGCCGAGCATGAATCTCACTGTGTGAATTTTACAGAGAGCGTAAAAAGAAAACGATGTATCTTATACACCTTTTTCCTCCCACTAAGTATTTTAGATGGTTGGGTATACTCATTACTTAAGTATATTCTGGCTAATTAAATATAACTTAAGTCTAGGTGATTTTTCTAAATTTTACATCACTTAAGCATGCTCATAAAACTGGGCTAACTAAGCTCAAGTACTGGTCCAATCTCCAGGTAGTAGGTGTTCCGTAAACCGTCAACTTAAGTACCTCCAACCTTAGACAAGATCGTGCCAGGTGAGCTTCCTCGTAACCGCAATTTTGTAAGACATCGACCTATTTTAACTATTAAAATTGATCGTGCTCGGTTCTTAACCCTAAGTGAGCATGCACTTATCTTTATTATAGATTTTAATGTCTATCTCGTTTTATGACGTTGAAAATAACCTATAACATGCATCTAACATGCTTTATATAACAATTATATAATCATCCATTCCATGCAATAATATAACAATTTATATCTATCACTCATGGAACCCTAAACATGCATACTATACATTATAACACTTATAACATACTTGGAATGCATGAAACATGCTTAGCCTATGGTGGGATTTTAAATCTATATGACATACTTTATGCATATAAATTTTCTATTTAATTAAAACATACATTCATAATGCATAATTAATTAAACACACCAAAGTGGGTTGGTTTTTGGGCATTTTAAAGCAAGCAATTAACTAAATTATTTCATTAATAATTAAAAATAACTTGAGCCACTCCCGAGGATCACGAACTGGGCGAACCAACCCTTAAAAACGTTGAATCGGACCCCAACGGCAGAAAAAACACCCGAACCGCCTCTTCCATCTTCTTCGGTTCAGCTTGCTATCTCTTCCATTTTTGATCAATTACAACCTAAAATGGACTCTAATGACTCCATAAAAATTACAGACCTTTCTTCATTCATTAAAGCTCATACACATTAGGCTTATTACAATAATTGTATCAAATGGAAGCATAAAAAAAATGCCAAAACCAAAACCATCCACTTTAGCGACCACAAATTTCATTCATGAAATGGTACCCACCATGATCAAATTAATGTAAATAAAGTGCCTAAAACTTGCTCTGATACCAATTGATGGTGTTAATATAACACATGCGGAAGCAATTTGGATCTTAGGCACTTTTAGAACATCAATTATAGTAAATAACTAGCATGTTCATAAGTATTAAAACTTAATGAGTTTAGATACTAACCTTTTGTAGTTCAAACTCCTTTTTCCTCACGAACCGGTTTCGAACCACCACTAGTGTCTTCTCCACTATCCTCCGGCCTTAGAACGGGATTGTGGAATCCGGTGAGTGACTAAACTTGGAAGGGATTTTGTATATATGAAGAGAGTGTTTGTGAGAGGTTTTTTCTCATGGTTTTTCACCAAGAAGAAGAAGACCTTCCATGTACCATGATCACTCTATTTAAAGAGTCATGTTTGCATGTTAATGCAAATTTGAGTTCACCAAATTTTGACACTCATAATTCCACTCAAATGTTTGCGATTATGTGGCAAGCATGCATGTCTAGCGATTATGTGGCAAGCATGCATGTCTAAGTGGTATGATTATCGTTTTGGGTGTGAGACGTCTCAAGTTCGATTCTCAAAATGCCCCCAACAATATTATATCAAAATGAATTATGCAGAATAATTTGATTTAAAATGTGGTTTTTAAACATTGAACCAAGAATATGAGAAGATAATATGATTTAAAATGTGGTTTTTAAACAATGAACCAAGAATATGAGAATAGAGAATGAAACATATTCTAGGAAGAATAAAGATCGTCTCGAGCCGCTCTTCAAAAATAGCATTACACAAATTGTTCTATTGTATTCTTTCTAGGAACTTTTCAGTCAAATAGGTCATCTGTTGTCACAATCCTTTTAAGGAAGATGCGCCGAAATAACCGATGAAGAAGTTTCAGAGAGCCATAGGTTCGAATCCTGTCACCTTGATGTGTTATTCTCAGGGGCCGAAGTGCAAAGCCCCGTAGTCTATCCGTGGTCAGGAAGGCTGATGGTGTTAATATAACACATGCGGAAGCAATTTGGACCTTAGGCACTTTTAGAACATCAACTATAGTAAATAACTAGCATGTTCATAAGTATTAAAACTTAATGAGTTTAGATACTAACTTTTTGCAGTTCAAACTCCTTTTTCCTCACGAACCGGTTTCGAACCACCACTAGTGTTTTCTCCACTATCCTCCGGCCTTAGAACGGGATTGTGGAATCCGGTGAGTGACTAAACTTGGGAAGGATTTTGTATATGTGAAGAGAGTGTTTGTGAAGAAGAAGCCCTTCCATGTACCATGATCATTCTATTTAAAGAGTTATGTTTGCATGTTCATGCAAATTTGAGATCACCAAATTTTGACATTTAAAATTCCACTCAAATGTTTGGGATTATGTGGCAAGCATGCATGTTTGAGTTAACAAAATTTTGACACTCAAAATTCTACTCAAACTTGTGGGGTTTATTTGGAAAGCATGCAAGTTTGGTTAAACCAAATTTTGACACCTCAAAATTCCACTAACATGGAATTATAAAGTGAGAGTGGTTTTCTTCATGGTCCGATCTTATGCAATACTCATTGCATAGGACGCCCCCACTCACATGTCTCCACATGTCCATAGTGTCCCCAAAATAAGGTACTCAGCCTTATCCTTATACTATAGATCATTTTGACTATATATACTTGAACTTGATCCACTCTTATGTCTCTACATATAGTTCAAGTAATCATACTATAGCCAGAGTGTTCTTATTTTATTGGATTTAGATTAATGATTGTAAAGTTAATTTTATTCAATAACAATCTTTACTGAATAAACAACAATAAGAACTTCATTGAAAATAGAACATGTTTTTGTTTACAAACTATGAGTTTTAGGACATATAACCCAACAAAGGCAGGCATGTTGTCCACTGTCGTCAAATAGGTCATCTGTCGTCACAATTCTTTTAAGAAAGATGCGCCCAAATAACTGATGAAGAAGTTTCAGAGAGCCATAGGTTCAAATCCTGTCACTTTGACGTGGTATTCTCAAGGGCCAAAGTGCAAAGCCCCATAGCCTATCCTTGGTCAGGAAGGCAAGAAGATTCAGAGAGCCATAGGTTCGAATCCTGTCACCTTGATGTGGTATTCTCAGTGGTCGAAGTGCAAAGCCCCATAGCCTATCCATGGTCAGGAAGGCAGGCAAACCGCGCACACTAAAAAAAAAAGAAGATCTCCTTTTCTAACACACGTAGAATTGTCATTCTTTTGTCTTTTGAAACCCCTTACCTTATCAGTCATCAGGCAGGTTTTTGGTATCATATATCAAGATTATTATTATGAAAAAGCTATTCCACTAGTGTGACTTAGATACCCTTTCTCTGTGGTATTGGTCATGCTATTTGAATAGCCTGAAGTCATCATAGCCTCTCCACCGGTTCCGAAGACTCCTTCGGCATCAATGTGCTCCAATGAAAGAGATCAGACCCTTTCCTGAACTAGAACCGGGCACAAAACACCGAGGAGAAAGTCGAAAGCGAGCTCTTTTCGCGTATACGCAATCTCGAAACCCAATTTGCTCAGGGACTGTCTCCTCAACCCTGGCGAGTAGGAGTGCTTGGTAAGAGAGAATGTCGAATGAGAGAGACATTCGATTACGGCAACATTCGCAACTACCAAAGTGCACTAAACCTAGTAGAGATCTTCGACCTAATGATAATGAAACTTCAAGCCCATTTAATCAATCCGCTTTGTACCTTATTGTTGACCGAATCGGATGCACGCCAGGCCTAAATTCTCTCTCAGTCACCCGGAGACGAAAGGAAGATCAAATCCGAAGTTTACGAATCGAAGAGAAAGTGGATCTGAGTTCTACATGCTTTCATTTTAAAAAGCTTCGCTTGCCTACGGTACTTTATTCAGGATGTGCAACAATACGGTCATCTCTCAGCCGTGTGTAGAGAATTCCTTGATCATTTCCTTGGCGGATAGCACAAATGAAATCGCTTCCCTGACCGCCATTCTTATGGGTCCATTCTTGTCTTGTTGGTTTGTTGTACTATTCTATACCTCTCTCGATTGATAGAAATACGTTCGGGAGCTGGGAGGGCCTATCGTGAGGGAACTTTCCTTTTTACGGTAGGCAAAGGTAAAGCGGGAGCTGCATATGTCCACGGTGATCAAGGCAGAGCGACTCCTTCTTTAAAAGATGTTGGTTTTATCGAAACTGTTAGATCAGCTTTCGTTAAAGAAAAAATAGGAGCTCTTGGTTTGGCCGATGTCGATTCGTATGGGCAATGTGGACTCGACTAAGGATGAGGATTTCGCTTTTCATACTGCTACTATGAGCCGAAAGAGCTGGTAAGCTATCTCGCTAAACAAAAGGAAAAAGCACGTATGCGTTGACCTTGTTACAAGGGGCGGGGGCCAGCCAAAGAAGGTCAGTCGGACTAGGTTAGGACCCTTGATCCGGTTCAGCTAGGTTCTTCCATGCAAGAATGTATGCGTATCGGTATCCTCTTTAGGACTGGTTGCTTCCTCTTTTTGTTTATACATTTGGAGAAACCTGCTAAGCCCGCCTTTCTTATCAGGTGTGATTCAATCTTTCAGCTCAAACTATCCTATCGTCCGACGGAAAAGGTAGGAGTATGACTACCTTTTCCTTTTCTTTCCCGAGCCAAGGGATCATTCAGTTTCTACCAAAAAGTTCACTATCTATTAGTTGCCGTAATCGAATGTATTTCTCATTTCATGTTAGCTCCTCCAAGAGTTTCCTGGTCCATAGTAGACGAAACCTTGGACTTCTATCGGACTTATAGCATTGCCTGGTGAGCTCGCCGTTGAGGGTTGGCCTTACAGGAGATCGAGCAGCCTTTCTTTCCCTACCTGGTATGCTTTCCCGCTTATTGTGCAACTAGCCAACTAGCCAAAGAGAGAGGGAGAGGGATCATGTCAATCAATTTGTATGTGCATTTTGTCCCTCCTGTACTTGCCTGCTTAGCTTTCTTAGCCAACATCTCCGGTTTCTCCCGAACCAAGAGGTCCTGCTTATCCATACCCAAAAGTCACACTTTCAGCCGAAAGACTGATTTTTTTCATAAAGTCGGTTCATAGATCAAGAAAGAATGAAGCTGCTTACAGGGACGGTTACGCGATACGTCTTTTCATACTCGCCTTTTCTTTAACCCTACTATCAACCTAGCCATTCTCGCTTGTTGCTTTAAGGGGTCTCCCCACTGTAGATTACTCGGATTGGTTCTCGCGTCCCTGTGCCAAAAAGGATGGGCAAGTTTGGATTGAGTGTTCATCAATTGGGTGGATCCATATGCTCCGGGGGGGGGGGGGGGGGGTCAGACGAGGTGTAGCGCAGTCTAGTCAGCGCATCTGTTTTGGGTATGTTGTCCGCTAAAGGTTTTAGGAAAGGGGGTACAAATTTTCTACATAGGTCATCTGTGGTCACAATCCTTTTAAAGAAGATGCTCCCAAATAATCGATGAACAATAGCCTTTAAAGAAGTTTCAGAGAGCAAGAAGAAGCAGAAAAGAGAATAGGAGTGAGTCGTGCAAGGAAGAAGGAATTAGTAGGTTTAATTTGGGTTCGTTTGAACTAAAAAACGAACAAAAGTTTTTCAAACGAACTCAAATTTAAGACTCACTAGCCCAAAGTCCATATGTGGTAAAAAAAAAAAACCTTCCGTTGCCCAACCCTTATTCGGAGTCTGCATCGAACCATTTCTTTTTCAACCTACACGTATGCTCCAGGCCAAACTCACGTAACTAGTTAGAAGATGCGGCCCACAACTAAACGGAAGACAAGTGTCACAATCGCACTCTTGCAGTAGTGAGACAATGATTATGTGACATTTGTTCTAATCCAATGAACAAGTCAACCATGCAAAATTTAGACTAAATGAACAATAGTAGTGTATGCTCGAATCACGTTTAGAAGAAATAGTTTAGAAAACTTGAGCGAGGAAATACATTAAAAACAATTTCAAATAAAGCAATGTTATAAACTAAAAGTGAAGAAACAACAACTGGTCACGTTCTCCTATAGTACATTTTGAGACATTTTAGTCCTGATGGGTGTAGATATGATTTTGAGGACTAATCATACACCCCGTATTGGCACAACAATAATAGTAAAGGCCTATCTAAGATGAAAGCAAGTAAAACGTGTTTGGAATGAGCATGCCACCATGAACCACAAATCGTTTACAGGAATAGCTGAGACATCTAACATGCAGCCACAGGCAACATGCCTCGGCCAATCATGACCGCGACATCTGCCCTTACACAATTTGTCAATATCTCTATCAACCGGCTCTTCATAAACTCAATGTTGTAGGATGAGGCTGACTTTAGGTCTCGCGACGCGCTTCTAGTTGATCTCAGTATTGAGGAGTCTTTTCCAACCTACTAGGAGCTATTGAAAATCACTTCTCGGTTTGTTAACTCTTCAAGTCTTCTCTGTTGGTGTATTTCCTACTTTTTTCGCTTGAAACAATTTCTTCTTTGCATGACGTCATACCACCTGCTTTTACTTGATGTTTTCTTGATCCAAATAATAACATTTCAAGTTACTGACGTGGACTGTAGGGTTAGTCTGTATCCATAGGAGCAATTGGATCCTATATGATGTCTTCCTAATCTTGTGGATAACTTCGACTAGTCCATAGAATTTTCGCACCAGTCTTTGGTTCTTGTTGCTTTGAACTCAAAGTTGATCTAACCTTAACTTATCATAACTCTCTATTTGCTTTGAAATTATTGTGGTCGACCCTTCTCTTCATCCGTCTGGATGGTATTTTTGCGTGAACATGTGTTGCTTTAGTGGTTTGTTTTTGTCTCCCTTCTTCAGTAGAGGTGTTGGCTTGGTGTCTTTGCCAAGCATTTGAGTGATCAGTGACAAGAGCCTTTGGAGGTCAAATAAACCCGACTGTGAACATGCCATTTTTCTATTTGTAGAATTCAACTAGCTCAGGCTGAGCCGCATGACATCTATCATAAAACTAATCTTGTGATTTATCTCTCTTGGTGGGGTTAAACACAATATCTGACCTTCTTGTTTTGGGTCGTGGTATTCATGTAGTGGCAAAAAATTTTTTGTTGAGGTTGGCACACTTGAGCTCCCCCTTTTCAAATACAACAATGACAGCAAGTGTAGATTCATCATGCCTAAGATTCTTTCTCAATTGTGCTATCGTCATCATTTTCACCCCTCTTAGTTGATGGATGTTTGTCTGAATGATCGTTGGGTTAGACTCCGTTACTACTATGCATTTTGCTAGGGGCATGTAAATGATTTTGTGTTCTAGCAGGATGTCAATCCCTGACTATTTGGGCTCTAGAATGTTGGATATGAAGGCTGACTATTTATAGTAAAAATCTGATAGAGATATATATACTAAATAATTATATATAGTAGGTGGCTACATATAGTGAAGTTATATATAATAAACTGAAATCATATGTATACCCATTAGTTAGTGCTTCCTAAATGTACATTTCTCATTCTCCATATCCTCTCTTTGCATACCTGAAGTCATTAATACAAAACCATTAGTCAATATTTCTTCTTACATATTCTCTATCATGTTTTTTGTGTTCATTTAGATCAAGTGTGTGCGTTGTTGTGTTATTCTAATAACTGGTATCAGAGCGAGGAGAGATTCACCACGATCTGTTAATATAGAAAGTTCAAAGACTGGAATTGAAAAGTTTGATGGATTCGATATCAGTTTCTAGAAGATGCAGATTGAAGATTATCTATACGAGAAAGATATTCAGGAACCCATTTTGGGGGTGAAGCTGGATACCATGACCACGGAGGAGTGGAAGCTCAAGGATTGTCACGCCGTAGGGTTAATCTGGTTGACACTGCCAAGGAACCAAAGAAAGTGCGATTGGAAATTGTCCATACAGACGTTTCGAGACCGTCTCCAGTTTCTTCGTTTCTGGTACCAAAATTTCATGGATTAGAGGTCTCGCACTGTACAACGACAACTCTCTATTTTCCTAAGGCTAGTCAGATATCTCATGACCACTCTTTTCCTCCTCACCATATCTAGACACTATAACGTTGATCCAGTATTGTCTTATATAGTTAACGTTCACTCTTTAACGTCCAAGGACATTTTATAACTACCACGAAAATCATAACATACAATAAATTCATACAAGTTTTACAATATATCATATACTACAAAATAGGGTTAGACTGCTTACTTGGTCACGGAGAGACGTGTCATCGAGTTGAGTCATAGAGATATACGACTCTTTATCCTAAGAAAAAATCTATATAATTTAAAATCTAGCTGCTCTGATACCAATCTGTCACAACCCAAATTTCAAGGGTTCAAAACTCAAATAGAAACTAAAATTGAGAGTGAAAACAAATAAAAATAAAAGTAAATTAATATAAAATAAGAAAATGTTGTAAAATTAAAATGAGATTGAGAAAAAAACACAACATTAAATATAAAATTAAATTAAATTATAAGACGGTGTTGTTCAAATTTATCCAAACAAAAAAAAAAGTGTTTCGGATACAATTAAAAAAAAAAAGTACAAAAAAACTCAAACGCAAAGACAGACTAACGCTACATACAACCCCATCTGTGAGTGCACAACCTTTGAAGGCTCCCTCATCTCAACGATAAGTTCTATTACGAACCCATCCAAAATAATCACACCTTGTTTATTTGATAACCCTTGTATATTATAACAATTCAACTTTTCGTTTTATAGCCCTCCAACTACTAAGAGGAAAATATATTTGAGTAGAAGCTAAAAATATTGGGTGTTCACGAAAAGTCATTTGGTTTAGTGGTATGATTCTCACTTGGGGTGCAAGAGGTTTTGAGTTCAATTTTTGAAATGTCCCTATGTCTAAGTCTTTTCTTATCTAAGGACTTCATATTCGAATTTTATACCTACCATCATGCTCTTAATACTCATAGTCTTTCTTAACATCCCATCCTTAATACTCATAGTCTTTCTTAACATCCCATCCCAAGGCTTTATTCTCCAAGACAAATTCTACATCTGAGGCTTTATTCTCCAAGACAAATTCTACATCTGAGGACTTTTATACTTACCATCATGCTCTTAATACTCATAGTCTTTCTTAACATCCCATCCCAACAAATTCTACATCTGAGGACTTCACGTGTTTCCTGCAATACGACCTGAATACCTAGGCCTAAGGCTTCATACATACATTTCAAGTGGTATAACAAGGGCATTTGGTCTAGTGGTATGAAAGTTCGATTCTCAAAATGCCCCTTCAAGATTGTAGTGTGAAAGACATTTACCAAGTAAATAAATACATTAAAATAACACAAGTGACACATATGTAAACTATGTTATTAATATTTTATTTCTATTACATCTTTCCTTATTTATGAAACAATGAGCGGAGATATTTTTCATTTTTACTCTATTACATCTTTCATTATTTATGAAATAATGAGCGGAGATATTTTTCATTTTCACAATTACTGATGACGGGAGGTTTAGGATTTTTTAATGTAAGAATCGTGGGGATGTAGCTCAGATGGTAGAGCGCCGCTTCCGATGCGGAAAGTACGAAGATCGATACCTTGCATCTCCAAATGAATCGATCACTAAAGTTATGAAATAATGAGCGGAGATATTTTTTCATTATCACTAAATATATTATTCCATCTTTCCTTATTTACGAAATAATGAGCGTAGATATTTTTTCATTTTTACAATTATTGTGACGGGAGGTTGGTTTAGGGTTTTCTGATGTAAGAATCGTGGGGATGTAGTTCAGACAGTAGAGCGCTCACTTCTGATGTGGAAAGTACGGGGTTGATACCTTGCATCTCCAAATGAATCGATCACTAAATATATTATTTCTTTTCAATTTTTTCTTATTTACGACATAATGAGCATGGATAGTTTTTCATGTCACTATTATTGATGACGAGACGTTTAGGATTTTGTGACATAAGAATCGTGGGGATGTAGCTCAAATGGTAGACCGCTTGCTTTGCATGCGAGAGTTACGGGGATAGATACCACGCATCTCCAAAATAAAACTATCTATTGTTAAATATATTATTAAAAATTATTTCTTTTCAATTTTTCCTTATTCGTGACAGGTTGAGTAGTGATATTTCTTCATTTTCACTATTATTGATGATGGAAAATTTAGGGTTTTGTGATGCAACAATTGTGGGGATGTAGCTTCGCTTAGCATGCGAGAGGTACGACTTAGCATACGAGAGGTACGAGGATCGATACCTTGCATCTCCAAAAGAAACTATTTATTATTAATATTTTATTTCTATTCAATATTATCTTATTTATGACATAATATGCAGAGATACTTTTTTATTTTCACAAATATTGATGAAGGGACGTTTAGGGTTTTCTGATGTAAGAATCGTAGGGATGTAGTTCAAATGGTAGAGCGTTCATTTCCCATGTGAAAAGTATGGGGATCAATACCTTGAAGGGACGTTTAGGGTTTTCTGATGTAAGAATCGTAGGGATGTAGTTCAAATGGTAGAGCGTTCATTTCCCATGTGAAAAGTATGGGGATCAATACCTTGCATCTCCAATTGAATCGATTACTAAATATATTATTTCTTTTCAATTTTTTCTTATTTAGGACATAATGAGGCGGGATAGTTTTTCATTTTCACTATTACTGATGACGAGATGTTTAGGACTTTGTGACATAAGAATTGTGGGGATATAGCTTAGATGGTAGAGCACTCGCTTTGCTTGTGAGAGGTATGGGGATTGATACCCTGCATCTCTAGAATTTTCTTCATTTTCACTATTATTGATGATGGGAATTTGAGGGTTTTATGATGCAAGATGTAGCTTAGATGGTAGAGCTCATTTACCATGAGAGGCAAAGGGATATCCCCATCTCCAAAGGAAACTATTTGTTATTAATATTTTACTTTTATTCAACCTTTCCTTATTTATGACATAATTAGCAGAGATATTTTTTCATTTTCACTAGAATTGTTCACTAGAATTGATGACGGGACATTTAGGGTTTCTGATATAAGTATTGTGGGAATGTAGCTTAGATGGTAGATTGCTTACTTAGCATGCGAGAGGTACGGGGATCGGATTGATACCCCATATCTCCAAAAAGAAACTATTCGTTATTACTATTTTATTTCTATTCAATTTTTCCTTATTTATGACATAATCAATAGCTTTATTTTTTTATTTTCACTATTATTGATGACGAGATGTTTAGGATTTTGTGACATAAGAATCTTGAGGATGTAGCTTACAATTTACATGTTTTCATTTTTCTACTTTGTCTGCCTACATTTAGAAATGAAGCAAAATTAGTTCGAGGGTTTTTAGGCAGATTGTTATAATTCAAATTTTTAACTAAAAAACAAAATTAGTCTCGTTGTCACGCTTAAAACTACACTATAGGTATAATCGACCTATTATTCTTCCACCAATAGGAGTAAAAAGCAACGTTAATATGTAAAACTAGTTTCATGGACGATGCATCTCATGGACGATGCAAAACTATGGTGGCACTTGAAGGTGAATTGTATAAAAAACTGGTCATGCACCAAAAGATTATGGGAAGACCATTGATGGAATTGAAGCACTCGACGCTCCCCTGTATGGGTTTCCAATCAAAAACCTAATGTTTGATGTTGACTCTTTTGAAGAAAGAGCCACTTATCGAACAACAAGAAACGTGGCGGTATCTCTGAGAACTCTATCACACACATCAAAAAAACGTGTCCAAAAGTTAGACATTACACAGAAGATCTGGCTTTCATCGAGGAGACCCGAGTTTAATTCTCGACAATGAAATTTTATTTTCTTATTTCTTTTATTTTATAGTTTCATCTTTTGTCACCAATTATATTTAAACTTTACCTAGAGAAGCACTATAATGGATGAGTTCAATAATATCTTAAATTCAAAAGACTTTTATGAAGTTGGTTTGAGAGGCAGTATAATGGTCAAGTTCAATAGTATCTTAGATTAAAAAGACTTTTATGAACTTTGAACCTTTAATAGTGTTATGTCATAGATATTTGATTCGATTTCAACAAGTGAGGTTGAGGTCATTCAAATGGTTAATGTGACAAGGTCATTTTCAAGGTCTCTTTTGTTGAACGCCATCATGGCTGAGATGACTGAGATGAGCACCAGAGTGAGTTTGACAAGGAGAGTCGTAGAGAACCACACCCCAAGCCAAGCTCATGTTGGGCTTAACAAACTGAAAATCCAAAAACACAAACTCTTAAATGGGAACCAGGATGGTAAGGAATTAAAAAAACTTTATTTTTGACGTTGAACAATACTTGAAGGTTACAGGAACTTGCTCATAGGACCTAAGAGTTACGTTGGCCACAATGCATCTCATGGAGGGTGGCGCTCGAAGGTGGATGATATAAAAAATGGGTCATGCACCATAAACTCATGGGAAGACCGTTGATGGAATCGATGCAATCGACTCTCCCCTTGATGGGTTGCCAATTAAAGACTTGACGTTTGATGTTGACTCTTTTGAAGAAAAAGTCACACGATCGAATACCTCGAAATGTCATGGCAGCTCTAAGAACTCTATCATACGACCTGAGAGTTGAGTGCTACAGGAACTTTCTCATACGACCTGAGAGTTACGTTAGCCGCAATGCATCTCATGGACGATGCAAAACTATGGTAGTGCTCGAAGGTGAATGGTATAAAAAATGGGTCATGCACCATAAACTCATGGGAAGATCGTTGATGGAATTGATGCAATCAACGCTCCCCTGGATGGGTTGCCAATCAAAGACCTAACATTTGATATTGACTCTTTTGAAGAAAGAGCCACACAATCGAACAGCTCGAAACGTCGCGGTAGCCCTGAGAACTCTAACACACACAGGGAAGGACGTGTCGAAGAGTTACTCAATAAGCAAAAGATCGTGCTAAAACTCTTCAGCGATCTGACAAAAGACTTCAGGACATCTACACCAAAAATCCATTGTCGTCTAGCGGTCAAGATATCTGGCTTTCACCCAGGAGATTCAAGTTCGATTATGGGCAATGGAATAGAGTTATGTTATAGATATTTTGTTCAATTCAAATGGTTAATGCGATAATCCAGTCGTTTTCGAGGTCTCTCTTGTTGAACGACATCATGGTTGAGATGAGCACTCGAGTGAGTTTGACAAGTTGGGCTGTAGAGAACCACACCTCAAGCCAAGTTCATGTGGGCTTAACAAACTTAAAATCCAAGAACACAACCCCTTAAATGGAATTTGGGATGCTAAGGAATTAAAAAGCTTTATTTTTGACGTAGAACAATGCTTGAAGGTTACAGGAACTTGCTCATAGGACCTAAGAGTTACGTTGGTCGCAATGCATCTCATGGACGATGCAAAACTATGGTGGCACTCAAAGGTGAATTGTTTAAAAAATGGGAAATGCAACATAAACTCATGGCGCTCGAAGGTGAATGGAATCGATGCAATCGACGCTCCTCTGGATGGGTTGACAATCAAAGACCTGTTGTTTGATGTTGACCCTGTTGAAGAAAGAGCCACACGATCGAACAGCTCGAAACGTCGCGGTAATTCTGAGAACTCTATCACACACATGAAAGGACATGTCGAAGAGTTAGACATTACCCAAAACATCATAGTAAAACTCTTGAGCGATTAGACAAAAGACTTTAGGACAACTACACAAAAAAATTCATTGTTGTCCAACGGTTTGGATATTTGGCTTTCACCTAGGAGATTCTGGTTTGATTCTCTGAAATTGAATATTATTTTCTTATTTCTTTTTATTTTATAGTTTCATCTTTTGTCACCAATTATATTTAAACTTTACCTCTTTTTGAGAGGCACTTTAATGGTCAAGTTCAATAGTATCGTAGATTAAAGACTTTTATGAACATCGTACCTATGTTAGTGTTATGTTATAGATATTTGTTTCAATTTCAACAAGTGGGGTTGAGGTGATTCAAATGGTTAATGCGATAATCCGGCTATTTTCGAGGTCTCTCTTGTTGAACGCCATCATGGTTGAGATGAGCACCCGAGTGAGTTTGACAAGGAGACTTGAATTTAAACTTTACCTACGTTTGAGAGGCACTATAATGGTCAAGTTCAATGGTATTTTAGATTAAAAAGACTTTTATGAACTTTGTACCTTTGTTAGTGTTACTTTGTACCTTTGTTAGTGTTATGTTATAGACATTTGGTCAAGTTTAACAAGTGGGGTTGAGGTGATTCAAATGGTTAATGTCACTTTATTTGATTTAAATTGTTAATGTGATAATCCAGTTGAATAGTTACAGGTTATTTCCAAGGACTCTCTTATTGAACGCCAACAGGGTTGAAATGGTTGAGATGAGCACCGGATTGAGTTTGACAAAATTGAAATAAAATCAAATAAAATTACTAAAAAAAATCGATAAAATTGAAAAAAATTGAAAAAAAACTAGCCTTATGACACTTCCTTCAACTAGAAGGGCGGTAAATCAAGGATTCCTTCGCCCAAGACCCATGATCCAACTCCCAACATGGAAATGATAAGCTATAGAATCATTCTAGAACCTCAATAGATGGGTTACAAACTCACATTACCAATCTCGACAACTGGACATGTCATCGGCGTTAGAAGAACGACCGCATCAGAGCAAGTCATGGGGATAGAAGATCCCGTTGAAGGATGATAGACCAATCGTAATCTTCAGCCCAATGAGCCAAGCTTTTGTAGAAGCAAGAACCCTTGTTCTAAATTGAGTCAAAGCTAAAATTAGATAATGAGATCGAAGATTGAGAAACAAGATTTGGAACTTTATTCTAAATTGAGTCATTTCACAATCTAACTTGATCAAGGCTTGATTGAATGAGTAAGATGCAATCTACCACAAGAATTGCATGAAACTTAGAAATGACAAAGATATGCTCAGATTTCTATGAGGGGGATCGTCTCAACTTGAGAGATCAATTTCATTGATCACAAATATGCTTTTACATAATAATTTGTGGGTATTTATAGTCTCCCAACAAAGAAGTTAGTGTTCGTGATTTAATCTCGATCCCTTTAAATCTCCATAGAAAACGAAGTTAATTTGAGCATTACAAACTTTATGAAATTAAAATAATAAATAAAGTTTTCTAACCACTCATGAAATGATGATTGCAACTTCATCCACTACTTCAACCGTGCAAATATTTACTTTTGAATCCCCAAATGGTCTTGACTCAAACGAATCAGCTTGTAACACATGAAATGATGGTTGAACCTAGCCTATCCAATTTTGTAGATGAAGTATGAATGCTTGTTGAATCTTCTTGGCCTTGGGTTGTGTAATAGGTCCAGTTGGAATACCGTGATTCTTATTATCATCCCCTTCTTCAAAAGGATTCGTCCTCGAATCAGAAAAATCATCACCTACGGGAACATCAATTTTATTGTTCCATGCAATAAGATGAGTCATTTTACTAAATATCTTACAGAGCATTTATAGTCAAATAAAGAATTCTTATAGAGCATTTATAGTGAAATAAAGAATTAGGAATCCACGCCATCTTTAGATCTACAGACCCACTCCCACTTCAGCTATCCAGGCTAACATTAAAATAAAAATTCATGAGTAAAATTATTTACGCTAATTCATTGAAATTTTAAACTACAGACCCACTCCCACTCCCAATTCAGCTATTCACGCTAACGTTAAAATGAAAATTCTGAAATTCTAAAAAGAAATAATCACTAAATTTAGATTTCACTATTTATTGAGATTTTAAAAAGAAATAGTCACTAATTTTAGATTGAATAGTCGGGTTATACAACTTAGTTAACTTGAATCACGTGGGGTGAACGTGGATCAAACACGTGACTCTGAGATCTACAGTGACGCTTTCCCAACTAAGCTATCCCGGCAAACATTAAAAATGAAAACTCATTGATATTTTAAAAAGAAATAATCACTAATTTTAAATTGAATAGTCAGGAGTCAAGTTATGTGACGTGAATCAGGTGTGGTGAACGTGGATTCGAACACGTGACCTTCAGATTTTCAGTCTGACGCTCTCAAAACTGTGTTATCTTCGCTAATATTTGAAAAAAAAAATCATAAGTAAAGGTATTTCTGCTAATTCATTATATTTTAAAAATAAATAATAACTAATTCTTTATTGAATAGTCAGCTTATGCAAATGGAAATAGGTGCAGTGAACGTGGAGATTAAACACGTGACCTTCAAATCTTTAGTTTGACACTCTCCCAACTGAGCTATCCCTGCTAACATTAAAAGTAAAAATTCATAAGTAAAGCTATTTCCACTAATTCATTATATTTTAAAAAGAAATAATAATAAACTAAACTATAAGTAAAGCTATTTCCACTAATTCATTATATTTTAAAAAGAAATAATAATAAACTAAACTATAAGGTGCAATGAATAATGCAGATCAAACACAAGACCTTCCAATATTCAATCTAATGCTCTCCCAACTAAGCCATCCCAGATAACATAAAAAATGAATAATGGTCAACCTATGCCAGTTGGATCGAACACGTGACCTTCTGATAAGATAAGGAAATCAACTACAAGGGGAATAAGATTCGGATTACCTTGTTGATCGAATATCTCAAGACAAGAACACTTGATTGAGATTCGAATCACTCCACAAGCAAGATCGATCATGTCTAGCTTGAATGACTCTTGTTGATCAAATATCTCAAACACTTGTTTGAGATTCGAATCACTCCACAAGCAAGATTGATCATGTCGAGCTTGAATGATTCTACATGCAATCTAAACTACATAGAATTGCAAAGAAACTTAGCCATTGGCTAAAGAAAAGCACAAATGCTTCTTTTAATATATTTTCCAAGTCTACCTTACAAATACAACATACATGGCTTTATATAGCCTCAAAATGAAACTATTAAAGGCATTCCAAAAGTTGTAACATTCACACTTTATGGCCATAATTAGCCATTATGTAAATGTAACCGAAATGAAATAAAAAGTCTTAAAATACAATAACTCTAAATTAATCTAAATTATAACCCACCCAAAATTTACAACAATCAAACTTTATTCTTCTTCAATGTAGCATGAATTGAAACATATTTTGATAATTTTGACAACCTTTTCTTCACATCTTCATTGAAGTATATTGTATGATTGATGTCTCTCAGTTCATATCACCTTCAAATCTTCAATCTGACGCTCTCCCAACTGAGCTAAACCCGCAATCATTAGAAATAAAAATTCATGAGTAAAGATATTTTTGCTGATTCATTGAGATTTTAAAAAGAAATAATGACTAATTTTTTATTGAATAGTCAGGTTATGCAAATAGAAACATGTGCGGTGAACGTAGAGATCGAACACGGGACATTCAAATCTTAAATCTGACGCTCTCCAAACTAAGCTATCCCCGCTAACATTAAAAATGAAAGTTTTTAAGTAAAGGTATTTCCGCTAATTAATTGAAATTTTAGAAAGAAATGATCACTAATTTTAGATTGAATAGTCAAATTGTGCAACGTGAACCATGTGTGGTGAACGTGGATCAAACACGAGAACTTCAAATCTTCAATCTAACGCTCTCTCAACTGAACTATCCACACTAACGTAAAAAAAATGAAAATTCATCAGTAAAGGTATTTTCGCTACTTCATTGAAATTTTAAATAGAAATAATCACTAATTTTTAATAAGATATTCAAGTTATCCAACTTGTATAAGGTGCGGTGAACTAGAACACGTTAGGTATTTTCGATAATTCATTGAGATTTCATAAAGGAACAATGACTAATTTTAGATTGAATAGTCGGGTTATGCAACTAGAATCAGGTGCGGTGAACGTGGAGATCAAACACGTGACCTTCAAGTCTTCAGTCTGACGCTCTCCCAACAGAGCTATCCCCGCTAATATTAAAAATGAAAATTCATAAGGTATTTTCGCTAATTCATTATGTTTAAGAAAGAAATAATCACTAATTTTAGATTGAATAAACAAGTTATGTTTTTAGATTGTATAGTCAAGTAATAAACTTGTATTAGGTGCGTTGAATGTGGATAAAACACGTGTGACCTTCAAATCTTCAGTCTAACAATCTCCCAACTTAGCTACTCTTGCTAACATTAAAAATGAATATTCATCCGTAAAGGTATTGGGTACACTTCTGGAAATTCAACAAAAGGCAATAGTATTAGACTGAGATGCCAGATTTAAATCTTGCTTCTGGAAAATTAAACAAAAGGAATTTGGTACGCAGTTATAGTATGACATTCCACCCATAAACAGATGGTCAAACAGAAATGCTCAAGTAAATATTGAAAGACATGTTGAGGGTATATGTGATGGATTTTGTAGGAAGCTCGAATAAGTACCTACCCCTTATGAAATTCGCTTATAATAATACTTGTCAAGCCACCATACAAATGGTCACATACGAGGTTCTTTATGGACGAAGATTTCGATCCCCTATCTTTTCGGAAGAAGGGGGGCAAACGACAACTATTGGGCTAGAGCTGGTGCAAATTACCAACGCCGCAGTCCAGAAGATTAAAGCTAGGATACAAACCGTACAAAGCTGAGAGAAAAGCAATGCAGACCTAAGGCGCAAGGACATGGAATTGTAGGTAGGGGATCATATATACCTAAAGGTAGCACCCCATGAGAGGGGTGCTCAGGTAGGGTAAAAAGGGGAAGCTAAGCCCTAGGTTTATCCCTCCCTTTGAGATATTAGTAACCATTATCTGCATTACGATGTGTACTAAAATGCCCCTATTCTTCTTTAGGTAGGATGTCCTGCAATATGTATCATGAGCTGGATGTTATGATAGGCCTACCTTTCCCATCAGCTAAACGAGATGTCCTACACAACGATTTACCAGTAGGCTTACATGATTGTGACGACACCACTCATGTGTTCCTGGGGAGAAAATTGAAGATTATTTTAGGGGAAGGTTTTCAGGATCATTATATGATACATGACACGATGACCTCTAAGTTCTAAGATCCTGAAAACATAACAAGAAGTAATATCCTAGCTTAAGGTCGCGATTAAGAACTTACTAGTAGGCTACTGACTAAGTTTTACACACTCCATGTTTATCATTTTTTTTCAAGTAACTAAGAGTTGGTCGTGGATGACTAGACTTTGGAGTGTGGGCCATGTACTAACTTCTATTTTTAATCTAGTATTTTTTGTTCTTCTTTTGAGTCTGCTTCTTATTTTGTGTTTGTAACGAATATGTATATGTAACACCCAAAAATGAAGAAAATTAGCTCCATAAGAATAAGCCACTCATGAAAGACCCAAAGGATAGAAAGGAAAAAAATTAAAGGAGTAAGCAAGAACAAAGGACTTAGTTAAGTCACTCGTGTACCACCCTTTTGAAAAGGATTGGAAAGGAAAAAGTAAATCAAAAGGGCAAAAAAGTCATTTTATCAATTATCAAGAATCTTTCCGGATTTGTAATTCCTTGTCTAAAAGGAATCTCAAGATTATAAAAAAGCTAAAAATGATCAAAAAGCGATGAGCAATTTGTAGAAAAATTATAATTTTTCGAGAAAAATAATAATAAAATATTTGGAAAGTGGCAAATTACCAAAATACCCCTAGAAGAATGGATAATTACAGAAATGCCAGTTAATTAGAATCAGAGCATCTACCGTGACCATCCGAGCAAAATCCTTCGAACTCAAATTTCAACCGTCGGATCTCCTCCAAACTTTGATATGATCTAGAACGAACACGCACGGATCACCACATCCAACGACTAGTATTCAAAGCCATGGTCGGTAAGGGTATGATCAGAGTTGATATCTCCGAAAAATTATCCAGAAAGTTTGATCTCTAAATAACGATTCTGGAGCTCTCTATGTCGGTTTAAGCTCCTCCTATAAAGTCTTAAGTAGGAGCAACAATACGGAATAAGAATCGAGAAAGGTCGATCCCCCAATCGAAGGCAATAAGCGTTTAGATTGTGGGTCTCCTACTCTCAGGTTTCTTCCAAATTCGAGAGCAATCCTCCACCATTTCTCTTCAAACTTCTACATAACGAAGAATCTGGAGCTCTCACTGTCGGTTTAAGCTCCTCCTATAAAGTCTGAAGTAGGAGCAACAATACGGAATAAGAATCGAGAAAGGTCGATCCCCTAATCGAAGATAATAAACGTTTAGATTATTTGTCTCCTACTCTCAGATTTCTTCCAAATTCGAGAGCAATCCTCCACCATTTCTCTTTAAACTTATTCCAACCGTTTCTCAACAAGATTACCCACAAGTTCTATGAAGAAATAGAGTGCTGAAAGTGCCTAGAAACCATGCCCCCAATTCAATCAGCCATTGAAGAACTTCAAGAAAATCTTGAAAATCCAATCCGAGGATACATGATGATTCGTCGAGCAAGAATGATTCCAATAAGTTTCTGCACCTACAAGGAATGCTTCCATAGAAGACCACGAAGAAAAATAACCTCGAGAGCATGCCGAATTGAAGGAAATAGGTTTCAAAATTAAATTGGGGATAAGAGTCGAATTCCTATCTACGATCTCTTTTCCTTCAAATTAAGGATTCCTCTAACTTCAGAGGAAGAAGTTGAGTAAACTTGAGGAAGGAATCGAGAGATGAAACATCGTAGAACAAGCTACCCAAGAGATCGAAAATTTGGCGTTTTGAGTGAGTTGCATACCGAGAACGATTTTTTGAAATTAAGGTCTTACACTCAAAGACGTTCCTCCAAACCACTTCCTTTGGCCTGAAGAAAGGATATGGAAGAGGTTCAATGAAGAAATAGGGCCTTGAAATCCCTAGAATCGGCTACCCAATAAGAAATCCTTTGTTTTATCTCCAACGATAAATCAGATTTTGGATGAACTTTGGAACCGAATATCTTAGGCTACTATCCACGAGAAGGTATCAAATCAAATCCCTAGCCTTTCCTTGTAACATCCATCTTTAAGTTTCACGAAGAAATCGAGGAGAGAAACGCTGTAATATGGCTGTACAGGCTGAGTTTCAGATGGCGGCGACGCGAAAAATGCGCATCTTCATCCTATTCAGAGGAAGAAAACGATGATACGGCCAGTTCAACTGAACTGTCCAAGTCAACTCAAAATTTGATCTTTTCTCGGGTTTTCTCAGTAGATCTTATTTTATGAAATGTTGTATGAATCCTTATCCCAAGAGGTTATATAAGGTAATGAAGTTTGGGAGTTATTAGAAAACTGTAGTTAGCGAAACCAAGATATGGGAGAAAATGCTCATCACGATCCATATAACTTTACCTCCTAGGATAACTAAAGTGGTATCCCTGAAATAATAGATTCCCCAGATGTACCCTTGGTCTCTAATAGATACTACGTGCACAATATCATGCTGGGCTATTCCTAAGAACTTATAAGTTCCAAGCTTGACCCAAGACGTTATGCATAAACCTAGGATCACCAAGAATCCAAGAAAACACCTAGGTTAATGCAAACATCATGCTTAACAAGTTGCTAGGATCCATGCCTGAAGTAACCATTATCTCACTTCACGAAGTGTACCGCGAGGCCCCTATTTCTCTTTAGGTGGGATGCTATGGTATATGTACCATGAGCAGGATTCCATGATGAACTTATTATCTCCCTCACCTAAATGAGATTCCCTGCACCACGATTTGCTAGCAGGATGCCACGATTATGACAACGCCACCTATGCACTCATGGGGAGAAAATTAAGAGTTACTTCGGAAGAGTTTTCATGGTTAAAATACGATGCATGACATGACAACCTCTAAGGTTTAGTTCCTAAAAACGAAACAAGAAGTCATATCCTAGCTCAGGGCTTAGACATGCTCCAAATTACCAACTATTTTCTGTAAGGCCTATTTTATATGACATGAGAATAAATTCAATTCAAGTTGGTTGGAGCAAGTTCGGAACCTAAAACTCATGCTAGTTATTATGGGTTCAAATGATTACGGAGGTCATGTTCATGAAGCCTTGGAAGGCATTGGAAGGCATGAAGCGCAGCAAGTTCGAAATAACTCAAGAAAGTTACACTTTATGCCTCAAGAAAATTTGTGTTTTCGCCTCGAATGCTAGGTAACACCCTTTTGTTTTAAAATGTCTTGTGTTGTTGTTCCTTATTCTGTGTTTTCGCATCAAGGTCATTTCATAAAGGTCCTACTAGGAGTTGAATCTAGGTCGTTGGATTCAAAGTCCAAAGTGCTAACTACTACACCATAGAATCCCTTATAAAAATTTATTTTAGAATGGTTTTCCTATTTTATGCAGATTCCACAAGAAGAGAGATCCTATCACGAGTCAAACTCAAGTTATTGGATTCAAAGTTCTAGAGCTGTTTTATCTAACTCGTTGTGATCTTGAGCACCTTTAGAGTGGTTGCAGAAGTATCCCTCCAATGTTGATTGAAGCTCTTGGAGAACATGTAATTTTATATATTTCTTATAGTTAATTTATATATTGTTGTATATTACAAACAAATTGAAATAATACTTTACATCCCAGTCTTTCTTTCTTCCGTGCAAAACTTAACATGAAAACTATATTATTTCAATATTCACTCGAGAAACAAGGGGTGAAAACTATATTATTTCAAACCCTCCATTATTGCTTCTACTTTGCGTGAAAATGCTTCCACTAAATCATGTTGCTAACTAGGTTGTTTGATTGTTTTCGGGTTAGCATTGGTACCATCAAAACTTATTTATTTCTTTGAAATGTTCGAGTTTATTCAAAGGTTTGTAGTTAATTACTGATATCAGAATTTCTTGTTACTTTTCACCATGTTGTTAACCTAAAATGTCAGAAATGACCACCTGCTCTTTGGAAACCTTATCAGCTTCCTCTGCAAAATATCACCTAAAATGTCACAGTATTTAGTGTTTGATACTTTTTGACTTAACCCTAGGGTTCTATTTACGGTGAACTTGTGATTATTTTTGTCAAATTATATATTTGAATACCTAATACATTAAGATATAATATCTTATTTAAATAATATTAAAATGTGGTAGAATATCATAATATATGTTTAATTAATATGAATATCATTCAAATTTCAAATATATATTTTTATTTAATGTTTATGATACACATCAATTATTTTAATATTTAACATATCAAATACGTTAATATGTTTTGATATTATACTTCAAGACTATAGGAACTTTCTCAGAGGACCTGAGAGTTACATCGGCCCACAATGCATCTCATGGACGATGCAAAACTATGGTGGCGCTTGAAGGTGAATTGTATAAAAAACTGGTCATGCACCAAAAAATTATGGGAAGACCATTAATGGAATTGAAGCAATCGACGCTCCCCTGTATGGGTTTCCAATCAAAGACCTAATGTTTGATGTTGACTCTTTTGAAGAAAGAGTCACGTGATCGAACAACAAGAAACGTGGCGGTATCTCTGAGAACTCTGTCACACACATAAAAAAAATGTGTCGAAGACATTACACAGAAAATCTGGCTTTCAACGAGGAGACCCGAGTTTGATTCTCGACAATGAAATTTTATTTTCTTATTTCTTTTATTTTATAGTTTCATCTTTTGTCACCAATTATATTTAAACTTTACCTAGGTTTGAGAAGCACAATAATGGGTGAGTTCAATAGTATCTTAAATTCAAAAGACTTTTATGAACTTGATTTGAGAGGCACTATAATGGTCAAGTTCAATAGTACCTTAGATTAAAAAGACTTTTATGAACTTTGAACCTTTAATAGTGTTATGTCATAGATATTTGGTTCAATTTCAACAAGTGAGGTTGAGGTCATTCAAATGGTTAATGTGATAATTCGGTCATTTTCAAGGTCTCTTTTGTTGAACGCCATCATGGCTGAGATGACTGAAATGAGCACCAGAGTGAGTTTGACAAGGAGGGTCGTAGAGAACCACACCCCAAGCCAAGCTCATGTTGGGCTTAACAAACTGAAAATCCAAAAACACAAACCCTTAAATGGGAACCAGGATGGTAAGGAATTAAAAAAACTTTATTTTTGACGTTGAACACTACTTGAAGGTTACAGGAACTTGCTCATAGGACCTAAGAGTTACGTTGGCCACAATGCATCTCAAGGACGGTAGCGCTCGAAGGTGGATGATATAAAAAATGGGTCATGCACCATAAACTCATGGGAAGACCGTTGATGGAATCGATGCAATCGACGCTCCCCTTGATGGGTTGCCAATTAAAGACCTGACGTTTGATGTTGACTCTTTTGAAGAAAAAGCCACACGATCGAACACCTCGAAATGCCGGCGACCGAAGCCCCGGTGAACGGCGGCCGTAACTATAACGGTCCTAAGGTAGCGAAATTCCTTGTCGGGTAAGTTCCGACCCGCACGAAAGGCGTAACGATCTGGGCACTGTCTCGGAGAGAGGCTCGGTGAAATAGACATGTCTGTGAAGATGCGAACTACCTGCACCTGGACAGAAAGACCCTATGAAGCTTCACTGTTCCCTGGGATTGACTTTCGGCCTTTCCTGCGCAGCTTAGGTGGAGGGCGAAGAAGGCCCCCGGTAGCTCTAAGAACTCTATTATACGACCTGAGAGTTGAGGGCTACAGAAACTTTCTCATACGACCTGAGAGTTACATTAGCCACAATGCATCTCATGGACGATGCAAAACTATGGTAGTGCTCGAAGGTGAATGGTATAAAAAATGGGTCATGCACCATAAACTCATGGGAAGATCGTTGATGGAATCGATGCAATCGACGCTCCCCTTGATGGGTTGCCAATCAAAGACCTAACATTTGATATTGACTCTTTTGAAGAAAGAGCCACACAATCGAACAGCTCGAAACGTCGCGGTAGCCCTGAGAACTCTAACACACATAGGGAAGGACGTGTCGAAGAGTTAGACATTAAGCAAAAGATCATGCAAAAACTCTTCAGCGATCTGACAAAATACTTCAGGACATTTACATAAAAAATCCATTGTCGTCCAGCGGTCAGGATATCTGGCTTTCACCCAGGAGACCCGGGTTCGATTCCCGGCAATGGAATGTTATTTTCTTATTTCATTTTATTTTACAGTTTCTATCTTAGACTAAAAAGACTTTTTATGAACTTCGTACCTTTGTCAGAGTTATGTTATAGATATTTTGTTCAATTTCAAATGGTTAATGCGATAATCCAGTCGTTTTCGAGGTCTCTCTTGTTGAACGACATCATGGTTGAAATGAGCAGGTGATTCAAATGGTTAATGCGATAATCCAGTCGTTTTCGAAGTCTCTCTTGTTGAACGACGTCATGGTTGAGATGAGAAGGTGATTCAAATGGTTAATGCAATAATCCAGTCGTTTTCGAGGTCTCTCTTGTTGAACAACGTCATGGTTGAGATGAGCACTCGAGTGAGTTTGACAAGTTGGGCTGTAGAGAACCACACCTCAAGCCAAGTTCATGTGGGCTTAACAAACTTAAAATCCAAGAACACAACCCCTTAAATGTAAACCGGGATGCTAAGGAATTAAAAAGCTTTATTTTTTACGTAGAACAATACTTGAAGGTTACTGTTACTTGCTCATAGGACCTAAGAGTTACGTTGGTCGCAATGCATCTCATGGACGATGCAAAACTATGGTGGCGCTCGAAGGTGAATGCTACAAAAAATGGGTCATGCACCATAAACTCATGGGAAGACTATTGATCCAATCGATGCAATCAACAATCCTTTGGATGGGTTGCCAATCAAAGACCTGATGTTTGATGTTTGATGTTTACCGTTTTGAAGAAAGAGCCACACGATCGAATAGCTCGAAACGTTGCGGTAATTCTGAGAACCCTATCACACACATGAAAGGACGTGTCGAAGAGTTAGACATTATCCAAAACCTCATAGTAAAACTCTTGAGCGATTAGACAAAAGACTTTAGGACAACTACACCAAAAATTCATTGTTGTCCAACGGTTTGGATATTTGGCTTTCACCTAGGAGATTCTGGTTTGATTCTCTGAAATTGAATATTATTTTCTTATTTCTTTTTATTTTATAGTTTCATCTTTTGTCACCAATTATATTTAAACTTTACCTCTTTTTGAGAGGCACTTTAATGGTCAAGTTCAATAGTATCTTAAATTAAGACTTTTATGAACATCGTATCTATGTTAGTGTTATGTTCTAGATATTTGTTTCAATTTCAACAAGTGGGGTTGAGGTGATTCAAATGGTTAATGCGATAATCCGGCTATTTTCGAGGTCTCTCTTGTTGAACACCATCATGGTTGAGATGAGCACCCGAGTGAGTTTGACAAGGAGACTCGAATTTAAACTTTACCTACGTTTGAGAGGCACTATAATGGTCAAGTTCAATGGTATTTTAGATTAAAAAGACTTTGTTAGTGTTACTTTGTACCTTTGTTAGTGTTATGTTATAGACACTTGGTCAAGTTCAACAAGTGGAGTTGAGGTGATTCAAATGGTTAATGTCACTTTATTTGATTCAAATTGTTAATGTGATAATCCAGTTGAATAGTTACAGGTGCGGTGAACGTGGAGATTAAACACGTGACCTTCTGAGCTATCCCTGCTAACATTAAAAATAAAAATTCATAAGTAAAGCTATTTCCAATAATTCATTATATTTTAAAAAGAAATAATAATCAACTAAACTATAAGGTGCAATGAATGCAGATCGAACCAAGACCTTCCAATATTCAATCTAATGCTCTCCCAACTAAGCCATCCCAGATAACATAAAAAATTAATAATCACAAGTTTTAGATTGAATAGGCAAGTTATGCAACTTAGTCAACCTATGCCAGTTGGATAAAAAACGGTATTTCCACTAATTCATTATATTTTAAACATAAATAATCACTAATTTTGGAAAGAATAGTCAAATTATGCAATGTGAACCAAGTGCGGTGAACGTGGATCGACTGACCTTCGGATCTTCAGTCTGACGCTCTCCCAACTGAGCTATCCCCGCAATCATTAGATATGAAAATTCATCAATAAAGATATTTTCGCTGATTCATTGAGATTTCAAAAGAAATAATGACTAATTTTTTTATTGAATAGTTAGGTTATGCAAATAGAAACAGGTGCGGTGAACTTGGAGATCGAACACGTGACCTTCAAATCTTAAATATGACGCTCTCTAAACTGAGCTATCCGTGCTTACATTAAAAATGAAAGTTTTTAAGTAAAGATATTTTCGCTAATTAATTTAAATTTTAGAAAGAAATGATCACTAATTTAAGATTGAATAGTCAAATTGTGCAACGTGAACCATGTGTGGTGAACGTGGATCGAACACGAGACCTTCAAATCTTCAATCTAACGCTCTCTCAACTGAACTATCCACACTACTGTTAGAAATGAAAATTCATCAGTAAAGGTATTTTCGCTACTTCATTGAAATTTTAAATAGAAATAATCACTAATTTTTAATAAGATATTCAAGTTATCCAACTTGTATAAGGTGCAGTGAACTAGAACACGTTAGGTATTTCCGATAATTCAATGAGATTTCAGAAAGGAACAATGACTAATTTTAGATTGAATAGTCGGGTTATGCAACTAGAATAAGTTGCGGTGAACGTGGAGATCAAACATGACCTTCAAATCTTCAGTCTGACGCTCTCCCAACAGAGCTATCCCCGCTAATATTAAAAATGAAAATTCATAAGTAAAGGTATTTCCGCTAATTCATTATGTTTAAAAAAGAAATAATCACTAATTTTAGATTGAATAAGCAAGTTATGTTTTTAGATTGTATAGTCAGGTAATAAACTTGTATTAGGTGCGTTGAACGTGGATAAAACACGTGTGACCTTCAAATCTTCAGTCTAACAATCTCCCAACTAAGCTACTCTTGCTAACATTAAAAATGAATATTCATCAGTAAAGGTATTGGGTACACTTCTGGAAATTCAACAAAAGGCAATAGTATTAGACCGAGATGCCAGATTTAAATCTCGCTTCTGGAAAATTCAACAAAATGCATTGGGTACGCAGTTATAGTATGACATTCCACCCATAAATAGATGGTCAAACAGAAATGCTCAAGTAAATATTGGAAGACATGTTGAGGGTATATGTGATGGATTTTGCAGGAAGCTAGGATAAGTACCTACCCCTTATGAAATTCGCTTATAATAATACTTGCCAAGCCACCATAAAAATGGCCACATACGAGGTTCTTTATGGACGAAGATTTCGATCCCCTATCTTTTCGGAAGAAGGGGGGCAAACGACAACTATTGGGCCAGAGCTGGTGCAAATTACCAACGCCGCAGTCCAGAAGATTAAAGCTAGGATACAGACCGCACAAAGCCGAGAGAAAAGCTATGCAGACCTAAGGCGCAAGGACATGGAATTGTAGGTAGGGTGAAAAGGGGAAGCTAAGCCCTAGGTTTATCCGTCCCTTTGAGATATTAGAAAGGATTGGATCTGTGGCCCATAGAATCGGGCAATGCCCAAACTTGTCTGCAGTACATAATATCTTTCATGTATCCATACTACGGAAGTATACCCTAGATCGTTCGCACGTACTGGCTCATGAAACTCTCTTCTTGAGAGATGACCTAACATATAAAGAAGACCCGATTCAAATAATGGACAAGAAAGTCAAATGATTGAGAAACAAGGAAATCTCTCTCGTTAAGGTCCGATGGAAGAATCATAGAGTAGAAGAATCCACTTGGGAAACAAAAGGCAAATAAGAACCTTGTACCCTGACCTATTTTAGAATAAGCACTTTCGATGACCGAAAGTTTTCAAAGGAGAGGAGAATTTGCAACACTCAAGGTCTCCAATAAGAGACAGTGTATAATCCCTACTAGGTTGTATCTAGAAGCAAAGAACAAGTAAAATTGAAAAAACATTTAGAAAATGGTACTTTTTCTAATTTTTATAAACTTCCCGAATCATTAAATTTTTTATAGAATAAGAATTACAAGGTGCTTAAAAAAGGAAGGCTCTGATCGGAGAAGACTTTTCTGGCAGAAGATTCAGAAAAATAAAGAATGAAATTATAGAAATTCTAGACGTTTCAATGGTAGTGTAAAATCCGTCTATAAATTATGAATTAGGGTAGACTATTAGGGGCAAGAAGCAAGCTTAATCGAGTACCCAATCGAGAGATACAAGTTTTTTGTTTTGGGGTATCGTGTTCATGGGTTTACCTCGAATTCGAGAACTATAGTCCACTATTCATTTCCAAACTGGTTCCTGCACCTTCTAAATAAGTTTACCCATAAGTTTGGTGAAGGAAAGAGGTCCTCAAAGTGCTAGTAGGTTTTCACACGAATTAGTCCACGTTAGGTTACCCTCTAATGTTTTCCTAAGCAAAAACCTCAACTCCTAAAGCCTAACCGATGACATTATGTATAAACCTAGGTTCATCAATAATCCATGTACCAAGTACCGAGAACTATGTGAATAACATGCTAAATAAGTTGCTAGGATCCATACCCATAAGTAACCATTATCTACATTACGATGTGTACTAAAAGGCCCCTATTCCTCTTTAGGTAGGATGTCCGGCAATATGTATCATGAGCTGGATGTTATGATAGGCCTACCTTTCCCATCAGCTAAATGAGATGTCCTGCACAACGATTTACCAGTAGGATTACATGATTATGACGACACCACTCATGTGTTCATGGGGAGAAAATTGAAGGTTATTTTAGGGGAAGGTTTTCAGGATCAGTATATGATACATAACACGATGACCTCTAAGTTCTAAGATCCTGAAAACATAACAAGAAGTAATATCCTAGCTTAAGGTCGCGATTAAAAACCTTCTAGTAGGCTACTTACTAAGTTTTACTCACTCCATGTTTATCATTTTTTTTTCAAATAACTAAGAGTTGGTCGTGGATGAGTGGACTTTGGAGTGTGGGCTATGGACTAACTTCTATTTTTGATCTAGTATTTTTTGTTCTTCTTTTGAGTCTGCTTCTTATTTTGTGTTTGTAACGAATATGTATATGTAACACCCCAAAAATGAAGGAAATTAGCTCCCATAAGAATAAGTCACTCATGAAAGACCCAAAGGATAGAAAGGAAAAAAACTTAAAGGATTAAGTAAGAACAAAGGACTTAGTCAAGTCACTCGTGTACCCTAACAAGTGATTTCAAGGAGTTAAAGGCCTTTTGAAAAGGATTGGAGAGGAAAAAGTAAATCAAAAGGGCAAAAAAGTCATTTTATCAATTATCAAGAATCTTTCCGGATTTGTAATTCCTTATCTAGAAGGAAACTCAAGATTCAAATTAAGCGAAAAATGATCAAAAAGCGATGAGGAATTTGTAGAAAAATTATGGATTTTTCGAGAAAAATAATAATAAAATATTCGGAAAGTGGCAAATTACCAAAATACCCCTAGAAGAATGGATAACTACAGAAATGCCACTCTAATTAGAATCAGAGAATCTACCGTGACCATCCGAGCAAAATCCTTCGAACTCAAATTTCAACCGTCGGATCTCCTCCAAAATTTGATATGATCTAGAACGAACACGCACGGATCATCACATCCAACGACTAGTATTCAAAGCCAAGATCGGTAAGGATATGATTGGAGTTGATATCTCTGAAAAATTATCCAGAAAGTTCGATCTCTAAATAACGAAGATTCTGGAGCTCTCAATGTCGATTTAAGCTCCTCTTATAAAATCTGAAGTAGGAGCAACAATACGGAATAAGAATCGAGAAAGGTCGATCCCCCAATCAAAGGCAATAAGCGTTTAGATTCTGGGTCTCCTACTCTCAGATTTCTTCCAAATTCGAGAGCAATCCTCCACCATTTCTCAAAATTTGATATTTTCTCGAGTTTTCTCAATTTTAACCCCATTCTAGACCGATTCTCATAGAAAATCTTATGGTTTCAGAAACTAGACACAATAAGGAGTATGTGGAAGGAAATTTAAAAGTAATTCAGATACTGGAAGCTCAAGAATGGACGTCCCAAACGTCGACGATGAGGCAAGTAGCCACCTTGGACTTTTTGTTAAGAAATACTTGTAGAAATTACTTAGATTTTCATATGAACCCTAAACCAAGTATGAATTAAGGATATATAAAAAAAAACCCAAAGAACCGTGAGTTAAGACCCTGAACCGATCAAATAGCTCAAGATTTAAGTAACGTTAAAATTGATGGTGTTAATATAACACATGCAGAAGCAATTTGGATCTTAGGCACTTTTAGAACATCAAGGTTTTTCACCAAACTTGGGAGGGATTTTGTATATATGAAGAGAGTGTTTGTGAGAGGTTTTTTCTCAAGGTTTTTCACCAAGAATAAGACCTTCAATGTTAATTCAAATTTGAGCTCACCAAATTTTGACACTCAAAATTCCACTCAAATGTTTGGGATTATGTGGCAAGCATGCATGTTTGAGTTAACCAAATTTTGACACTTAAAATTCCACTCAAACTTGTGGGGTTTATTTGGCAAGCATGAAAGTTTGGTTAAACCAAATTTTGACACCTCAAAATTCCACTAACATGTATTTTTCCATTAAATGAAGTCAACATTTTGACTTTCTTCATTTTAATTCAACCATTAATTTGAATAATTAATTTCAAATTAAAGTAACATTAAATGATTAATTAAACTATTTAATTAATATTTAATATTAATTCAAATGCCAATCCCAATCAATTCCGACACATAATTGATTAAGATATTTAAATCTTATTTAAATATCTCATATTATCTCTTTTTGTTTAATTCCTAAATAAAACAAAAATGCAGTTAAATATATCGTATATATGTAGCGCATATTTCCTAATTTGAATTCGAACACTTCGAACTCACTCGTCACACTGTTCTATGGTTTAGTCCGATATGAGCTAGCAGAGGGACCTAATGGACCTGTAGATCATGGGCTCCAACGATCCAAGATTAACAGGTTAAACTCATTAACCTAGTTAACCAACATTTGTTAACTACTAGGACACTCCACTATAGCCTAGTAGTTGCACTCCCTTCACTATAGATATATTTCTGTCCATTTGATATAACCATGATTAGTAAGTCGATCCTTCACAGGTTGTTCGTAACTAGACCTGGGTCAATTTACCGTTTTACCCCTAAAGTTACTTCTTGTTCCTTATGTCTCACTGATCCTCTAATGAACAATTGGTTTGTGGTCCAACCAGTAAACCGAATCCCTCTTAGGCCAATGGGAGGGTGGGGCCCCTTGTTCAAGACCTGGAGTCAGTGCTTAAGGGAACTACCTCTCTTCTATCCCTAAAAGTGGGTAGGAGTGAATTCCATCTTGCACCCCACGTCCCCAGCCATTCACCCAGTCTTACCCCTGAAATGGGAGGCTTATTGAGTCGGCGAACTAGAGTCACTCTCACCCATGCAAATCTAAGGATAATTCCGAATAAACAGGAGTTCATGGTTAGCTCAGGATTAAAATCGAGTTACCTAGGTTATCGAATGAAAAGAAAATCAGTCTCAATAGTAAACGACATTATAAAGTGAGAGTGGTTTTCTTCATGGTCCGATCTTATGCAATACTCATTGCATAGGACGCCCCCACTCACATGTCTCCACATGTACAATTTAGTGATCACATTGTTTATATCATATACAAAAGTGGGCCGCATCCATAGTGTCCCCAGAATAAGATACTCAGCCTTATCCTTATACTATAGATCATTTTGACTATATACTTGAACTTGATCCACTCTTATGTCTCTACATATAGTTCAAGTAATCATACTATGGCCAGAGTGTTCTTAATTTATTTGATTTAGATTAATGATCGTAAAATTCACTTTATTCAATAACAATCTTTACTGAATAAACAACAATAATAACTTTCTTGAAAATAGAATATCTTTTTGTTTACAAACTATGAGTTTTAGGACATAAAACCCAACAAACTCCCACTTGGACTAAAACTCTAGTGGGGTTTTATAACGTTGAGTAGAGAGAAATACAATAAACTAGGGCATCACATACTCATGTCATTTCTCCCACTTGCCCTAGATTACATAACTCGTAGTCCTAGACTCACTAGGTGCCCTTCAAACACTTTAGCCATGAGGGGCTTTGTAAATGAATTAGCAATGTTGTGCTCTGAAGCTATCTGTGTGACGATCACATCTCCTCGTTGCACAATCTCCCTTATGAGATGATATTTGCGCTCAATATGTTTTTCTCGCTTATGGCTTCTTGGTTCTTTTGAATTTGCAACTGCTCCACTGTTATCACAATATAGAGTGACGGGAAGATGCATATTTGGAACGACTTCCAAATCAGTTAAGAACTTCCTAAGCCATACAGATTCTTTCGCTGCTTCACAAGCAGCAAGATACTTAGCCTCCATGGTGGAATCAGCAATGCAGCCTTGCTTTATGCTTCTCCATATTATTGCTCCTCCGTTCAGAGTGAAGACAGATCATGATGTCGATTTTCTCGAATCTACATCGGTCTGAAAATCTGAGACAGTGTACCCTGTAAGGATCAGATCCTTAGCACCGTACATTAGCATATAGTCCCTCGTTCTCCTAAGATACTTGAGGATATTCTTAACGGCAGTCCAATGAGCACGTCCTGGATTGGACTGATATCTGCTGACAATTCCCACAGCATAGCATATGTCGGGTCGGGTACATAGCATGGCATACATCAGACTGCCGACCGCTGATGCATAGGGAATGTGTCTCATATCCTCAACTTCTTGAGGTGTCTTAGGACTTTGTTCCTTCGACAAATGAACTCCATGCCTGAAAGGTAATAATCCTTTCTTGGAGTCCTGCATCTTATATCGAATCAACATTTTGTCGATGTACGATGCCTGAGACAATGCTAGTGTTTTGTTCTTGCGATTCCGAACAATTTGGATTCCAAGAACAAACTGAGCCTCTCCCAAATCTTTCATTTGGAATTGTGTCGCTAGCCAATGCTTAATGTCAGTCAGAAATCCCACATTATTTCCAATGAGTAGGATATCGTCAACGTACAACACCAGGAAAGCTACTGTAGAGTTGACTATCCTTTTATAAACACGAGGTTCGTCAACATTCTGTTTAAAGCCATAAGATTTGATCGCAGTATCAAACTTTATATTCAAGGATCGAGATGCTTGCTTCAACTCATAAATGGATCTTTTAAGCTTGCAAACTCTTTGCTTGTGATCCTGTTCAATGAACCCCTCTGGTTGAGCCATATAGATACTCTCTTCAAGATTTCCGTTTAGAAAGGCTGTCTTAACATCCATTTGCCAAATTTCATAATCATAAAATGTGGCAATAGACAAGAGTATTCTAATCGATTTAAGCCTAGCAACAGGAGAGAAGGTTTCTTCATAGTCCACCCCCTCTCTTTGGGTATAACCCTTTGCTACTAGTCGAGCTTTAAAGGTCTGTACCTTACCGGTTTGGTCTCGTTTTCTCTTATAGATCCATTTGCAACCAATAGGTTTTACCCCATCTGGTTGATCTATAAGTTCCCAGACTGAATTGAAGTACATTGACTATATTTCAAGATTCATGGCTTTAATCCACTGATCTCTATCTTCATCATAAATTGCCTGTTTATAGGTCAATGGATCCTCAACGCCATCATCAGGTATGATGACTTGAGTTTCTGCTAAACCCAAGTAACGATCGGGTTGAGTTATAACCCTCCCACTACGTCGAGGCATTCTCAACTCTTGAGAAGGATGTGATTGACCAGAAGTGTCAGCTCCATCAACAACTCTAGTTGAAGGACCAGCTTGATCAACAACTCTTGTTCTTTTATCAGTAGCTTCTTTAGAAATCTCACTTAATACTAGTTTGCTACGAGGTTGATGATTTCTTACGTGGTCTTCCTCTAAGAATGTAGTGTTTGTTGATACAAACACTCTATTTTCTTGAGGGTCATAAAATAAACCACTTTTCGTCTCTTTGGGGTATCCTACGAATAGACATAATTTTGAACGACGTTCTAATTTCTTGGGGTTTTGCAACAACACATGTGCTTGACATCCCCAAATTCTGAAGTGACGTAAACTACTTTTACGCCCTTTCCATAACTCATAAGGTGTTTTCTGAAACACTCTTAGTAGGAACCATGTTCAAAATGTATGTAGCAGTCTCCACTGCATATCCCCAAAACGGATCGGGTAATTGAGCGAAACTCATCATAGACCGAACCATGTCTAATAGAGTTCTATTTCTCCTTTCTGATACACCATTTTGTTGAGGCATACCAGGGGCTGAGAGTTGAGACCTTATTCCATGTTCTATCATATAGTCCTGAAATCTTAAGTCCATGTACTCTCCTTCTCGATCTGATCGAAGTGTTTTAATAGTTTTACCTAATAGATTCTCAACCTCAGTCTTATACTCTCTAAATTTTTCAAGAGCTTCGAACTTGTGATGCATTAGGTAAAGATAGTCTCATACCTTGAATAATCATCAATAAAACTGATGAAATATTCATACCCTCCTCGTGCTTTGACATTCATTGGACCACAGAGATCTGTATGCACGAGTTCTAAGGTTTTTTTGGCTCTATAACATTTTTCGGAAAATGATCGTTTAGTAATTTTACCCTCAAGACAAGACTCACATGGAGGTAAAGAGTTGTCTTCTAACTCATTTAGAAGTCCTCTTTTAACCAATCCTTAAATCCTATTGAGATTAATGTGGCCTAGTCTTAAGTGCCAAAGATAGGTATTAGGAGAAATCTTTTGTCGTTTATTTTGAGTTTCAGCTGTTTTAAACATCTCGGTATTTAAAATAGCTTTTGTTTCGCTCGGTTTTAACATATATAAGTTGTTTTCTAGTTTTGCAAAACAAATATGAATACCTCTTTTGCAAATGAACACTTCATTGATTTCAAAAGATACTTTATACAATTATTCTAATAAACAAGAGATAGATATTAGATTTCTTTTCATTTCAGGAACAAAAAGTACATTATCTAATATAATGAATCTATCTCCAAAAAACAACTTTAAAATTTCCTACTGATCTTGCTGAGACAACCTCTCCTGTTCCAACCCAGAGTGTTATCTCGTCGTCCGCAAGCATTCTTCAGGAGCTAGTTTCCTGGTAAAAAGAACAAATATGATTAGTCGCCCCTGAATCTAGTATCCAAGTTGAGTTGTCATACTCTACTAAACATATGTCTACAATGAGTAAATCATATTTACCTTGTTGTGTCTTTTCGGCTTTCTTCTCTGCAAGGTATTTTGGGCAGTTTCTTTTCCAGTGCCCATTTTCGTTGCAATGGAAACATTTTTCTTTATCTTCTTTTTGAACCTTGTGTTTGCAGTCAGTAGGAATCTTATTTTTCCCTTTACCCTTCTTCTTCATCAAAACACTTTTAGAAGTTGATGGTCCAGACTTATTTTTGGAGGACGATCCTCGTAGTAATTTCTTGGAGATACCAACATTTGCTTCTCCTGTTTGTCCCTTGTTCGTTAAGAGGGACTGGTAAGTCTGTAGCTCATTGAGAAGTGCAGTCGAGTTATATTCTATTTTATTCATTACCACATTGGTGCAGAACTGAAAGAAGCTCTTCGGAAGAGACATCATGATAAAACTTACTTGACTCTTCTCATCAATGACAGCTTCATTTTCTTCTGCCACATTGAAATGGACCATCATGTCCAGGACATGTTCTCTAACTGAGGTCCCTTCTTTCGTACGGCAGTTGTAAATGTATTTTATGGCTTCATGTCTAAGGGAGAAGGACGGTTGTCCAAACATCCCTTTTAGAGATTCCATAATCTCTTTAGCAGTACCCATAACATCGTGTTTCTTAGCCAAAACATCAGATATGCTGGCTAGAATGTACACTCGGGCTTTTGTCATTTGCCTATATCCATCTGCCATATGCATCCCGAACTGTTCGGTTTGCATTTGAGCTGGGATTTGGAGGACACTCCTCAGTTAAAACAAACTTTAAATCATCAATGACCACTATTGTGTTTAGGTTTGATTTCCAAGTTGTGTAATTGTCGCCGTTTAATTTCTTAGAAGCGAGTAATCATACTATTGAGTTTGTCATGCTGTGATATAAAGAAAATTCTATTAGTGATTTGACTTAATCCTATTTAATCCAATTAGTTTTAGCAAATGTAATAATGTACCCAAATCATTATTAATTTGCAACGATACTTTAGTGAGTTAGAGCAACTGCTACCGAGGGGCAGTCAATCACTCATTCATTAAACCAAGACATTCTTGACTTAAACACTAATCCCAGAATAACTCTTGTTCCTATAGCATTCTTAGTTATCACTGTTTTGGTCAAGAATATACCAACTCTTAGTATTTCTTCGTAAGTGTGACCCGCCATTTTCAGACCTCATAGATCGATCCCAACAATGCTATCGAATGAAAAAGCCAAAGTTGGGAACGGACCTAAGAAATCCTATCCATTTCTGGAGTTTGCGTTGTTTCGACTCCCATGTTACGACCCTCCGAATGGGTAGTTGCTCTAGGGCAACATGCAGGTGGAACATGGGAATCTCACGGTGCAACCTAGTGGTGGAGACCATAGGATGTATTTGATATACTTCCTTCTCCCACTTACTATAAATACTTTCTCTATTCACCTTGTTATTGACTCATGCAAATACCTTCCGAATGGAGGACGCTCCCAGGGCGACACGAGGCCGAGCATGAATCTCACTGTGTGAATTTTACAGAGAGCGTAAAAAGAAAACGATGTATCTTATACACCTTTTTCCTCCCACTAAGTATTTTAGATGGTTGGGTATACTCATTACTTAAGTATATTCTGGCTAATTAAATATAACTTAAGTCTAGGTGATTTTTCTAAATTTTACATCACTTAAGCATGGTCATAAAACTTGGCTAACTAAGCTCAAGTACTGGTCCGATCTCCAGGTAGTAGGTGTTCCGTAGACCGTCAACTTAAGTACCTCTAGCCTTAGACAAGATCGTGCCAGGTGAGCTTTCTCGTAACCGCAATTTTGTAAGACATCGACCTATTTTAACTATTAAAATTGATCGTGCTCGGTTCTTAACCCTAAGTGAGCATGCACTTATCTTTATTATAGATTTTAATGTCTATCTCGTTTTATGACGTTGAAAATAACCTATAACATGCATCCAACATGCTTTATAACAATTATATAATCATCCATTCCATGCAATAATATAACAATTTATATCTATCACTCATGGAACCCTAAACATGCATACTATACATTATAACACTTATAATATACTTGGAATGCATGAAACATGCTTAGCCTATGGTGGGATTTTAAATCTATATGACATACTTTATGCATATAAATTTTCTATTTAATTAAAACATACATTCATAATGCATAATTAATTAAACACACTAAAGTGGGTTGGTTTTGGAATTTTAAAGCAAGCAATTAACTAAATTATTTCATTAATAATTAAAAATAACTTGAGCCATTCCCGAGGATCACGAACTGGGCGAACCAACCCTTAAAAACGTTGAATCGGACCCCAACGGCAAAAAAAACACCCGAACCGCCTCTTCCATCTTCTTCGGTTCAGCTTGATATCTCTTCCATTTTTGATCAATTACAACCTAAAATGGACTCTAATGACTCCATAAAAATTACAAACCTTTCTTCATTCATTAAAGCCCATACACATTAGGCTTATTACAATAATTGTATCAAATGGAAGCATAAAAAAATGCCAAAACCAAAACTAAAACCATCCACTTTAGCAACCACAAATTTCATTCATGAAATGGTACCCACCATGATCAAATTAATGTAAATAAAGTGCCTAAAACTTGCTCTGATACCAATTGATGGTGTTAATATAACACATGCGGAAGCAATTTGGATCTTAGGCACTTTTAGAACATCAATTATAGTAAATAACTAGCATGTTCATAAGTATTAAAACTTAATGAGTTTAGATACTAACCTTTTGTAGTTCAAACTCCTTTTTCCTCATGAACAGGTTTCGAACCACCACTAGTGTCTTCTCCACTATCCTCCGGCCTTAGAACGGGATTGTAGAATCCGGTGAGTGACTAAACTTGGAAGGGATTTTGTATATATGAAGAGAGTGTTTGTGAGAGGTTTTTTCTCAAGGTTTTTCACCAAGAAGAAGAAGACCTTCCATGTACCATGATCACTCTATTTAAAGAGTTATGTTTGCATGTTAATGCAAATTTGAGTTCACCAAATTTTGACACTCATAATTCTACTCAAATGTTTGGGATTATGTGGCAAGCATGCATGTCTAAGTGGTATGATTATCGTTTTGGGTGTGAGACGTCTCAAGTTCGATTCTCAAAATGCCCCCAACTATATTATATCAAAATGAATTATGCCAGATAATATGATTTAAAATGTGGTTTTTAAACATTGAACCAAGAATATGAGAATAGAGAATGAAACATATTCTAGGAAGAATAAAGATCGTCTCGAGCCGCTCTTCAAAAAGAGCATTACACAAATTGTTCTATTGTATTCTTTCTAGGAACTTTTCAGTCAAATAGGTCATCTGTTGTCACAATCCTTTTAAGGAAGATGCGCCGAAATAACTGATGAAGAAGTTTCAGAGAGCCATAGGTTCGAATCCTGTCACCTTGATGTGTTATTCTCAGGGGCCCAAGTGCAAAGCCCCGTAGTCTATCCGTAGTTTCAGAGAGCCATAGGTTCGAATCTGTTGATGTGTTGTTAATATAACACGTGCGGAAGCAATTTGGACTTTAGGCACTTTTAGAACATCAATTATAGTAAATAACTAGCATGTTCATAAGTATTAAAACTTAATGAGTTTAGATACTAACTTTTTGTAGTTCAAACTCCTTTTTCCTCACGAACCGGTTTCGAACCACCACTAGTGATTTCAACACTATCCTCCGGCCTTAGAACGAGATTGTGGAATCCGGTGAGTGACTAAACTTAGGAAGGATTTTGTATATGTGAAGAGAGTGTTTGTGAAGAAGAAGCCCTTCCATGTACCATGATCACTTTATTTAAAGAGTTATGTTTCCATGTTCATGCAAATTTGAGATCACCAAATTTTGACATTTAAAATTCCACTCAAATGTTTGGGATCATGTGGCAAGCATGCATGTTTGAGTTAACAAAATTTTAACACTCAAAATTCTACTCAAACTTGTGGGGTTTATTTGGAAAGCATGCAAGTTTGGTTAAACCAAATTTTGACACCTCAAAATTCCACTAACATGGATTTTTCCATTAAATGAAGTCAACATTTTGACTTTCTTCATTTTAATTCAACAATTCATTTGAATAATGAATTTCAAATTAAAGTAACATTAAATGATTAATTAAACTATTTAATTAATATTTAATATTAATTCAAATGTCAATCCCAATCAATTCTGACACATAATTGATTAAGATATTTAAATCTTATTTAAATATCTCAGATTTTATTTTTTTGTTTAATTTGTAAATAAAACAAAAATGCGGTTAAATATATCATATATATGTAGCGCAATTCCCTAATTTGAATTCGAACACTTCGAACTCACTCGTCACACTGTTCTATGGTTTAGTCCGATATGAGCTAGCATAGGGATCTAATGGACCTATAGATCATGGGCTTCAATGATCTAAGATTAACCGGTTAAACTCATTAACCTTGTTAACCAACATTCGTTAACTACTAGGACACTCCACTATAGCCTAGTAGTTGCACTCCTCCACTATAGATATATTTCTGTCCATTTGATATAACCATGATTAGTAAGTCGATCCTTCACAGGTTGTTCGTAACTAGACCTGGGTCAATTTACCGTTCTACCCCTAAAGTTACTTCTTGTTCCTTATGTCTCACTGATTCTGTAATGAACAATTGGTTTGTGGTCCAACCAGTAAACCGAATCCCTCTCAGGCCAATGAGAGGGTGGGGCCCCTTGTTCAAGACTTGGAGTCCGTGCTTAAGGGAACTACCTCTCTTCTATCCCTAAAAGTGGGTAGGAGTGAATTCCATCTTGCACCCCACGTCCCCAGCCATTCACCCAGTCTTACCCCTGAAATGGGAGGCCTATTGAGTCGGCGAACTAGAGCCACTCTCGCCCATGCAAATCTAAGGATAATTCTGAATAAACAGGAGTTCATGGTTAGCTTAGGATTAAAACCGAGTTACCTAGGTTATCGAATGAAAAGAAAATCAGTCTCAACAGTAAACGACATTATAAAGTGAGAGTGGTTTTCTTCATGGTCCGATCTTATGCAATACTCATTGCATAGGACGCCCCCACTCACATGTCTCCACATGTACAATTTAGTGATCACATTGTTTATATCATATACAAAAGTGGGCCGCATCCATAGTGTCCCCAGAATAAGGTACTCAGCCTTATCCTTATACTATATATCATTTTGACTATATATACTTGAACTTGATCCACTCTTATGTCTCTACATATAGTTCAAGTAATCATACTATAGCCAGAGTGTTCTTATTTTATTGGATTTAGATTAATGATCGTAAAGTTCACTTTATTCAATAACAATCTTTACTGAATAAACAATAATAATAACTTCATTGAAAATAGAACATGTTTTTGTTTACAAACTATGAGTTTTAGGACATATAACCCAACAAAGGCACGCAAGTTGTCCACTGTCGTCAAATAGGTCATCTGTCGTCACAATTCTTTTAAGAAAGATGCGCCCAAATAACCGATGAAGAAGTTTCAGAGAGCCATAGGTTCGAATCCTATCACTTTGACGTGGTATTCTCAGGGGCCGAAGTGCAAAGCCCCATAGCCTATCCTTGGTCAGGAAGGCAAGAAGATTCAGAGAGCCATAGGTTCGAATCCTGTCACCTTGATGTGGTATTCTCAGTGGCCAAAGTGCAAAGCCCCATAGCCTATCCGTGGTCAGGAAGGCAGGCAAACCGCGCACACTGCAAAAAAAAAAAAAGAAGATCTCCTTTTCTAACACACGTAGAATTGTCATTCTTTTGTCTTTTGAAACCCCTTACCTTATCAGTCATCAGGCAGGTTTCTGGTATCATATATCAAGATAATTAGTATGAAAAAGCTATTCCACTAGTGTGACTTAGATACCCTTTCTTTGTGGTATCGGTCATGCTATTTGAATAGCCTGAAGTCATCATAGCCTCTCCACCGGTTCCAAAGACTCCTTCGGCATCAATGTGCTCCAATGAAAGAGATTAGACCCTTTCCTGAACTAGAACCGGGCACAAAACGCCGAGGAGAAAGTCGAAAGAGAGCTCTTTTCGCGTATACGCAATCTCAAAACCCAATTAGCTCAGGGACTGTCTCCTCAACCCTGGCGAGTATGAGTTCTTGGTAAGAGAGAATGTCGAATGAGAGAGACATTCGATTACGGCAACATTCGCAACTACAAAAGTGCACTAAACCTAGTAGAGATCTTCGACCTAACGATAATGGAACTTCAAGCCCATTTAATCAATCCGCTTTGTACCTTATTGTTGATCGAATCGGATGCACGCCAGGCTTAAATTCTCTCTCAGTCACCCGGAGACGAAAGGAAGATCAAATCCGAAGTTTACGAATCGAAGAGAAAGTGGATCTGAGTTCTACATGCTTTCATTTTAAAAAGCTTCGCTTGCCTACGGTACTTTATTCAGGATGTGCAACAATACGGTCATCTCTCAGCCGTGTGTAAAGAATTCCTTGATCATTTCCTTGGCGGATAGCACAAATGAAATCGCTTCCCTGACCGCCATTCTTATGAGTCCATTCTTGTCTTGTTGGTTTGTTGTACTATTCTATACCTCTCTCGATTGATAGAAATACGTTCGGGAGCTGGGAGGGCCTATCGTGAGGAAACTTTCCTTTTTACGGTAGGCAAAGGTAAAGCGGGAGCTGTATATGTCCACGGTGATCAAGGCAGAGCGACTCCTTCTTTAAAAGATGTTGGTTTTATCGAAACTATTAGATCAGCTTTCGTTAAAGAAAAAATAGGAGCTCTTGGTTTGGCCGATGTCGATTCGTATGGCAATGTGGATTTCGTTTTTCATACTGCTACTATGAGCCGAAAGAGCTAGTAAGCTATCTCGCTAAAGAAAAGGAAAAAGCACGTACGCGTTGACCTTGATACAAGGGGCGGGGGCCAGCCAAAGAAGGTCAGTCGGACTAGGTTAGGACCCTTGATCCGGTTCAGCTAGGTTCTTCCATGCAAGAATGTATGCGTATCGGTATCCTCTTTAGGACTGGTTGCTTCCTCTTTTTGTTTATACGTTTGGAGAAACCTGCTAAGCCCGCCTTTCTTATCAGGTGTGATTCAATCTTTCAGCTCAAACTTTCCTATCGTCCGACGGAAAAGGTAGGAGTACGACTACCTTTTCCTTTTCTTTCCCGAGCTAAGGGATCATTCAGTTTCTACCAAAAAGTTCACTATCTATTAGTTGCCGTAATCGAATGTATTTCTCATTTCACGTTAGCTCCTCCAAGAGTTTCCTGGTCCGTAGTAGACGAAACCTTGGACTTCTATCGGACTTATAGCATTGCCTGGTGAGCTCGCCGTTGAGGGTTCGCCTTACAGAAGATCGAGCAGCCTTTCTTTCCCTACCTGGTATGCTTTCCCGCTTATTGTGCAACTAGCCAACTAGCCAAAGAGAGAGGGAGAGGGATCATGTCAATCAATTTGTATGTGCATTTTGTCCGTCCTTTACTTGCCTGCTTAGCTTTCTTAGCCAACATCTCCGGTTTCTCCCGAGCCAAGAGGTCCTGCTTATCCATACCCAAAAGTCACACTTTCAGCCGAAAGACTGATTTTTTTCATAAAGTCGGTTCATAGATCAAGAAAGAATGAAGCTACTTACAGGGACGGTTACGCGATATGTCTTTTCATACTCGCCTTTTCTTTAACCCTAATATCAACCTAGCCATTCTCGCTTGTTGCTTTAAGGGGTCTCCCCACAGTAGATTACTCGGATTGGTTCTCGCGCCCCTGTGCCAAAAAGGATGGGCAAGTTTTGATTGAGTGTTCATCGATTGGGTGGATGCATATGCTCCAGGGGGGAGTCAGACGAGGTGTAGCGCAGTCTAGTCAGCGCATCTGTTTTTGGTATGTTGTTCGCTAGAGGTTTTAGGAAAGGTGGTACAAATTTTCTACATAGGTCATCTGTGGTCACAATCCTTTTAAGGAAGATGGTCCCAAATAATCGATGAACAATAGCCTTTAAAAAAAGTTTCAGAGAGCAAGAAGAGGCAGAAAAGAGAATAGGAGTGAGTCGTGCAAGGAAGAAGGAACTAGTAGGTTAAATTTGGGTTCGTTTGAACTAAAAAACGAACAAAAGTTTTTCAAACGAACTCAAATTTAAGACTCACTAGCCTAAAGTCCATATGTGGTAAAAAAAAAAAAAAAAACCTTCCGTTGCCCAACCCTTATTCGTAGTCTGCATCCAACCATTTCTTTTTCAACCTACACGTATGCTCCAGGCCAAACTCACGTAACTAGTCAGAAGATGCGGCCCACAACTAAACGGAAGACAAGTGTCACAATCGCACTCTTGCAGTAGTGAGACAATGATTATGTGACATTTGTTCTAATCCAATGAACAAGTCAACCATGCAAAATTTAGACTAAACGAACAATAGCAGTGTATGCTCGAATCACGTTTAGAAGAAATATTTTAGAAAACTTGAGCGAGGAAATACATTAAAAACAATTTCAAATAAAGCAATGTTATAAACTAAAAGTGAAGAAACAACAACTGGTCACGTTCTCCTATAGTACATTTTGGGACATTTTAGTCCTGATGGGTGTAGATATGATTTTGAGGACTAATCATACACCCCGTATTGGCACAACAATAATAGTAAAGGCCTATCTAAGATGAAAGCAAGTAAAACGTGTTTGGAATGAGCATGCCACCATGAACCACAAATCGTTTACAGGAATAGCTGAGACATCTAACATGCAGCCACAGGCAACATGCCTCGGCCAATCATGACCGCGATATCTGCCCTTACACAATTTGTCAATATCTCTATCAACCGGCTCTTCATAAACTCAACTTTGTAGGATGAGGCTGACTTTAGGTCTCGCGACGCGCTTCTAGTTGATCTCAGTATTGAGGAGTCTTTTCCAACCTACTAGGAGCTATTGAAAATCACTTCTCGGTTTGTTAACTCTTCAAGTCTTCTCTGTTGGTGTCTTTCCTACTTTTTTCGCTTGAAACAATTTCTTCTTTGCATGATGTCATACCACCTGCTTTTACTTGATGTTTTCTTGGTCGGAATAATAACATTTCAAGTTACTTACGTGGACAACAGGGTTAGTCTGTATCCATAGGAGCAATTGGATCCTATATAATGTCTTCCTAATCTTTTGGATAACTTCGACTAGTTCATAGAATTTTCGCACCAGTCTTTGGTTCTTGTTGCTTTGAACTCAAAGTTGATCTAACCTTAACTTATCATAACTCTCTATTTGCTTTGAAATTATCGTGAGGTTTGTTTTTGTCTCCCTTCTTCAGTAGAGGTGTTGGCTTGGTGTCTTTGCGAAGCATTTGAGTGATCAGTGACAAGAGCCTTTGGAGGTCAAATAAACCCGACTGTGAACATGCCATTTTTCTATTTGTAGAATTCAACTAGCTCAGGCTGAGCCGCATGACATCTATTTGTGGTACGCGACATAAAACTAATCTTGTGATTTATCTCTCTTAGTGGGGTTAAACCCAATATCTGACCTTCTTGTTTTGGGTCGTGGTATTCATGTAGTGGCAAAAAAGTTTTTGTTGAGGTTGGCACACTTGAGCTCCCCCTTTTCAAATACAACAATGGCAGCAAGTGTAGATTCATCATGCCTAAGATTCTTTCTCAATTGTACTATTGTCATCATTTTCACCCCTCTTGGTTGATGGATGTTTGTCTGAATGATCGTTGGGTTAGACTCCGTTACTACTATGCATTTTGCTAGGGGCATGTAAATGACTTTGTGTTCTAGCAGGATGTCAATCCCTGACTATTTGGGCTCTAGAATGTTGGATATGAAGGCTGACTATTTATAGTAAAAATCTGATAGAGATATATATACTAAATAATTATATATAGTAGGTGGTTACATATAGTGAAGTTATATATAATAAAATGAAATCATATGTATACCCATTGTCAGTGCTTCCTAAATGTACATTTCTCATTCTCCATATCCTCTCTTTGCATACCTGAAGTCATTAATACAAAATCATTAGTCAATATTTCTTCTTACATATTCTCTATCATTTTTTTTGTGTTCATTTACATCAAGTGTGTGCGTTGTTGTGTTATTCTAATAACTGGTATCAGAGCGAGGAGAGATTCACCATGATCTGTGAAGATGGAAAGTTCAAAGACTGGAATTGAAAAGTTTGATGGATTCGATATCAGTTTCTAGAAGATGCAGATTGAAGATTATCTATACGAGAAAGATATTCAGGAACCCATTTTGGGGGTGAACCTGGATACCATGACCACGGAGGAGTGGAAGCTCAAGGATTGTCACGCCGTAGGGTTAATCTGGTTGACGCTGCCAGGGAACCAAAGAAAGTGCGATTGGAAATGGTCCATACAGACGTTAAGGGACCATCTCCAGTTTCTTAATTTCTGGTACCAAAATTTCATGGACTAGAGGTCTCGCACTGTGCAACGACAACTCTCTGTTTTCCTAAGGCTAGTCAGATATCTCATGACCACTCTTTTCCTCCTCACCATATCTAGACACTATAACGTTGATCTAGTATTGTCTTATATAGTTAACGTTCACTCTTTAACGTCCAAGGACATTTTATAACTACCACGAAAATCAAAACATACAATAAATTCATACAAGTTTTACAATATATCATATACTACAAAATAGGGTTAGACTGCTTACTTGGTCACGGAGAGACGTGTCATCGAGCTGAGTCATAGAGATATACGACTCTTTATCCTAAGAAAAAATCTATATAATTTAAAATCTAGCTGCTCTGATACCAATATGTCACAACCCAAATTTCAAGGGTTCAAAACTCAAATAGAAACTAAAATTGAGAGTGAAAACAAATAAAAATAAAAGTAAATTAATATAAAATAAAAAAATGTTGTAAAATTAAAATGAGATTGAGAAAAAAACACAACATTAAATATAAAATTAAATTAAATTATAAGACGGTGTTGTTCAAATTTATCCAAAAAAAAAAAAAAAAAGTGTTTAGAATACAATTACAAAAAAAAAAAAATACAAAAATACAAAAAAACTCAAACGCAAAGACAGACTAACGCTACATAACAACCCCATCTATGAGTGCACAACTTTTGAACGCTCCCTCATCTCAACGGTAAGTTCTATTACGAACCCATCCAAAATAATCACACCTGTGACCGCATCTCCTGACTTTAAACTGCTAGTCTAAACATGGTTTCGTCACGAAAGCTTTAGAGATAAATCTATCTTTACAAAAATATTTTTCTCTTAATTTATAATTAGTCATAAAAAGAAATAATTAGGTATAAATTTTGTCTAGAATTCAAAACTTTCAAATCCTACCGTTCCTTAACCAGATTCAAATCCAGATTCTAGAACTCCTAGTACCATATATAAAGTTGGTATCCTCTAATAAAACAGGAATTTCTCTTAAGATCATTAAATTCTTATAGACTCAAGGCTCAATATCATTAATACAATTATGTTTTATCTTGAACACGCCAAACATGAAACTAAAGTGCGTTCAATTTAACTCCATTTTATTGCCATCTTGAATGATGTGTAGGGTATATTCTTGATTTACCTTAAAGTTCTTGTTACATGACAGTTCATATTAGTTAAGCTTTTTGCAAAATCACAAGTTAAAAGACAACAACGATGAACCTAGGTCTATTAGTCAATTCAAAGACAATTTCTTTCTCCATCTTATCGATAATAATAGTTCAACTAAATCCATATTATGCAAAGAAACAAGTTTAGGACTCATAAAAACAACTACCTAAATATGTCCTAAAAATTTGAAAACATAAGTTGTAGTTGATAATTACACAAAAATTTTCGTAAATCCATGAATTCGTGTCCAATTAGTCAATCCTAAAGATTGTAACTAGCATATAGTAAATGAAGCTCCACATGAAGTAATTTAAAGTTCCCCTTACCTAACTAAAGTTTATCTCATCTTTAATGAAGCATGAATTGCACTGAAGTTCATGAAAATGCTCATAGACTCCAACTCTGAGTACTATTAATGCAATTATGTTTCATATGAGTTTGTCATAAATGAAACTAAGGTGCATTCAATACAACTTTATTTTCTTGTCATACGAGGCAAAATAGAAAAATTAAATCAAACAAACTGATGAACTGAACCGAATTCAATCCAACCAAAATTGATTAGGTTGTTTCTTTTGTTGGGTTGTTGGTTTATTTGATAACCCTTGTATATTATAACAATTCAACTTTTCGTTTTATAGCCCTCCAACTACTAAGAGGAAAATATATTTGAGTAGAAGCTAAAAATATTGGGTGTTCACGAAAAGTAATTTGGTTTAGTGGTATGATTCTCACTTGGGGTGTAAGAGGTTTTGAGTTCAATTCTTGAAATGCCCCTATGTCTAAGTCTTTTCTTATTTAAGGACTTCATATTCGAATTTTATACTTACCATCATGCTCTTAATACTCATAGTCTTTCTTAACATCCCATCCCTAGGCTTTATTCTCAAGACAAATTCTACATCCGCTTTATTCTCCAAGACAAATTCTACATCCGAGGATACCTAGGCCTAAGGCTTCATACATACATTTCAAGTGGTATAACTTTGGTCTAGTGGTATGAAAGTTCGATTCTCAAAATGCCCCTTCAAGATTGTAGTGTGAAAGACATTTACAAAGTAAATAAATACATTAAAATAACACAAGTGACACATATGTAAACTATGTTATTAATATTTTATTTCTATTACATCTTTCCTTATTTATGAAATAATGAGCCGAGATATTTTTCATTTTCATAATTACTGATGACGGGAGGTTTAGGATTTTTTAATGTAAGAATCGTGGGGATGTAGCTCAGATGGTAGAGCGCTCGCTTCCGATGTGGAAAGTACGGAGATCGATACCTTGCATCTCCAAATGAATCGATCACTAAAGTTATGAAATAATGAGCGGAGATATTTTTTCATTATCACTAAATATATTATTCCATCTTTCCTTATTTACGAAATAATAAGCGTAGATATTTTTTCATTTTTACAATTATTGTGACGGGAGGTTTAGGGTTTTCTGATGTAAGAATCGTGGGGATGTAGTTCAGACAGTAGAGCGCTCACTTCTGATGTGGAAAGTATGGGGTTGATGCCTTGCATCTCCAAATGAATCGATCACTAAATATATTATTTCTTTTCAATTTTTTTCTTATTTACGACATAATGAGCATGGATAGTTTTTCATGTCACTATTATTGATGACGAGACGTTTAGGATTTTGTGACATAAGAATCGTGGGGATGTAGCTCAAATCGTAGACCGCTTGCTTTGCATGCGAGAGTTACGGGGATAGATACCACGCATCTCCAAAATAAAACTATCTATTGTTAAATATATTATTGAAAATTATTTCTTTTCAATTTTTCCTTATTCGTGACAGGTTGAGTAGTGATATTTCTTCATTTTCACTATTATTGATGATGGAAAATTTAGGGTTTTGTGATGCAACAATTGTGGGGATGTAGCTTTGCTTAGCATGCGAGAGGTACGACTTAGCATACGAGAGGTATGAGGATCGATACCTTGCATCTCCAAAAGAAACTATTTATTATTAATATTTTATTTCTATTCAATATTTCCTTGTTTATGACATAATATGCAGAGATACTTTTTTATTTTCAAAATTATTGATGAAGGGACGTTTAGGGTTTTATGATGCAACAATTGTGGGGATGTAGCTTATGATGGGAAATTTAGGGTTTTATGATGCAAGAATTGTGGGGATGTAGCTTAGATGGTCGAGCTCATTTAGCATGAGAGGCAAAGGATATCCCCATCTCCAAAAGAAACTATTTGTTATTAATATTTTACTTTTATTCAACCTTTCCTTATTTATGACATAATTAGCGGAGATATTTTTTCATTTTCAACTATTTGTTATTAATATTTTACTTTTATTCAACCTTTCCTTATTTATGACATAATTAGCGGAGATATTTTTTTATTTTCACTAGAATTGATGACGGGACATTTAGGGTTTCTGATATAAGTATTGTGGGAATGTAGCTTAGATGGTAGATTGCTTACTTAGCATGCGAGAGGTACGGGGATCGGATCGATACCCCATATCTCCAAAAGAAACTATTTGTTATTACTATTTTATTTCTATTCAATTTTTCCTTATTTATGACATAATGAATAGCTTTAAATTTTTATTTTCACTATTATTGATGACGAGATGTTTAGGATTTTGTGACATAAGAATCTTGAGGATGTAGCTTACAATTTACATGTTTTCATTTTTCTACTTTGTCTGCCTGCATTTAGAAATGAAGCAAAATTAGTCCAATGGTTTTAGGCAGATTGTTATAATTCAAATTTTTAACTAAAAAACAAAATTAGTCTCGTTGTCACGCTTAAAACTACCCTATAGGTATAATCGACCTATTATTCATCCACCAATAGGAGCAAAAAGCAACGTTACTATGTAAAACTATTTCACGGACGATGCATCTCATGGACGATGCAAAACTATGGTGGCGCTTGAAGGTGAATTGTACAAAAAACTTGTCATGCACCAAAAGATTATGGGAAGACCATTGATGGAATTGAAGCACTCGACGCTCCCCTGTATGGGTTTCCAATCAAAGACCTAATGTTTGATGTTGACTCTTTTGAAGAAAGAGCCACTTATCGAACAGCAAGAAACGTGGCGGTATCTCTGAGAACTCTATCACACACATAAAAAAAACGTGTCCAAGAGTTAGACATTACACAGAAGATCTGGCTTTTATCGAGGAGACCCGAGTTTGATTCTCGACAATGAAATTTTATTTTCTTATTTCTTTTATTTTATAGTTTCATCTTTTGTCACCAATTATATTTTAACTTTACCTAGAGAAGCACTATAATGGATGAGTTCAATAATATCTTAAATTCAAAAGACTTTTATGAAGTTGGTTTGAGAGGCAGTATAATGGTCAAGTTCAATAGTATCTTAGATTAAAAAGACTTTTATGAACTTTGAACCTTTAATAGTGTTATGTCATAGATATTTGGTTCGATTTCAACAAGTGAGGTTGAGGTCATTCAAATGGTTAATGTGACAAGGTCATTTTCAAGGTCTCTTTTGTTGAACGCCATCATGGCTGAGATGACTGAGATGAGCACCAGAGTGAGTTTGACAAGGAGAGTCGTAGAGAACCACACCCCAAGCCAAGCTCATGTTGGGCTTAACAAACTGAAAATCCAAAAACACAAACCCTTAAATGGGAACCACGATGGTAAGGAATTAAAAAAACTTTATTTTTGACATTGAACAATACTTGAAGGTTACAGGAACTTGCTCATAGGACCTAAGAGTTACGTTGGCCACAATGCATCTCATGGAGGGTGGCGCTCGAAGGTGGATGATATAAAAAATGGGTCATGCACCATAAACTCATGGGAAGATCATTGATGGAATCGATGCAATCGACTCTCCCCTTGATGGGTTGCCAATTAAAGACCTAACGTTTGATGTTGACTCTTTTGAAGAAAAAGCCACACGATCGAACACCTCAAAATGTCGTGGCAGCTCTAAGAACTCTATCATACGACCTGAGAGTTGAGTGCTACAGGAACTTTCTCATACGACTTGAGAGTTACGTTAGCCGCAATGCATCTCATGGACGATGCAAAACTATGGTAGTGCTCGAAGGTGAATAGTATAAAAAATTGGTCATGCACCATAAACTCATGGGAAGATCGTTGATGGAATTGATGCAATCAACGCTCCCCTAGATGGGTTGCCAATCAAAGACCTAACATTTGATATTGACTCTTTTGAAGAAAGAGCCAAACAATCGAACAGCTCGAAACGTCGCGGTAGCCCTGAGAACTCTAACACACACAGGGAAGGACGTGTCAAAGAGTTACTCAATAAGCAAAAGATCGTGCTAAAACTCTTCAGCGATCTGACAAAAGACTTCAGGACATCTACACCAAAAATCCATTGTCGTCTAGCGGTCAGGATATCTGGCTTTCACCCAGGAGACTTAATTTCGATTCTGGGCAATGGAATAGAGTTATGTTATAGATATTTTGTTCAATTCAAATGGCTAATGCGATAATCCAGTCGTTTTCGAGGTCTCTCTTGTTGAACGACATCATGGTTGAGATGAGCACTCGATTGAGTTTGACAAGTTGGGCTGTAGAGAACCACGCCTCAAGCCAAGTTCATGTGGGCTTAACAAACTTAAAATCCAAGAACATAACCCCTTAAATGGAATTCGGGATGCTAATGAATTAAAAAGCTTTATTTTTGACGTAGAACAATGCTTGAAGGTTACAGGAACTTGCTCATAGGACCTAAGAGTTACGTTGGTCGCAATGCATCTCATGGACGATGCAAAACTATGGTCGCGCTCGAAGGTGAATGGTTTAAAACATTGGTCATGCACCATAAACCCATGGCGCTCGAAGGTGAATGGAATCGAAGCAATCGACACTCCTCTGGATGGGTTGCCAATCAAAGACCTGATGTTTGATGTTGACCCTTTTGAAGAAAGAGCCACACGATCGAAGTTTGATGTTGACCCTTTTGAAGAAAGAGCCACACGATCGAACAGCTTGAAACGTCGCGGTAATTCTGAGAACTCTATCACACACATGAAAGGACGTGTCGAAGAGTTAGACATTACCCAAAACATCATAGTAAAACTCTTGAGCGATTAGACAAAAGACTTTAGGACAACTACACAAAAAATTCATTGTTGTCCAACGGTTTGGATATTTGGCTTTCACCTAGGAGATTCTGGTTTGAGTCTCTGAAATTGAATATTATTTTCTTATTTCTTTTTATTTTATAGTTTCATCTTTTGTCACCAATTATATTTAAACTTTACCTCATTTTGAGAGGCACTTTAATGGTCAAGTTCAATAGTATCGTAGATTAAAGACTTTTATGAACATCGTACCTATGTTAGTGTTATGTTATAGATATTTGTTTCAATTTCAACAAGTGGGGTTGAGGTGATTCAAATGGTTAATGCGATAATCCGGCTATTTTCGAGGTCTCTCTTGTTGAACGCCATCATGGTTGAGATGAGCACCCGAGTGAGTTTGACAAGTCGACTCGAATTTAAACTTTACCTATGTTTGAGAGGCACTATAATGGTCAAGTTCAATGGTATTTTAGATTAAAAAGACTTTTATGAACTTTGTACCTTTGTTAGTGTTACTTTGTACCTTTGTTTGTGTTACTTTGTACCTTTGTTAGTGTTATGTTATAGACATTTGGTCAAGTTCAACAAGTGGGGTTGAGGTGATTCAAATGGTTAATGTCACTTTATTTGATTCAAATTGTTAATGTGATAATCCAGTTGAATAGTTACAGGTTATTTCCAAGGTCTCTCTTATTGAACGCCAACAGGGTTGAAATGATTGAGATGAGCACCTGATTGAGTTTGACAAAATTGAAATAAAATCAAATAAAATCACTAAAAAAAATCGACAAAATTGAAAAAAATTGAAAAAAAACTAGCCTTATGACACTTCCTTCAACTAGAAGGGCGGTAAATCAAGGATTCCTTCGCCCAAGACCCATGATCCAACTCCCAACATGGAAATGATAAGCTATAGAATCATTCTAGAACCTCAATAGATGGGTTACAAACTCACATTACCAATCTCGACAACTGGACATGTCATCAGCGTTAGAAGAACGACCGCATCAGAGCAAGTCATGGGGATAGAAGATCCCGTTGAAGGATGATAGACCAATCGTAATCTTCAGCCCAATGAGCCAAGCTTTTGTAGAAGCAAGAACCCTTGTTCTAAATTGAGTCAAAGCTAAAATTAGATAATGAGATCGAAGATTGAGAAACAAGATTTGGAACTTTATTCTAAATTGAGTCATTTCACAATCTAACTTGATCAAGGCTTGATTGAATGAGTAAGATGCAATCTACCACAAGAATTGCATGAAACTTAGAAATGACAAAGAAATAAGTAGAAATTGCTTGGATTTTCATATGAACCCTAAACCAAGTATGAATTAAGGATATATGAAAGAAAAACCCAAAGAACCGTGAGTTAAGACCCTGAACCGATCAAATAGCTCGAGATTTAAGTAACGTTAAAATAACCCACTATATGAGCTCCGCTGCATATGAAATTTTAATACTGAGCATATTATATTATGTTGAGGTTAGATATAAAATTTGGTGGTCATTGGATAAGGATAAGTAGGTAAACCAAGAAACGGTGCAAAATGACCATAATGCCCCTAAGGTAATTTACCTTCGGTTCATGACCTAGATGACCTTCAAATGCTATGAAATTCATCAGTAGATCTTATTTTATGAAATGTTATATGAATTCTTATCCCAAGAGGTTATATAAGGTAACGAAGTTTGGGAGTAATTGGAAAACTTTAGTTAGCGAAACCAAGATATGGGAGAAAATGCTCATCACGATCCATATGACCTTTGCCATGAAGCACGATGTTTATAAGTTCCGTAGTCAATATTGCCAATGTTTGCTGTACACAAAAAATGATAGGGATGTTAAATTTTTAAGTCGGTTTTGGAAAGTATGGTGGATAAATTGGGTACCAAATTATTGTTTTCAACCTCATGTCATCCTCAGACTCATGAGCAAACTGAGGTAGTTAATAAAATATCAGCAGCATTGCTTAGGGCTATTATTTATAAGAATATTAAGTCATAAATTGGGTAACAAATTATTGTTTTCAACTACATGTCATCTTCAGATTAATGAGCAAACTGAGGTGTTCCCAGGAGCATTGCTTAGGGCTATTATTTGTAAGAATATTAAGTCTTGGGACGAATGTTTGCCACTCATTGTTCTCTTTTTGAAGTTGCTTAAGGATTTAATTCACTTACGCGTCTTGATTTGCTTTCTATTCATTCTAATATTTTTGTGAGTAAAGCAGCCACAAGTACGGCAAATGGGATCAAAACATTGCATAAAGAGGGGAAGGAGACAATTGAGAAACAAAATTTCAATGTTGCTACAAGAATTAACAAAGGACGGAATGAAATCATTTTTCGAACTAGTAACTGGGTTTGGATACATTTTCGCAAGGAGTGATTCCAATCTCAAAGGAAGACAAAGTTACATCCAAGAGGGGATGACCCTTATCAAGTCCTTGAAAGAATTAATAACAATGCATATAAAATGACTTAAGGGGATCGAGATTAAATCTCAGCCACTAACTTCTTTTGTGGGAGACTATAAATACCCACAAATTATTATGTAAAAATCAGATTTATGAGGAATGAAATTGATCTCTCAAGTTGAGAAGTTCCCCTTCGAAATTCGAGCATCGCGTGTGAGCCATGTAGTCACGCTTTGACATTGTGTGGTTGAGTGAAATTCTCAACCTTCTACTTATTTTTGGGATTTCTTTTCTCCGTATTCATTGTAATTTATCGTGATACAAACAAGTTTATTCTTGTAGGGAATGTATTAAGCACATGGATTTATTAATTACGGTGAACTTTTGTATAAAACGAAGTAAATACAAATGGAGTAACATGAGACAGAAGTAAACATAGTAATAAAAAGAAACTACATAAACTTAAAGGAAGTTAATCCCATGTGAAGTTAACATGACAATAATAGTAGGTTCTAAAGCACAAAAATATGTGGATAAATTTCATATATTGAGGTTGGATAAATTTCATATATTGAGGTGCGGAAAACATATACACACGGGCAACTAAAAATGATAGATCCACTATAAGGGCATTTGGTCTAGTGACATTTAAGGTTTTATGATGTAAAAATCAAGGGGATGTAGCTCAGATGGTAGAGCGCTTGCTTAGCATGCGAGAGGTACGGGGATCGATACCCCGCATCTCCAAAAGAGAGAAATTATTTTTTTAAGTATGAGTTAATTTAACATGTTATGTATAAGGTGGGTACGAGAGAAAAAGAAAAGATACTTATATTAAGGATTTATATCATTATGGCTATGCCATTTTTATAGATAAAAGAGAGTAATGTCCGAGAAGCACATATAGAGAGAGGACTCTTTGTAAGTAAAGAAAGCAATCTAGTAGTTATACTGCTACTTATGGAGAGGGAATTTGAAGAATTCCACAAAAGATAAGAGCTTATAGGATGGCGGTAGCGTCCGATGCATATGACGGAACTTCTTCACAATTGTGACCAATGAATGTTATTGTCATTTATAGCTTCTATCACAATAATATAAAATTTGGGGTCAAAGCCTATATAGGACTGAAAAGACCATTCACCACACGCTTGTAAATTAAATTATATCTACCACCTCTAAAATTTTCCACGGCAAACCTTCCAACAGCTTGCACTTCTTCATCATTGACATCCTTAATTGGAACTAGATTTTAAGGCAAATCTTCTCCACGACTCACTTTGGAACACGTTTATAGATAGTTTCAACAAACTTACTTTGCTCGTGAATACTTTGGAGTTCAATATTTATAGTTGGAGAACGCTATTCAAATTGATATGGTCGAATCTTACAACAAAGTCTAATTGAGCCTCCCTCTATTAGGAGATAGCTTCGAATCAAATTCTTTAGTTTGGACAATGGTTGCATTGTTTTAGTCAAACAACCAAGACTAATGTATTACCAATATATAAACATTTTGTACGTGTATTTTCTTACATATTAACAATTGAATACAAATAATAATTAAATTTATGAGTAGAAGTTTGGATGAAGTTTTATTAAATAGGTAATCTTAAATTATATCTAAAAATATATAAGATTTTTTTTTCTTTTTATATACATTTATATACAAAACAAAGATTCAAAAAGATGTCATTCATGCCATGTTTTAATTTTTGTTCTTTCTTATTTCTCAAAGATTAAAAAAAAAATTAAAAAATTATCCTCTCTCAAATATGGTTCGTTATTTGATTATTTTCTCTTGAGTGAAATTTAAGTGAAACACATTCTCTACCCAAGTAATTGCAAGATGCAAGCTTCACACTAAGAGGAATCAAAGTCCCAAGTATCAACGTCAATTTTTATTCTCCATCTCAACATAAATTAAACTTATTTTCGTGAAGATATCTATTTATAAAAGCAAAATATCTCAGGGTCACAAAAAAAAAAAAAAAAAAAAAGAGATATAGATACTAGACATAAATATGATACCAAATAGATATGGTAACATGTCATTCTTAAAAAACTAGGACACCGATATGACAATGATACATTAATTAAAAAGAATACGAAATTAATATTAACTTAATCAACAAAAATTTGTATTTTTTTTTTAAATTATAATCCAAATTAATAAAAAATACCATTGAACTTTGCAATTTATCTATAAAAAAATAATCATAATTGTTTAAAAAAAAAAATACGGTTGAATTTTCAAAAAAAAAAAAAAAAAAAAAAAAAAAAAATTCAAAACTACTCTTTAACTTTCAAAAGTGTTTAAAAAAAGATAGATGGGGAGAAAATTGAAGGTTATTTTAGGGGAAGGTTTTCAAAATCAGTATAAGATCCTCAAAACATAACAAGAAGTAATATCCTAGCTTAAGGTCGTGATTAAGAACCTACTAGTAGGCTACTTACTAAGTTTTACTCACTCCATGTTTATCATTTTTTTTCAAGTAACTAAGAGTTGGTCGTGGATGAGAGCGGACTTTGGAGTGTGGGCCATGGACTAAGCTATGTTTTTAATCTAGTATTTTTTGTTCTTCTTTTGAGTCTGCTTCTTATTTTGTGTTTGTAACGAGTATGTATATGTAACACCCCAAAAATGAAGGAAATTATCTCCCATAAGAATAAGCCACTCATGAAAGACCCAAAGGATAGAAAGGAAAAAATAAAGGATTAAGCAAGAACAAAGGACTTAGTCAAGTCACTCGTGTACCCTAACAAGTGATTTCAAGGAGTTAAAGGCCTTTTGAAAAGGATTGGAAAGGAAAAAGTAAATCAAAAGGGCAAAAAAGTCATTTTATCAATTATCAAGAATCTTTCCGGATTTGTAATTCCTTATCTAGAAGGAATCTCAAGATTCAAAAAAAGGGAAAAATGATAAAAAAAACGATGAGAAATTTGTAGAAAAATTATGGATTTTTCGAGAAAAATAATAATAAAATATTCGGAAAGTGGAAAATTACCAAAATACTCCTGGAAGAATGGATAATTACAGAAATGCCACTCTAATTAGAATAAGAGCATCTACCGTGACCATCCGAGAAAAATCTTTTGAACTTAAATCTCAATCGTCGGATCTCCTAAAAAATTTGAATGATCTAGAACGATCACGCACGGATCATCACATCCAACGACTAGTGTTCAAAGCCAAGGTCGGTAAGGCTATGATCGGAGTTGATATCTCCAAAAAATTATCCAGAAAGTTCGATCTCTAAATAACGAAATTCTGGAGCTCTCAATGTCGGTTTAAGCTCCTCCTATAAAGTCTTAAGTAGGAGCAACAATACGAAATAAGAATCGAGAAAGGTCGATCCCCCAATCGAAGACAATAAACGTTTAGATTATGGGTCTCCTACTCTCAGATTTCTTCCAAATTCGAGAGAAATCCTCCACCATTTCTCTTCTAACTTATTCCTACCGTTTCTCAACAAGATTACCCACAAGTTCTATGAAGGAATAGAGTGCTGAAAGTGCCTAGAAACCATTCCCGCAATTCGATCAGCCATTGAAGAACTTCAAGAAAAACTTGAAAATCCAATCCGAGGATACATGATGATTCGTCGAGCAAGAATGATTCCAATCAGTTTCTGCACCTCCAAGGAATGCTTCCATAGAAGACCACGAAGAAAAATAACCTCGAGAGCGTGCCAAATTGAAGAAAATAGGTTTCGAAATTAAATTGGGGATAAGAGTCAAAATTCCTATCTACGATCTCTTTTCCTTCAATTTCTTAGGCTACGATCCATGAGAAGTTATCAAATAAATCCCTCGCTCTTTCTTGTAACATCCATCTTTAAGTTTCACGAAGAAATCGAGGAGAGAAACGCTGTAATGTGGCTGTACAAGCCGAGTTTCAGATGGCGGCGACGCGAGCGCATCTTCTTCCAATTCAGAGGAAGAAAACGATGATACGGCCAGTTCAACTGAACTGTCCAAGTCAACTCAAAATTTGACCTTTTCTCGGGTTTTCTCAGTAGATCTTATTTTATGAAATGTTGTATGAATCCTTATCCCGAGAGGTTATATAATGTAATGAAGTTTGGGAGTTATTAGAAAACTGTAGTTAGCGAAACCAAGATATGGGAGAAAATGCTCATCACGATCCATATAACTTTACCTCCTAGGATAACTAAAGTGGTGTCCTTGAAATAATAGATTCCCCAGATGTACCCTTGGTCTCTAATAGATACTACCTGCACAATATCATGCTGGGCTATTCCTAAGAACTTATAAGTTCCAAGCTTGACCCAAGACGTTATGCATAAACCTAGGATCACCAAGAATCCAAGAAAACACCTAGGTTAATGCAAACATCATGCTTAACAAGTTGCTAGGATCCATGCCTGAAGTAACCATTATCTCACTTCACGAAGTGTACCGCGAGGCCCCTATTTCTCTTTAGGTGGGATGCTATGGTATATGTACCATGAGCAGGATTCCATGATGAACTTATTATCTCCCTCACCTAAATGAGATTTCCTGCACAATGATTTGCTAGCAGGATGCCACGATTATGACAACGCCACCTATGCACTCATGGGGAGAAAATTAAGAGTTACTTCGGAAGAGTTTTCATGGTTAAAATACGATGCATGACATGACAACCTCTAAGGTTTAGTTCCTAAAAACGAAACACGAAGTCATATCCTAGCTCAAGGCTTAGACATGCTCGAAATTACCAACTATTTTCTGTAAGGTCTATTTTATATGACATGAGAATAAATTCAATTCAAGTTGGTTGGAGCAAGTTCGGAACCTAAAACTCATGCTAGTTATTATGGGTTCAAATGATTACGGAGGTCATGTTCATGAAGCCTTGGAAGGCATTGGAAGGCATGAAGCGGAGCAAGTTCGAAATAACTCAAGAAAGTTACACCTTATGCCTCAAGAAAATTTGTGTTTTCGCATCGAATGCTGGGTAACACCCTTTTGTTTTAAAATGTCTTGTGTTGTCGTTCCTTATTCTGTGTTTTCGCATCAAGGTCATTTCATAAAGGTCCTACTAGGAGTTGAATCTAGGTCGTTGGATTCAAAGTCCAAAGTGCTAACCACTACACCATAGAATCCCTTATAAAAATTTATTTTGGAATGGTTTTCCTATTTTATGCAGATTCCACAAGAAGAGAGATCCTATCACGAGTCAAACTCAAGTTATTGGATTCAAAGTTCTAGAGCTGTTTTATCTAACTCGTTGTGATCTTGAGCACCTTTAGAGTGGTTGCAGAAGTATCCCTCCAATGTTGATTGAAACTCTTGGAGAACATGTAATTTTATATATTTCTTATAGTTAATTTATATATTGTTGTATATTACAAACAAATTGAAATAATACTTTACATCCCAGTCTTTCTTTCTTCCGTGCAAAACTTAACATGAAAACTATATTATTTCAATATTCACTCGAGAAACAAGGGCTGAAAACTATATTATTTCAAACTCTCCATTATTGCTTCTACTTTGCGTGAAAATGCTTCCACTAAATCATGTTGCTAACTAGGTTGTTTGATTTGGTTCAATTCTTGGGTCCACTAGATTGAATCGACCTAGCTCAATTAAACTCTTGATAATATAAAAATCATAAGTTTCTTAAATTACCTTAACTTAAAAGTTTAACCCCTAATTTTTTTTTAGAATGTTTAGCTTTGTTTCTAGTTGATCTCTAAATGCTTAGAAGTATCTAATAAGACTTCTATTCAAGGAACTTTTCTCTATAAAAGATGAAGACTTCAGGTTTATTATTAAGGAATTTCAAATGCGTGATTTGATATATCATAGAGGACAAAAATATTTATTTGTTTCAAATATCTTATGTTGACCATTCTTTTTTGTCAAGTATTTTGAATATTATCATTGTGAATTACTAATGGCATTAGATTGAATCTCATTAATAACAATATCCCAAAACTCAGGTAAAGATGACATCAAAATTAATACTTTAATTTCATCTTCAAAATTTATTTCCACTTGACTCGGTTGACATGTAATCATAATAGTCACCCGTGCACAAATATTTACAACCTTAAAAGGTAGAAATTATATGGAGTACAAGAGAAGAGTGCTTAAAATAATTTCAAAATATAGAAAAAAAAATAGTAGGAATTGGTCAAAGTCAACATCCATGGATCACTTATGGATCACTTATGGCACAGCACAACACAGATGAGGGTAACATTTTTTTTATTTCTCTACTATATTAGGCCCTTTGGTTTATTGGCCTTACAAGATGGAGACATGAAGTTTTCTATGTTTGAAATAAATTTGGTTTGATTGTTTTCGGGTTAGCATTGGTACCATCAAAACTTATTTATTTCTTTGAAATGTTCGAGTTTACAATTTACATGTTTTCATTTTTCTACTTTGTCTGCCTGCATTTAGAAATGAAGCAAAATTAGTCTGAGGGTTTTAGGCAGATTGTTATAATTCTAATTTTTAACTAAAAAAAAATTAGTCTCGTTGTCACCCTTAAAACTACCCTATAGGTATAATCGACCTATTATCTGTTGGCTTTTTTTCCTTAATCTTTTGATGATAACAAACCTACCTTCAATTATTAACAATTCTCAGTATTTTTGTCCACAGTGTAAGGTTGGGAACAACCATTTCAACGTCTTTTTTGGTTCACTCAAATTAGAGATAAAACGAAGAAGTTCCAGTCAAAACAAATACCCGACGTGATGATGTGGTGGCAAAATTGACACTATGGACCAATCAAATTCAAAACAAGATACCTGACGTGATGACATTTATAAATTTGGTGGAGTAACAAGGTGGAGTTTTCAATTACATTTATAAAAGTTTTCCATTACTTTTAAATTATAAAATCATTTCAATTACATTTATAAAAGTTTTCGATTACCTTTTAAATGGCAAGAAATTATAAAGATTTCGTTTACATTTATGAAAACTAGTTGTTACTTTTAAATGAAAAAAAAATTATAATGATTTTATTTATGAAAACGAGTTATTACTTTTAAATGGAAAGAAATTATAATGATTTCATTTAGTTTTGATAAAAGATAATTATTTGAATTACAAAATCATTTCAACTTCATTTAGATTTATAAAACTTTTAATTATTTTTAAAATGTTACTCACAGTTTTCATTAACATGTATTATATTTAAATATGTTATATATATATATATATATATATATATATATATATAATAAAATGAATTTAAAATATTTTTAATATTTATTTAAAATAATATATATATATATATAAATGAAACATGTGGTCTATAATTTTTTATGATAAATTTAAAAATAAATAAATATTATTTTTCGTGTTGCACGTTTCGGTTCACGTTTTAGTGGTCCGTATCAATTCCTATTTTTACAACTTGATCGCTATTTAAACTCATCACCTCTTAGTATTTTTGACAGCACAACACACAGAACATTTGTTTCCTCGATCTAAATTTTTTTTAAAAAGCCTCCATTGTTGCTCCCTACAAAACTTCCAATTCTATTTTTTTTTTTTTTTTTTTATCTTATTCATGAGAGAGATGTCTATTATTTAAGAGTGTTGTGGTGTGTTTCTATAAGATTTCAGACAATTGTACTGGTTTGATCCTAAGCCGTTGAAAGAATTGAGTTTGCTCTTGAACTCGTAAAAAGAGCGGTATACCGGTTTGATCCTGAGCCGTGGAAAGGATTGAGTTTGCTCTTGAACTCGTAAAAAGAGCGGTGTACCGGTTTGATCCTGAGCCGTGGAAAGGATTGAGTTTTCTCTTGAACTCGTAAAAAGAGCGGTGTACCGGTTTGATCCTGAGCCGTGGAAAGGATTGAGTTTGCTCTTGCAGTCGTAAAAAGAGCGGTGTAGCGGTTGGGCTCTGATCCGAGGAAAGAGTCAGAAAGTTTTATTCAAAGTTTTATTCAAATTCCCACTATAAAACTATGGTCTTATATTTTCTAACCCTTTTCCTATTTAAGTTCTAAATTATTGTTAAGTTTTATTGCATGGTATCAAGTTTGATTGTTATTAAAAAAAAATTTAATAATTAGATTGTTGAAACCCTATTCACCCCCTCTAGGGTTGTCATATCGATCCAACATTATCCTTCCACCAATAGGAGCAAAGGCAACGTTACTATGTGAAAGTTTCATGTCATTTATTCAACAATAAGGGTGTTAGCATGCATTTGAAAATGAACCCATATTTAAAAAATTTAGATAAAATAGAAAAAAATTGTTATCTCCAAGACAATAATACTGTGTGAAACTAGCCTCAAGATGCTTCCTTAACTCTTAGAGGCGGTAAACCAACGGTTCCTTCACCCAAGACCCATGGCCCAACTCCCAACATGGAAGGGATAATCTAGAGAATCATTTTAAGAACCCTAACGGATGGGTTACAAACTCACATTATCAAGCTCGACAACAAACAATGTCGCCGGCAAATTTAGGAAGACTACATGAAATTACGAATATATCAATGTAGGATTTTTTAATTTACCGATTTTTAAAATGTTAAATTATGTGAAATTACTAGCAAAGAAGAATATTTTAGAGAGCTATTCCTTTTTATTTAAGATTTTGATATTTAAGAAAAGAGAAAATGAATAAAAATAGGAGACATTTTATAGATTTAGGAGGAGTAAGTGAAAACAAAAAGGGAGTCATGACCCATTTTCGGTGGGTTCTCGAGGCACGAATCGGTAATTATTCTTATTTCTTTTCCCTTTAGACACTCGGTGGTCGGGAGTAAATCGAACAAAGTGTCTGTCCAAAATAAAAGGGCCCAACCAGATTTGAATTGGTGACCTCTTGATTTGCAGTCAAATGCTCTACCACTGAGCTATGGACCCATTTTGCATGATTTGAACTTTAGTGACTCCTTCTACCGAGTGTTAATCCAAAGTGTAAAAAGTGTCTGTCCAAAATAAAAGGGCCCAACCAAGTTCAAACGGGTGACCGGTCAAATTCTCTACCACTGAGCCATGGATCCATTTTGTAGGATTTTAACCTTAGTGACCCCGTAGACATAGTGTCGGTCCAAAAAGTGTAACAAATTTCTATCCTAGATAGAAGGGCCCAACTAGGTTCGAATTCGTCACCTCTTGATCTGCAATTAAATGCTCTAACATTGAGCTATGGTCCCATTTTGTATGATCTCAATCTTAGTGACCCCTTCTACAGATTATCGGTCAAAAAGTGATCCTACCGAATCGACTATGGACCAATTTTGTATAAATTGGTGGATTACCTATCGGGAGTTAAACACAGGTCGTTAGATTTAAAGTCGAAAGTGCTAATCACTACACCATAGAACTACTTGTTAAACTTTATTTTGGCAGCGATTTTGATAAGCGTCAACAACGCTGGATTTTGCAAAGCTAGAGGTCGTAGTATGCTTACAGACTTTCACAAGGTGTTTTCAACTTCTTTTATAGGTAATTGAACTTTTGAGTCCATGCAAATGATTGGTTGGATTAGTATGAGTTTAAGAAGACAGAGGAGAGAAGAGAGACTTTGTTAGAAACTCACCCATAGGTAATCTCCCAAGATGTTTTCAACTTCTTTTATAGGTAGAATTTTAAAATCAAACCACAACAAAATTTACTTCTATCTAGCAAAATTATTTTTTGTTTGAAACAAGATTATAGATAAATTTAAAATCCAAGAAAACGGATCTGAGTTTGATATTATTTGATTTTGGGTATGGACACAATTAGCTGATTTCTTTTGATTACATTAATGAATGTATGTACATGTTTAAAGTGTTGATCTTAATGGTTTTAGAAAATATCAACACATCATCAATATAAACTATAGAAATTTTTTGAAAGGATTGAAAATATCATTCATAATCTTCTGAAATTCGGATGGAGCGTTTTTTAGCCTAAATGACATGACGTTCCCCTCATATTTTCTAATTGGACATTAAATGCTATTTTATATTTGTCCTTTTAAGAAATTAGAATTTTCCGAAACCCCAATTTCATGTCGAATTTTATAAAAACATTTGACTCTAAATTCTTTTTATCAAATCATTTTTGTTTTGGATTGGATATCTTATTTATTCTAAAACCTTATTCAAAGGTTTGTAGTTAATTACTGATATCAGAATTTCTTGTTACTTTTCACCATGTTGTTAACCTAAAATGTCAGAAATGACCACCTGCTCTTTGGAGACCTTATCAGCTTCCTCCGCAAAATATCACCTAAAATGTCACAGTATTTAGTGTTTGATACTTTTTGACTTAACCCTAGGGTTCTATTTATGGTGAACTTGTGATTATTTTTGTCAAATTATATATTTGAATACCTAATACATTAAGATATAATATCTTATTTAAATAATATTAAAATGTGGTAGAATATCATAATATATGTTTAATTAATATGAATATCATTCAAATTTCAAATATATATTTTTATTTAATGTTTATGATACACATAAATTATTTTAATATTTAACATATCAAATACGTTAATATGTTTTGATATTATACTTCAAGACTATAGGAACTTTCTCAGAGGACCTGAGAGTTACATCGGCCCACAATGCATCTCATGGACGATGCAAAACTATGGTGGCGCTTGAAGGTGAATTGTATAAAAAACTGGTCATGCACCAAAGAATTATGGGAAGACCATTGATGGAATTGAAGCAATTGACGCTCCCCTGTATGGGTTTCCAATCAAAGACCTAATGTTTGATGTTGACTCTTTTGAAGAAAGAGTCACGTGATCGAACAACAAGAAACGTGGCGGTATCTCTGAGAACTCTATCACACACATAAAAAAAACGTGTCGAAGACATTACACAGAAAATCTGGCTTTCATCGAGGAGACCCGAGTTTGATTCTCGACAATGAAATTTTATTTTCTTATTTCTTTTATTTTATAGTTTCATCTTTTGTCACCAATTATATTTAAACTTTACCTAGGTTTGAGAAGCACTATAATAGTGTTATGAACTTGATTTGAGAGGCACTATAATGGTCAAGTTCAATAGTACCTTAGATTAAAAAGACTTTTATGAACTTTGAACCTTTAATAGTGTTATGTCATAGATATTTGGTTCAATTTCAACAAGTGAGGTTGAGGTCATTCAAATGGTTAATGTGTTAATTCGGTCATTTTCAAGGTCTCTTTTGTTGAACGCCATCATGGCTGAGATGACTGAAATGAGCACCAGAGTGAGTTTGACAAGGAGGGTCGTAGAGAACCACACCCCAAGCCAAGCTCATGTTGGGCTTAACAAACTGAAAATCCAAAAACACAAACCCTTAAATGGGAACCAGGATGCTAAGGAATTAAAAAAACTATTTTTGACGTTGAACACTACTTGAAGGTTACAGGAACTTGCTCATAGGACCTAAGAGTTACGTTGGCCACAATGCATCTCAAGGACGGTAGCGCTCGAAGGTGGATGATATAAAAAATGGGTCATGCACCATAAACTCATGGGAAGACCGTTGATGGAATCGATGCAATCGACGCTCCCCTTGATGGGTTGCCAATTAAAGACCTGACGTTTGATGTTGACTCTTTTGAAGAAAAAGCCACACGATCGAACACCTCGAAATGTCGTGGTAGCTCTAAGAACTCTATTATACGACCTGAGAGTTGAGGGCTACAGGAACTTTCTCATACGACCTGAGAGTTACATTAGCCACAATGCATCTCATGGACGATGCAAAACTATGGTAGTGCTCGAAGGTGAATGGTATAAAAAATGGGTCATGCACCATAAACTCATGGGAAGATCGTTGATGGAATCGATGCAATCGACGCTCCCCTGGATGGGTTGCCAATCAAAGACCTAACATTTGATATTGACTCTTTTGAAGAAAGAGCCACACAATCGAACAGCTCGAAACGTCGCGGTAGCCCTGAGAACTCTAACACACATAGGGAAGGACGTGTCGAAGAGTTAGACATTAAGCAAAAGATCATGCAAAAACTCTTCAGCGATCTGACAAAATACTTCAGGACATCTACACCAAAAATCCATTGTCGTCCAGCGGTCAGGATATCTGGCTTTCACCCAGGAGACTCGAGTTCGATTCCCGACAATGGAATGTTATTTTCTTATTTCATTTTATTTTACAATTTCTATCTTAGACTAAAAAGACTTTTTATGAACTTCGTACCTTTGTCAGAGTTATGTTATAGATATTTTGTTCAATTTCAAATGGTTAATGCGATAATCCAGTCGTTTTCGAGGTCTCTCTTGTTGAACGACATCATGGTTGAGATGAGCAGGTGATTCAAATGGTTAATGTGATAATCCAGTCGTTTTCGAAGTCTCTCTTGTTGAACGACGTCATGGTTGAGATGAGAAGGTGATTCAAATGGTTAATGCGATAATCCAGTCGTTTTCGAGGTCTCTCTTGTTGAACGACGTCATGGTTGAGATGAGCACTCGAGTGAGTTTGACAAGTTGGGCTGTAGAGAACCACACCTCAAGCCAAGTTCATGTGGGCTTAACAAACTTAAAATCCAAGAACACAACCCCTTAAATGTAAACCGGGATGCTAAGGAATTAAAAAGCTTTATTTTTTACGTAGAACAATACTTGAAGGTTACTGTTACTTGCTCATAGGACCTAAGAGTTACGTTGGTCGCAATGCATCTCATGGATGATGCAAAACTATGGTGGCGCTCGAAGGTGAATGCTATAAAAAATGGGTCATGCACCATAAACTCATGGGAAGACTATTGATCCAATCGATGCAATCGACAATCCTTCGGATGGGTTGCCAATCAAAGACCTGATGTTTGATGTCTGATGTTTACCGTTTTGAAGAAAGAGCCACACGATCGAACAGCTCGAAACGTCGCGGTAATTCTGAGAACTCTATCACACACATGAAAGGACGTGTCGAAGAGTTAGACATTACCCAAAACATCATAGTAAAACTCTTGAGAGATTAGACAAAAGACTTTAGGACAACTACACCAAAAATTCATTGTTGTCCAACGGTTTGGATATTTGGCTTTCACCTAGGAGATTCTGGTTTGATTCTCTGAAATTGAATATTATTTTCTTATTTCTTTTTATTTTATAGTTTCATCTTTTGTCACCAATTATATTTAAACTTTACCTCTTTTTGAGAGGCACTTTAATGGTCAAGTTCAATAGTATCTTAGATTAAGACTTTTATGAACATCGTATCTATGTTAGTGTTATGTTCTAGATATTTGTTTCAATTTCAACAAGTGGGGTTGAGGTGATTCAAATGGTTAATGCGATAATCCGGCTATTTTCGAGGTCTCTCTTGTTGAACGCCATCATGGTTGAGATGAGCACCCGAGTGAGTTTGACAAGTCGACTCGAATTTAAACTTTACCTACGTTTGAGAGGCACTATAATGGTCAAGTTCAATGGTATTTTAGATTAAAAAGACTTTTATGAACTTTGTACCTTTGTTAGTGTTACTTTGTACCTTTGTTTGTGTTACTTTGTACCTTTGTTAGTGTTATGTTATAGACATTTGGTCAAGTTCAACAAGTGGGGTTGAGGTGATTCCAATGGTTAATGCGATAATCCGGCTATTTTCGAGGTCTCTCTTGTTGAACGCCATCATGGTTGAGATGAGCACCCGAGTGAGTTTGACAAGTAGACTCGAATTTAAACTTTACCTACGTTTGAGAGGCACTATAATGGTCAAGTTCAATGGTATTTTAGATTAAAAAGACTTTGTTAGTGTTACTTTGTACCTTTGTTAGTGTTATGTTATAGACATTTGGTCAAGTTCAACAAGTGGTGTTGAGGTGATTCAAATGGTTAATGTCACTTTATTTGATTCAAATTGTTAATGTGATAATCCAGTTGAATAGTTACAGGTGCGGTGAACGTGGAGATTAAACACGTGACCTTCTGAGCTATCCCTGCTAACATTAAAAATAAAAATTCATAAGTAAAGCTATTTCCAATAATTCATTATATTTTAAAAAGAAATAATAATCAACTAAACTATAAGGTGCAATGAATGCAGATCGAACCAAGACCTTCCAATATTCAATCTAATGCTCTCCCAACTAAGCCATCCCAAATAACATAAAAAATTAATAATCACAAGTTTTAGATTGAATAGGCAAGTTATGCAACTTAGTCAACCTATGCCAGTTGGATAAAAAACGGTATTTCCACTAATTCATTATATTTTAAACATAAATAATCACTAATTTTGGAAAGAATAGTCAATTATGCAATGTGAACCAAATGCGGTGAACGTGGATCGAACACGTGACCTTCAGATCTTCAGTCTGACGCTCTCCCAACTGAGCTATCCCCGCAATCATTAGATATGAAAATTCATCAGTAAAGATATTTTCGCTGATTCATTGAGATTTCAAAAAAAATAATGACTAATTTTTTTATTGAATAGTTTAGGTTATGCAAATAGAAACAGGTGCGGTGAACGTGGAGATCGAACACGTGACCTTCAAATCTTAAATATGACGCTCTCTAAACTGAGCTATCCGTGCTAACATTAAAAAAGAAAGTTTTTAAGTAAAGATATTTTCGCTAATTAATTTAAATTTTAGAAAGAAATGATCACTAATTTTAGATTGAATAGTCAAATTGTGCAACGTGAACCATGTGTGGTGAACGTGGATCGAACACGAGACCTTCAAATCTTCAATCTAACGCTCTCTCAACTGAACTATCCACACTACTGTTAGAAATGAAAATTCATCAGTAAAGGTATTTTCGCTACTTCATTGAAATTTTAAATAGAAATAATCACTAATTTTTAATAAGATATTCAAGTTATCCAACTTGTATAAGCTGCGGTGAACTAGAACACGTTAGGTATTTCCGATAATTCATTGAGATTTCAGAAAGGAACAATGACTAATTTTAGATTGAATAGTCGGGTTATGCACCTAGAATCAGTTGCGGTGAACGTGGAGATCAAACACGACCTTCAAATCTTCAGTCTGACGCTCTCCCAACAGAGCTATCCCCGCTAATATTAAAAATGAAAATTCATAAGTAAAGGTATTTCCGCTAATTCATTATGTTTAAAAAAGAAATAATCACTAATTTTAGATTGAATAAGCAAGTTATGTTTTTAGATTGTATAGTCAGGTAATAAACTTGTATTAGGTGCGTTGAACGTGGATAAAACACGTGTGACCTTCAAATCTTCAGTTTAACAATCTCCCAACTAAGCTACTCTTGCTAACATTAAAAATGAATATTCATCAGTAAAGGTATTGGGTACACTTCTGGAAATTCAACAAAAGGCAATAGTATTAGACCGAGATGCCAGATTTCAATCTCGCTTCTGGAAAATTCAACAAAAGGCATTGGGTACGCAGTTATAGTATGACATTCCACCCATAAATAGATGGTCAAACAGAAATGCTCAAGTAAATATTGGAAGACATGTTGAGGGTATATGTGATGGATTTTGCAGGAAGCTAGGATAAGTACCTACCCCTTATGAAATTCGCTTATAATAATACTTGCCAAGCCACCATAAAAATGGCCACATACGAGGTTCTTTATGGACGAAGATTTCGATCCCCTATCTTTTCGGAAGAAGGGGGGCAAACGACAACTATTGGGCCAGAGCTGGTGCAAATTACCAACGCCGCAGTCCAAAAGATTAAAGCTAGGATACAGACCGCACAAAGCCGAGAGAAAAGCTATGCAGACCTAAGGCGCAAGGACATGAAATTGTAGGTAGGGGATCATATATTCCTAAAGGTAGCACCCCATGAGAGGGGTGCTCAGGTAGGGTGAAAAGGGGAAGCTAAGCCCTAGGTTTATCCGTCCCTTTGAGATATTAGAAAGGATTGGATCTGTGGCCCATAGAATCGGGCAATGCCCAAACTTGTCTGCAGTACATAATATCTTTCATGTATCCATACTACGGAAGTATACCCTAGATCGTTCGCACGTACTGGCTCATGAAACTCTCTTCTTGAGAGATGACCTAACATATAAAGAAGACCCGATTCAAATAATAGACAAGAAAGTCAAATGATTGAGAAACAAGGAAATCTCTCTCGTTAAGGTCCTATGGAAGAATCATAGAGTAGAAGAATCCACTTGGGAAACAAAAGGCAAATAAGAACCTTGTACCCTGACCTATTTTAGAATAAGCACTTTCGATGACCGAAAGTTTTCAAAGGAGAGGAGAATTTGCAACACTCAAGGTCGCCAATAAGAGACAGTGTATAATCCCTACTAGGTTGTATCTAGAAGCAAAGAACAAGTAAAATTGAAAAAACATTAAGAAAATGGTACTTTTTCTAATTTTTATAAACTTCCCGAATCATTAAATTTTTTATAGAATAAGAATTACAAGGTGCTTAAAAAAGGAAGGCTCTGATCGGAGAAAACTTTTCTGGCAGAAGATTTAGAAAAATAAAGAATGAAATTATAGAAATTCTAGACGTTTCAATGGTAGTGGAAAATTCGTCTATAAATTATGAATTAGGGTAGACTATTAGGGGCAAGAAGCAAGCTTAATCGAGTACCCAATCGAGAGATACAAGTTTTTTGTTTTGGGGTATCGTGTTCATGGGTTTACCTCGAATTCGAGAACTATAGTCCACTATTCATTTCCAAACTTGTTCCTGCACCTTCTAAATAAGTTTACCCATAAGTTTGGTGAAGGAAAGAGGTCCTCAAAGTGCTAGTAGGTTTTCACACGAATTAGTCCACGTTAGGTTACCCTCTAATGTTTTCCTAAGCAAAAACCTCAACTCCTAAAGCCTAACCGATTACATTATGTATAAACCTAGGTTCATCAATAATCCATGTACCAAGTACCGAGAACTATGTGAATAACATGTTAAATAAGTTGCTAGGATCCATACCCATAAGTAACCATTATCTGCATTATGATGTGTACTAAAAGGCCCCTATTCCTCTTTAGGTAGGATGTCCGGCAATATGTATCATGAGCTGGATGTTATGATAGGCCTACCTTTCCCATCAGCTAAACGAGATGTCCTGCACAACGATTTACCAGTAGGATTACATGATTATGACGATACCACTCAGGTGTTCATGGGGAGAAAATTGAAGGTTATTTTAGGGGAAGGTTTTCAGGATCAGTATATGATACATAACACGATGACCTCTAAGTTCTAAGATCCTGAAAACATAACAAGAAGTAATATCCTAGCTTAAGGTCGCGATTAAAAACCTTCTAGTAGGCTACTTACTAAGTTTTACTCACTCCACGTTTATCATTTTTTTTCAAGTAACTAAGAGTTGGTCGTGGATGAGTGGACTTTGGAGAAATTCCACTCAAACTTGTGGGGTTTATTTGGCAAGCATGAAAGTTTGGTTAAACCAAATTTTGACACCTCAAAATTCCACTAACATGTATTTTTCCATTAAATGAAGTCAACATTTTGACTTTCTTCATTTTAATTCAACCATTAATTTGAATAATTAATTTCAAATTAAAGTAACATTAAATGATTAATTAAACTATTTAATTAATATTTAATATTAATTCAAATGCCAATCCCAATCAATTCCGACACATAATTGATTAAGATATTTAAATCTTATTTAAATATCTCATATTATCTCTTTTTGTTTAATTCGTAAATAAAACAAAAATGCAGTTAAATATATCGTATATATGTAGCGCATATTTCCTAATTTGAATTCGAACACTTCGAACTCACTCGTCACACTATTCTATGGTTTAGTCCAATATGAGCTAGCAGAGGGACCTAATGGACCTGTAGATCATGGGCTCCAACGATCCAAGATTAACAGGTTAAACTCATTAATCTAGTTAACCAACATTCGTTAACTACTAGGACACTCCACTATAGCCTAGTAGTTGCACTCCCTTCACTATAGATATATTTCTGTCCATTTGATACAACCATGATTAGTAAGTCGATCCTTCACAGGTTGTTCGTAACTAGACCTGGGTCAATTTACCGTTTTACCCCTAAAGTTACTTCTTGTTCCTTATGTCTCACTGATCCTCTAATGAACAATTGGTTTGTGGTCCAACCAGTAAACCGAATCCCTCTTAGGCCAATGGGAGGGTGGGGCCCCTTGTTCAAGACCTGGAGTCAGTGCTTAAGGGAACTACCTCTCTTCTATCCCTAAAAGTGGGTAGGAGTGAATTCCATCTTGCACCCCACGTGTTAGGATCGATACCAGTTGTTAGGATCGCACAACAACGCACACGCTCGATCTAGATGAACACAAAGAGAAGGATAGAGAGAAGTTGCAAGGAGAACTCTGGCTAAAAGGATTTTTTATTGATGACTTCAGGCATGTACAACAAGAGAGTACAGAGAATAGAAAAGTACATTTAAGAGCTTTACTGGACGGGATATATATATGGTTCAGTCTACTAAATATAGCTTTACCAGATTTAACCATCTACTATATATAGCTATGTACCATATATGGCTTTACCAAATATAGCTTTACCGGATATAGCCATTGACCAAGCTATAAATACAGGGAGCAGACTCCATAACTCAACAATTCTCCCACTTGGAGACTGATCCTACACCATACCAATTAGGGCTTTGCATAGCTTTAATTTTCCAACATCAACACATTTTGTCAACATGTCTGCTGGATTCTTTGCACCCTCTATCTTCTCCAAACACATATCGCCTTCTTCCACTAACCTGCGAGTGAAATGGTACCGTCTTCTAATGTGTTTTGTCCTTGAATGATAGACAGGGTTTTTCACCAACTGTATGACACTTTGACTATCTGTATAAAGGATCTTCTTGCACTGCTTCCGGCCTAATTCTTCTAGATAGTCTGTCATCCATATCATCTCCTTTCCAGCTTCAGCTATGGCCACGTACTCAGCTTCAGTAGATGAAAGAGCAACGCATTTCTGAAGCTTAGACATCCAACTCACTGCTGTTCCATCTATAGTGTAGATATACCCAGATGTGCTCTTGCTGGAGTCTACATCTCCACTCAGATCAGCATCCACAAAACCCTGCAGAACTACTTTGCCATTGCCATAACAAAGTGTAGTATTGGATGTACCTCTCAGATATCTCAGAAGCCACTTCACAGCTTCCCAATGTTCCTTCCCTGGATTTGCCATGTACTTGCTAACAACTCCCACTGCATGTGTTATGTCAGGTCTAGTGCAGACCATAGCATACATCAAACTCCCAACTGCAGAAGCGTACGGAACTGATGCCATGTGCTCACGTTCCTCAACTGTCTTGGGAGATTGCCCCTTTGACAATTTAATATGATTTGCCAAGGGGGTAGTCCTGGGTTTAGCGTTATTCATCTTGAATTTGGACAACACCTTCTCAATGTACTGCTCTTGGGATAGATTTAATGTGCCAGCAGATCTATCTCGAGAAATCCTCATCCCAAGGATCTGCTTCGCTGCACCTAAATCTTTCATCTCAAATACTGAAGACAAGCTTGCCTTCAGGTGGTTTATCTCCCTCATACTTGATCCAGCAATTAGTATATCATCCACATACAGGAGTAGAAACACATAAGAATCAGTGTATTTCTTGAGGTAGCAACACTGATCCTTTTCACTTCTGTGGAAACCACTCTTGCTCATGAAGGAGTCAAACTTCTTGTACCATTGTCTCGGTGCTTGTTTCAGTCCATACAAGCTCTTATTGAGCTTACACACCATGTGCTCCTTGCTTGGAGCTGCAAATCCTTCGGGTTGTTGCATATAGATCTCCTCATCTAGATCTCCATGTAAAAATGCCGTTTTTACATCCATTTGCTCAAGGTGCAAATTCTCCGATGCAACAATACTCAGTAGAATTCGGATAGTAGTTAATTTCACAACTGGAGAAAAGATCTCAGCATAATCAATGCCTTTTCTTTGTGAATATCCTTTAACTACTAACCGAGCCTTAAACCTCCTTCTGCCATCTGGTTCAACCTTGATTTTGAACACCCATTTGTTCAACAGAGCTCTCTTTCCTGTAGGCAACTCAGTCAGCACCCACGTATTATTCCTTTCAAGTGAGCTCATCTCATCATCCATGGCTTGCTCCCACTTAGTTGAATCTTCCACTTGTAGGGCCTCATCAAAGGACTCTGGTTCTCCTTCGTCAGTCAGCAACAGATAGTGTAATGAGGTTGAATATCTGTCTGGTGCTCTGGTAGTTCTGGATGATCTTCTCAACACCTGTTCAGGTGCAACTTGCTCCACGTCTGGTTCTTCAGCAATAGGATTAGCCACGTCTGGTTCTTCAGCAATAGGATCAGGAGTTTCTTGAGCTTCTGTTGTACCATCACTGTGTGAATTTTCTTGCCACTCAAATTCAACTCCCACTTGCTTCGTAGTCTCAGAGTTTATCTTCTCTCTGTCCTTGTACATGACATTTTCATCAAAGGTCACATCACAGTGTCTTAGGATCTTCATATTTTTCTCATCCCAAAACCTATACCCGAACATGTCAGAGCCATAGCCTATGAAGTAGCATTTCACAGCCTTAGCATCAAGCTTATCTCTCTTCTCTGGATCTTCAGCGACGCTTCCGGATGACGCAACCCCCTCTGGAGCTTCAGCGACGCTTCTTCCGGTACTTTTCTTTAATTCTCTAACAGTCTTTGTGAAGCTAACTCGTTTATGTTTGCTCATAACAAAGTTCTCACAAGGACTCATAACAATCTCCGCATCAAATACACCTTGTTCATAGCCGACGATTTTTCGTACATATTCGACAGCGTTTTCAACAGACCTGACGTTGTCTTCTCCTTGATAATATTGAACGCCACGTTTCTAGATAGCGTCAACTGGATCAGCCCCAAGGCTTATCGATTCTTGAGCTTCCACTGTTTCGTGGTCATGGTATCCGGCTTCACCCCCAACAGAGGTTCGTGAAGATCTTTCTGGTACAGATAATCTTCAATCTGCATCTTCCAGAAACCGAAATCGGATCCATCGAACTTCTCAATTCCAATCTTTGAACTTTCCATCTTCACAGATCGTGGTGAATTTTGCCTTGCTCTGATACCAGTTGTTAGGATCGATACCAGTTGTTAGGATCGCACAACAACGCACACGCTCGATCTAGATGAACACAAAGAGAAGGATAGAGAGAAGTTGCAAGGAGAACTCTAGCTAAAAGGATTTTTTATTGATGACTTCAGGCATGTACAACAAGAGAGTACAGAGAATAGAAAAGTACATTTTAAGAGCTTTACTGGACGGGATATATATATGGTTCAGTCTACTAAATATAGCTTTACCAGATTTAACCATCTACTATATATAGCTATGTACCATATATGGCTTTACCAAATATAGCTTTACCGGATATAGCCATTGACCAAGCTATAAATACAGGGAGCAGACTCCATAACTCAACACCACGTCCCCAGCCATTCACCCAGTCTTACCCCTGAAATGGGAGGCCTATTGAGTCGGCGAAGTAGAGTCACTCTCACCCATGCAAATCTAAGGATAATTCCGAATAAACAGGAGATCATGGTTAGCTCAGGAATAAAATCGAGTTACCTAGGTTATCGAATGAAAAGAAAATCAGTCACAATAGTAAACGACATTATAAAGTGAGAGTGGTTTTCTTCATGGTCCGATCTTATGCAATACTCATTGCATAGGACGCCCCCACTCATATGTCTCCACATGTACAATTTAGTGATCACATTGTTTATATCATATACAAAAGTGGGCCGCATCCATAGTGTCCACAGAATAAGATACTCAGCCTTATCCTTATACTATAGATCATTTTGACTATATACTTGAACTTGATCCACTCTTATGTCTCTACATATAGTTCAAGTAATCATACTATAGCCAGAGTGTTCTTAGTTAATTTGATTTAGATTAATGATCGTAAAATTCACTTTATTCAATAACAATCTTTACTGAATAAACAACAATAATAACTTTCTTGAAAATAAAATATCTTTTTGTTTACAAACTATGAGTTTTAGGACATAAAACCCAACAAACTCCCACTTGGACTAAAACTCTAGTGGGGTTTTATAACGTTGAGTAGAGAGAAATACAATAAACTAGGGCATCACATACTCATGCCATTTCTCCCACTTGCCCTAGATTACATAACTCGTAGTCCAAGACTCACTAGGTGCCCTTCAAACACTTTAGCCGTGAGGGGCTTTGTAAATGGATTAGCAATGTTGTGCCCTGAAGCTATCTGTGTGACGATCACATCTCCTCGTTGCACAATCTCCCTTATAAGATGATATTTGCGCTCAATATGTTTTTCTCGCTTATGGCTTCTTGGTTCTTTTGAATTTGCAACTGCTCCACTGTTATCACAATAAAGAGTGACGGGAAGATGCATATTTGGAACGACTTCCAAATCAGTTAAGAACTTCCTAAGCCATACAGATTCTTTCGCTGCTTCACAAGCAGCAACATACTTAGCCTCCATGGTGGAATCAGCAATGCAACCTTGCTTTATGCTTCTCCATATTATTGCTCCTCCGTTCAGAGTGAAGACAGATCATGATGTCGATTTTCTCGAATCTACATCGGTCTGAAAATCTGAGACAGTGTACCCTGTAAGGATCAGATCCTTAGCACCGTACATTAGCATATAGTCCCTCGTTCTCCTAAGATACTTGAGGATATTCTTAACGGCAGTCCAATGAGCACGTCCTGGATTGGACTGATATCTGCTGACAATTCCCACAGCATAGCATATGTCGGGTCGGGTACATAGCATGGCATACATCAGACTGCCGACCGCTGATGCATAGGGAATGTGTCTCATATCCTCAACTTCTTGAGGTGTCTTAGGACTTTGTTCCTTCGACAAATGAACTCCATGCCTGAAAGGTAATAATTCTTTCTTGGAGTCCTGCATCTTATATCGAATCAACATTTTGTCGATGTACGATGCCTGAGACAATGCTAGTGTTTTGTTCTTGCGATTCCGAACAATTTGGATTCCAAGAACAAACTGAGCCTCTCCCAAATCTTTCATTTGGAATTGTGTCGCTAGCCAATGCTTAATGTCAGTCAGAAATCCCACATCATTTCCAATGAGTAGGATATCGTCAACGTACAACACCAGGAAAGCTACTGTAGAGTTGACTATTCTTTTATAAACACGAGGTTCGTCAACATTCTGTTTAAAGCCATAAGATTTGATCGCAGTATCAAACTTTATATTCAAGGATCGAGATGTTTGCTTCAACTCATAAATGGATCTTTTAAGCTTGCAAACTCTTTGCTTGTGATCCTGTTCAATGAACCCCTCTGGTTGAGCCATATAGATACTCTCTTCAAGATTTCCGTTTAGAAAGGCTGTCTTAACATCCATTTGCCAAATTTCATAATCATAAAATGTGGCAATAGACAAGAGTATGCTAATCGATTTAAGCCTAGCAACAGGAGAGAAGGTTTCTTCATAGTCCACCCCCTCTCTTTGGGTATAACCCTTTGCTACTAGTCGAGCTTTAAAGGTCTGTACCTTACCGGTTTGGTCTCGTTTCCTCTTATAGATCCATTTGCAACCAATAGGTTTTACCCCATCTGGTTGATCTACAAGTTCCCAGACTGAATTGAAGTACATTGACTCCATTTCAAGATTCATGGCTTTAATCCACTTATCTCTATCTTCATCATTCATTGCCTGTTTATAGGTCAATGGATCCTCAACGCCATCATCAGGTATGATGACTTGAGTTTCTGCTAAACCCAAGTAACGATCGGGTTGAGTTATAACCCTCCCACTACGTCGAGGCATTCTCAACTCTTGAGAAGGATGTGATTGACCAGAAGTGCCAGCTCCATCAACAACTCTAGTTGAAGGACCAGCTTGATCAACAACTCTTGTTCTTTTATCAGTAGCTTCTTTAGAAATCTCACTTAATACTAGTTTGCTACGAGGTTGATGATTTCTTACGTGGTCTTCCTCTAAGAATGTAGCGTTTGTTGATACAAACACTCTATTTTCTTGAGGGTCATAAAACAAACCACTTTTCGTCTCTTTGGGGTATCCTACGAATAGACATAATTTTGAACGACGTTCTAATTTCTTGGGGTTTTGCAACAACACATGTGCTGGACATCCCCAAATTCTGAAGTGACGTAAACTACTTTTACGCCCTTTCCATAACTCATAAGGTGTTTTTGAAACACTCTTAGTAGGAACCATGTTCAAAATGTATGTAGCAGTCTCCACTGCATATCCCCAAAACGGATCGGGTAATTGAGCGAAACTAATCATAGACCGAACCATGTCTAATAGAGTTCTATTTCTCCTTTCTGATACACCATTTTGTTGAGGCATACCAGGGGCTGAGAGTTGAGACCTTATTCCATGTTCTATCATATAGTCCTGAAATCTTAAGTCCATGTACTCTCCTTCTCGATCTGATCGAAGTGTTTTAATAGTTTTACCTAATAGATTCTCAACCTCAGTCTTATACTCTCTAAATTTTTCAAGAGCTTCGAACTTGTGATGCATTAGGTAAAGATAGTCTCATACCTTGAATAATCATCAATAAAACTGATGAAATATTCATACCCTCCTCGTGCTTTGACATTCATTGGACCACAGAGATCTGTATGCACGAGTTCTAAGGTTTTTTTGGCTCTATAACCTTTTTCGGAAAATGATCGTTTAGTCATTTTACCCTCAAGACAAGACTCACATGGAGGTAAAGAGTTGTCTTCTAACTCATTTAGAAGTTCTCTTTTAACCAATCTCTCAATCCTATTGAGATTAATGTGGCCTAGACTTAAGTGCCAAAGATAGGTATTAGGAGAAATCTTTTGTCGTTTATTTTGAGTTTCAGCTGTTTTAAACATCTCGGTATTTAAAATAGCTTTTGTTTCGCTCGGTGTTAACATATATAAGTTGTTTTCTAGTTTTGCAGAACAAATATGAATACCTCTTTTGCAAATGAACACTTCATTGATTTCAAAAGATACTTTATACAATTGTTCTAATAAACAAGAGATAGATATTAGATTTCTTTTCATTTCAGGAACAAAAAGTACATTATCTAATATAATGAATCTATCTCCAAAAAACAACTTTAAATTTCCTACTGATCTTGCTGAGACAACCTCTCCTGTTCCAACCCGGAGTGTTATCTCGTCGTCCGCAAGCATTCTCCAGGAGCTAGTTTCCTGGTAAAAAGAACAAATATGATTAGTCGCCCCTGAATCTAGTATCCAAGTTGAGTTGTCATACTCTACTAAACATATGTCTACAACGAGTAAATCATATTTACCTTGTTGTGTCTTTTCGGCTTTCTTCTCTGCAAGGTATTTTGGGCAGTTTCTTTTCCAGTGCCCGTTTTCGTTGCAATGGAAACATTTTCCTTTATCTGCTTTTTGAACCTTGTGTTTGCGGTCAGTAGGAATCTTATTTTTCCCTTTACCCTTCTTCTTCATCAAAACACTTTTAGAAGTTGAAGGTCCAGACTTATTTTTGGAGGACGATCCTCGTAGTAATTTCTTGGAGATAGCAACATTTGCTTCTCCTGTTTGTCCCTTGTTCGTTAAGAGGGACTGGTAAGTCTGTAGCTTATTGAGAAGAGCAGTCAAGTTATATTCTATTTTATTCATTACCACATTGGTGCGGAACTGGAAGAAGCTCTTCGGAAGAGACATCATGATAAAACTGACTTGACTCTTCTCATCAATGACAGCTTCATTTTCTTCTGCCACATTGAAATGGACCATCATGTCCAGGACATGTTCTCTAACTGAGGTCCCTTCTTTCGTACGGCAGTTGTAAATGTATTTTATGGCTTTATGTCTAAGGGAGAAGGAAGGTTGTCCAAACATCCCTTTTAGAGATTCCATAATCACTTTAGTAGTACCCATAACATCATGTTTCTTAGCCAAAACATCAGATATGCTGGCTAGAATGTACACTCGGGCTTTTGTCATTTGCCTATATCCATCTGCCATATGCATCCCGAACTATTCGGTTTGCATTTGAGCTGGGGTTTGGAGGACACTCCTCAGTTAAAACAAACTTTAAATCATCAATGACCACTATTGTGTTTAGGTTTGATTTCCAAGTTGTGTAATTGTCGCCGTTTAATTTCTCAGAAGCGAGTAATCATACTATTGAGTTTGTCATGCTGTGATATAAAGAAAATTCTATTAGTGATTTGACTTAATCCTATTTAATCCAATTAGTTTTAGCAAATGTAATAATGTACCCAAATCATTATTAATTTGCAACGATACTTTAGTGAGTTAGAGCACATGCTACCGAGGGGCAGTCAATCACTCATTCATTAAACCAAGACATTCTTGACTTAAACACTAATCCCAGAATAACTCTTGTTCCTATAGCGTTCTTAGTTATCGCTGTTTTGGTCAAGAATATACCAACTCTTGGTATTTCTTCGTAAGTGTGACCCGCCATTTTCAGACCTCATAGATCGATCCCAACAATGCTATCGAATGAAAAAGCCAAAGTTGGGAACGGACCTAAGAAATCCTATCCATTTCTGGAGTTTGCGTTGTTTCACTCCCATGTTACGACCCTCTGAATGGGTAGTTGCTCTAGGGCAACATGCAGGTGGAACATGGGAATCTCACGGTGCAACCTAGTGGTGGAGACCATAGGAGGTATTTGATATACTTCCTTCTCCCACTTACTATAAATACTTTCTCTATTCACCTTGTTATTGACTCATGCAAATACCTTCCGAATGGAGGACGCTCCCAGGGCGACACGAGGCCGAGCATGAATCTCACTGTGTGAATTTTACAGAGAGCGTAAAAAGAAAACGATGTATCTTATACACCTTTTTCCTCCCACTAAGTATTTTAGATGGTTGGGTATACTCATTACTTAAGTATATTCTGGCTAATTAAATATAACTTAAGTCTAGGTGATTTTTCTAAATCTTACATCACTTAAGCATGCTCATAAAACTGGGCTAACTAAGCTCAAGTACTGGTCCGATCTCCAGGTAATAGGTGTTCCGTAAACCGTCAACTTAAGTACCTCCAGCCTTATTCAAGATCGTGCCAGGTGAGCTTTCTTGTACCCGCAATTTTGTAAGACATCGACCTATTTTAACTATTAAAATTGATCGTGCTCGGTTCTTAACCCTAAGTGAGCATGCACTTATCTTTATTATAGATTTTAATGTCTATCTCGTTTTATGACGTTGGAAATAACCTATAACATGCATCCAACATGCTTTATATAACAATTATATAATCATCCATTCCATGCAATAATATAACAATTTATATCTATCACTCATGGAACCCTAAACATGCATACTATACATTATAACACTTATAACATACTTGGAATGCATGAAACATGCTTAGCCTATGGTGGGATTTTAAATCTATATGACATACTTTATGCATATAAATTTTCTATTTAATTAAAACATACATTCATAATGCATAATTAATTAAACACACTAAAGTGGGTTGGTTTTGGCATTTTAAAGCAAGCAATTAACTAAATTATTTCATTAATAATTAAAAATAACTTGAGCCATTCCCGAGGATCACGAACTGGGCGAACCAACCCTTAAAAACGTTGAATCGAACCCCAACGGCAGAAAAAACACCCGAACCGCCTCTTCCATCTTCTTCGGTTCAGCTTGATATCTCTTCCATTTTTGATCAATTACAACCTAAAATGGACTCTAATGACTCCATAAAAATTACAAACCTTTCTTCATTCATTAAAGCCCATACACATTAGGCTTATTACAATAATTGTATCAAATGGAAGCATAAAAAAATGCCAAAACCAAAACTAAAACCATCCACTTTAGCAACCACAAATTTCATTCATGAAATGGTACCCACCATGATCAAATTAATGTAAATAAAGTGCCTAAAACTTGCTCTGATACCAATTGATGGTGTTAATATAACACATGCGGAAGCAATTTGGATCTTAGGCACTTTTAGAACATCAATTATAGTAAATAACTAGCATGTTCATAAGTATTAAAACTTAATGAGTTTAGATACTAACATTTTGTTGTTCAAACTCCTTTTTCCTCACGAACCGGTTTCGAACCACCACTAGTGTCTTCTCCACTATCCTCCGGCCTTAGAACGGGATTGTGGAATCCGGTGAGTGACTAAACTTGGAAGGGATTTTGTATATATGAAGAGAGTGTTTGTGAGAGGTTTTTTCTCAAGGTTTTTCACCAAGAAGAAGAAGACCTTCCATGTACCATGATCACTCTATTTAAAGAGTCATGTTTGCATGTTAATGCAAATTTGAGTTCACCAAATTTTGACACTCATAATTCCACTCAAATGTTTGGGATTATGTGGCAAGCATGCATGTCTAAGTGGTATGATTATCGTTTTGGGTGTGAGACGTCTCAAGTTCGATTCTCAAAATGCCCCCAACTATATTATATCAAAATGAATTATGTCAGATAATATGATTTAAAATGTGGTTTTTAAACATTGAACCAAGAATATGAGAATAGAGAATGAAACATATTCTAGGAAGAATAAAGATCGTCTCGAGCCGCTCTTCAAAAAGAGCATTACACAAATTGTTCTATTGTATTCTTTCTAGGAACTTTTCAGTCAAATAGGTCATCTGTTGTCACAATCCTTTTGAGGAAGATGCGCCGAAATAACCGATGAAGAAGTTTCAGAGAGCCATAGGTTCGAATCCTGTCACCTTGATGTGTTATTCTCAGGGGCCCAAGTGCAAAGCCCCGTAGTTGATGTGTTATTAATATAACACATGCGGAAGCAATTTGGACTTTAGGCACTTTTAGAACATCAATTATAGTAAATAACTAGCATGTTCATAAGTATTAAAACTTAATGAGTTTAGATACTAACTTTTTGTAGTTCAAACTCCTTTTTCCTCACGAACCGGTTTCGAACCACCACTAGTGATTTCAACACTATCCTCCGGCCTTAGAACGGGATTGTGGAATCCGGTGAGTGACTAAACTTGGGAAGAATTTTGTATATGTGAAGAGAGTGTTTGTGAAGAAGAAGCCCTTCCATGTACCATGATCACTTTATTTAAAGAGTTATGTTTCCATGTTCATGCAAATTTGAGATCACCAAATTTTGACATTTAAAATTCCACTCAAATGTTTGGGATCATGTGGCAAGCATGCATGTTTAAGTTAACAAAATTTTAACACTCAAAATTCTACTCAAACTTGTGGGGTTTATTTGGAAAGCATGCAAGTTTGGTTAAACCAAATTTTGACACCTCAAAATTCCACTAGCATGGATATTTCCATTAAATGAAGTCAACATTTTGACTTTCTTCATTTTAATTCAACAATTAATTTGAATAATGAATTTCAAATTAAAGTAACATTAAATGATTAATTAAACTATTTAATTAATATTTAATATTAATTCAAATGTCAATCCCAATCAATTCCGACACATAATTGATTAAGATATTTAAATCTTATTTAAATATCTCAGATTCTATTTTTTTGTTTAATTCGTAAATAAAACAAAAATGCGGTTAAATATATCATATATATGTAGCGCAATTCCCTAATTTGAATTCGAACACTTCGAACTCACTCGTCACACTGTTCTATGGTTTAGTCCGATATGAGCTAGCAGAGGGACCTAATGGACCTGTAGATCATGGGCTCCAACGATCCAAGATTAACAGGTTAAACTCATTAACCTAGTTAACCAACATTCGTTAACTACTAGGACACTCCACTATAGCCTAGTAGTTGCACTCCCTTCACTATAGATATATTTCTGTCCATTTGATACAACCATGATTAGTAAGTCGATCCTTCACAGGTTGTTCGTAACTAGACCTGGGTTAATTTATCGTTTTACCCCTAAAGTTACTTCTTGTTCCTTATGTCTCACTGATCCTCTAATGAACAATTGGTTTGTGGTCAACTAGTAAACCGAATCCCTCTTAGGCCAATGGGAGGGTGGGGCCCCTTGTTCAAGACCTGGAGTCAGTGCTTAAGGGAACTACCTCTCTTCTATCCCTAAAAGTGGGTAGGAG